>NC_087509.1:206207-506207 GCF_036417665.1 Passer domesticus | reverse complement strand
TTGTGGTGGCGATGCCGGGGCTGGTCCCAAACCCCAAACGCTGCGTCCCCAGCAGGGGCAGGAATGGGATGGGGAGACCCCCAGGGGGTTCTGAACCTCTGTATTGGATTTTGGGAATTTTGACACTAGTTGGGTGTGCCAGAGCCCCAGGAATGCGTTGGGATGGATCTAAGGGTGGATTCACCTGGAACGTTCCATTGTGGACTGCAGGAAATCAGCAAAGATTTGAGGACAAAAGCTGGGATTTGTGGAAAGGATCACTGGAGACTGCAGATATTCAGTGAAAATCATGGGAGTGGGAACACTGACGGCACTGTGCCCAATACGAGCAGCACTATCACTACCATAACTACCAGTAGAACGTTTGGTGCAGAAATAGACGGCGGAATCCTCGTCCTTGAGGTTGTTCATGGTCAGCGTCACCGAGCTCTGCCCGTTGTCCCTGGAGATCCTGACCAGGCCCTTGACCGAATCCGCGTAGCCGGTGTCAGCACCATTGCTGCTGATACTTGCGACGTATTCCAGCTCCTTCCCGGGTCTCTGACGGATCCAGATCATTCCGTAACTCCCGAAATCAAAGCCGGAGGCGCGGTACAGCAAGGTCAGGCACCCCCCGGGGGGCTGGAGGTCCCCCCCGGACTCCAGCAGGGTCACGGCCGCACAGAGCCCTGCGGGGAAAAGGGGAGATGGGGATGGGAACAGCTCAAACATTGACCCAAATCCTGACTCTTGGCCCCAAACTGTGACCCTTGGATATCTTCATCCTCTTCCTCCTGCTCCTGCTGGTTCTGCCAGGTGGGTCCCGACTCTCCCTGGATCTGACCACGCCCAGCACCAGCCACACCCTGATATGGTTCATCGTCTCATCTCCCCTTTGTGCCGCAGGGCTCCGGGCGGCCGTGACCCTGCTGGAGTCCGGGGGGGACCTCCAGCCCCCCGGGGGGTCCCTGCGCCTCCTCTGCCGAGGGTCCGGGTTCAATTTTGGAAGCTACGACATGGGCTGGGTTCGTCAGAGACCCGGGCAGGGGCTGGAATTCATCGCGTGGATCTACTACAATGGTGGCAGCACCTTCTACGCGCCATCGTTCAAGGGCCGGTTCACGATCTCCAGGGACAACGGGCAGAGCTCGGTGACGCTGACCATGAACAACCTCAAGGACGAGGATTCCGGATCCTATTTCTGTGCCAAATCTTTTGATAGTGGTTATGCTGCTGCTGATGCTGCTGCTTTTGGCGACACTTCTGGCCCCACCTCCATGGTGGTCAACAAATGTTTCCAATCCCAGCCATTCTTTCCCCAATTGCCAGCTATTTTCTTCCAGTCTTGGTCGTTTTCCAACAAACTCTCTCCTTCCTCGCCCAGCTCTTGACTTTTTCTTTCAGTTTTGACCATTTCTCCCCAATCTCAGCCTTCCCCTCGCCCTTGGGCCGTTTTCCCCAGAACCGTCCCCCAAATCCCAGCCTTTCACCCCAGATTTCCGCTCCCTTCCCTTGTGACCATCGGCCTGAAAATCCCTCTGGGGCAGCCCCAGATCTGCACCCTTGGCACCAAACCCTGGCTGCTGCGGGCACCCAGTCCTGAGGGCTTGCCCCAAAAATTGGCACCAGCGGTGAAGAGGAGGGGCTGAGAGTTGAGAATCTGGGGGGAAATGGGGGAGATTTGGGGCAGAACCAGTTCAGAGCTGGGACAGGGGACAGGAATGGGGTCAGGGGCTGGGGTCTGGGGGAAGCGACTGGGGATGGGGACAGGTGGGGACACGGCACGGGGACGGGGATGGGATCAAAATGTTCAAAACCAGCAGCACCATCATACCAAACAGTATAAGCATTTTTGGTACAGAAATAGATGGCGGAGTCCTCGTCCTTGAGGTTGTTCATGGTCAGCGTCACCGAGCTCTGCCCGTTGTCCCTGGAGATCGTGAACCGGCCCTTGACCGATGGCGCGTATCTGGCATCAGAACCACTGCTGTGGATCCCTGCGAGCCACTCCAGCCCCTGCCTGGGGCTCTGGCGCACCCAGTTCATGGAGTAGCTCCCGAAATCGAAGCCAGACCCTCGGCAGAGGAGGCGCAGGGACCCCCCGGGGGGCTGGAGGTCCCCCCCGGACTCCAGCAGGGTCACGGCCGCCCGGAGCCCTGCGGGAAAAAGGGGAGATGGGGATGAGGGGATGGAAAGCTCAGGAGGACTTGTCCAATTAATTAATGGGTGGAGCAAGACTAATTGAATGGTTTGAGGCACCTCTAAGATACAGGAAAGCTCTGGTGGAGATTTGGGGCCAGAGATGAGATTTGGGGCCAGGAGATGAGATTTGGGGCCAGGAGATGAGATTTGGGGCTAAAACAGTGCAAGGCTGGGACAAGGAGGCAACAACGGGGTCAAAGTTTGTGGGGAAGTGTCTGGGGCATGCAGAGAAGTGGAGACGCAGGGATTGGATCGGGGAAAAATCCCAAATCTGATGAATGAACAATGTGAAAAGCAGCAGCCCAATTACCAGCACCAGCATCCTTGGCACAGAAATAGGATCCGGAATCCTCGTCCTTGAGGTTGTTCATGGTCAGCGTCACCGAGCTCTGCCCGTTGTCCCTGGAGATCGTGACCCGGCCCTGCACCGAGGGCGCGTACCTGGTGCTGCCATCAGGGTAGATCCCTGCGATCCACTCCAGCGCCTGCCCGGGTCCCTGGCGGATCCACTGCATGCCAAAACTCCCAAAATTGTACCCAGACCCTCGGCAGAGGAGGCGCAGGGACCCCCCGGGGGCTGGAGGTCCCCCCTGGACTCCAGCAGGGTCACGGCCGCCAGGAGCCCTGCGGCACAAAGGGGAGATGGGGATGAGGGGATGGAATCTCAAGTGGAGGTGTCCAATTCATTAATGCGTGGAGTGAGGTTAATTGAAGAGATTGGGGCACCTTAGGATACAGGAAAGCTCTGGTTGAGATTTGGGACAAAATCAGGGGAGTTTGGGGAAAAGCAGTGAAGGTTAGGGGATGGGGGGAGCCGCCGTGACCCTGCTGGAATCCGGGGGGGAACTCCAGCCCCCTGGGGGGTCCCTGCGCCTCCTCTGCCGAGGCTCTGGGTTTGATTTTGGCCAATTTCGAAATGTTCTGGATCTGCCAGAGACCCGGGCAGGCCCTGGAGTGGCTCGCAGGGATCTACAGCACTGGTGCTTACACCTACAACGCGCCGTCGGTGCAGGGCCGGTTCACGATCTCCAGGGACAACGGGCAGAGCTCGGTGACGCTGACCATGAACAACCTCAAGGACGAGGATTCCGGATCCTATTTCTGTGCCAGGAGTGATGGTAATAGCGCTTATGCTAATGATGCCTACGGTTTTGTCCCCACCCCTGTCACCAAACTAGAAATTCTTCACCTAATGTCATCTCTTGACCCCACTCCTGACCCTTTGTCCCAGCCCTGCACTGGCTCTGCCCCAAATGTCACCTCTGGGCCACTCCCACTGCCCTCATTCCCCAAATTACATTGAATTGGTCAAGATTTGGGTCAAGGTTTGAGGTGAGGGGTCCAGAACTCAAATTTTGTGCCAAAAGTCCCGATGTGAGGCCACTGGGCCGGGTTTGGGTCAGTGGCTGTGACTCGGTGCCAGCCGGGCAGATTGGGGCAGAAGTGGCCAAGTCTGGGGGCAGTGGTTGGGATTTGAGGGCCAAGGCTGAGCTGAGGGTGAAAGCGGCCCTGATTTGGGGCCAGGAGCTGAGATTTGGGGCCAGAGCAGAGCCAGGGTGGGACAGAGGGTCAGGAATGGGGTCAGGGGCTGCAGGGAAGGGTCTGGGACACGGGGAGAGGGGGGACACGGTGGCAGCGACGGGGCCGAAACGACAGCCATGAGCAGCATAAAGATAAGCATCAGAATCAACAGATTTGGCACAGAAATAGGATCCGGAATCCTCGTCCTTGAGGTTGTTCATGGTCAGCGTCACCGAGCTCTGGCCGTTGTCCCTGGAGATCCTGACCCGGCCCTGCACCGACGGTGCGTATCTGGTGTCGCCACCAACGCTGCTGATCCCTGCGAGCCACTCCAGCCCCTGCCCGGGTCTCTGGCGCATCCAGCCCATCCCAAAACTGCCGAAATTGAACCCAGACCCTCGGCAGAGGAGGCGCAGGGACCCCCCGGGGGGCTGGAGGTCCCCCCTGGACTCCAGCAGGGTCACGGCCGCTCCCCCATCTCCAAACCTTCTCTGGTTTTGCCCCAAATTGCCCTGATATGGTCCCAAATCATCACCAGAGGTTTCTGGTGTCTTAAGGTGCCCCAGACCCTCCAATTAGCGTCACCCCACTCATTAATGAATTTGACGCCTCCACCTGAGCTTTCCATCCCCTCATTCCCATCTCCCCTTTGTGCCGCAGGGCTCCGGGCGGCCGTGACCCTGCTGGAGTCCGGGGGGGACCTCCAGCCCCCCGGGGGGTCCCTGCGCCTCCTCTGCCGAGGATCTGGGTTCAGTTTTGGACAATTTGTGATGGGCTGGTACGGGCAGAGACCTGGGCAGGGACTGGAATGTGTCGCAAGTATCAACACTGGTGGCAGCACCGCCTACGCGCCATCGGTGCAGGGCCGGTTCACGATCTCCAGGGACAACGGGCAGAGCTCGGTGACGCTGACGATGAACAACCTCAAGGACGAGGATTCCGGATCCTATTTCTGTGCCAAACATTTTGGTGCTTGGGCTGGTTATGGAGCTGATGGTTTTGGCCCCGCCCCCATGGCTTGGACGCCACCTGTCCCGTGTTTCCAGGTCCCTCTTTCAAAGCTCCACCCTTGACCCAATCCTCCAGGATTTTTCTTATTCCACTTCTAAAAATTCACTGAATTCAGAGAATTCGTTGAATTCACAGATTTTACAGAATTCGCTGAATTAACGGAATTCACAGCATTCACAGCATTCACAGAACCCACAAAATTCACAAAGTTCCCAGAATTCACAGGGTTGGAAGAGGCCTCCAAGCTCATCATCGAGTCCAGCCCACCCCAACACCCCAGCCCTGGCCCCCAGTGCCAGGAGAGGAGATTTGGGGCCAGGAGATGAGATTTGGGGCCAGGATTTGGGGCCAGGAGATGAGATTGGGGGTGAGGAGATGAGATTTGGGGCCAGGAGATGAGATTTGGGGCCAAGAGATGAGATTTGGGGCCAGGAGAGGAGATTTGGGAACAGGAGAGGAGATTTGGGGCCAGGAGATGAGATTTGGGGTGAGGAGATGAGATTTGGGGCCAGGAGATGAGATTTGGGGCCAGGAGAGGAGATTTGGGAACAGGAGAGGAGATTTGGGGCCAGGAGATGAGATTTGGGGTGAGGAGATGAGATTTGGGGCCAGGAGATGAGATTTGGGGCCAGGAGATGAGATTTGGGGCCAGGAGATGAGATTTGGGGCCAAAACAGTGCAAGGTTGGGACAAGGAGACAACAACGGGGTCAAAGATTGTTTGGAAGTGCCTGGAACATGCAGAGAAGTGGAGACGCAGGGATTGGATCGGGGGAAAAACCCAAAACCTGATGAATGAACAATGCGAAAAGCAGCAGCCCAACCACCAGCACCAGCACGTTTGGCACAGAAATAGGATCCGGAATCCTCGTCCTTGAGGTTGTTCATGGTCAGCGTCACCGAGCTCTGCCCGTTGTCCCTGGAGATCGTGAACCGGCCCTTGAATGATGGCGCGTAGGCGGTGCTGCCACCATTGCTACTGATATATGCGATGAATTCCAGCGCCTGCCCGGGTCTCTGACGTATCCAGTACATCCCATAATTCCAAAAACTGAACCCAGATCCTCGGCAGAGGAGGCGCAGGGACCCCCCGGGGGGCTGGAGGTCCCCCCCGGACTCCAGCAGGGTCACGGCCGCCCGGAGCCCTGCGGGGAAAAGGGGAGATGGGGATGGGGAGATGGATTGGCTGTAGGGCCCTAAGTGGGTGTGACCAGTTGAAAATATGTGCTGAACCCACTGGGACTGGTCACCAGGATCAGCAGGATGACAAGAAACTGGCACAATTTGGGGCCAAGAGTCAGGATTTGGGTCAATGTTTGAGCTGTTCCCATCCCCATCTCCCCTTTTCCCCGCAGGGCTCCGGGCGGCCGTGACCCTGCTGGAGTCCGGGGGGGACCTCCAGCCCCCCGGGGGGTCCCTGCGCCTCCTCTGCCGAGGGTCCGGGTTCAATTTCGGGAGTTTTGATGTCCAATGGGTGCGACAGAGACCCGGGCAGGCGCTGGCGTGGATCGCTCTTGTCACCAGCAGTGGTGGCACCACCCACTACGCGCCACCGTTCAAGGGCCGGTTCACGATCTCCAGGGACAACGGGCAGAGCTCGGTGACGCTGACCATGAACAACCTCAAGGACGAGGATTCCGGATCCTATTTCTGTGCCAAGTGTTACAGCAGTGGTTGTGGTAACCCTGCTTATGCTTATGGTGGTGATACTTGCCGTGGTCCCAGGCCCTCTCCTCCATGTTCCCAAATGTCCCAGAATTCTCTGATCCTACCCCAAAATCCCAGCCCTTCTCCTCATACCTTGACCGTTTTCCCACAAACTCCTCCCTTGCTGCCCCAATTCTCAATTTTTCCCCCCAATTTGGACCATTTCTCCCAAATCTCAGCCTTCCCCTCGCCCTTGGGCCCTTTGCCCAGAACCGTCCCCCAAATCCCGGCCTTTCACCCCAGATTTCCGCTCCCTTCCCTTGTGACCATGGGCCTGAAAATCCCTCTGGGGCAGCCCCAGATCTGCACCCCTGGCACCAAACCCTGGCTGCTGCGGGCACCCAAACCTGAGGGTTTGCCCCAAAAATTGGCACCAGCGGTGAAGAGGTGGGGCTGAGAGCTGAGAATTTGGGGGGAAATGGCGGAGATTTGGGGCAGAACCAGTTCAGAACTGGGACAGGGGACAGGAGTGGGGTCAAGGGCTGGGGTTTGGGGGAAGGGTCTGGGGCACGGGGACAGGGGGGGACACATGGACAGGGATGGGCTCAAAACTCTCAGCAGCAGGATTAGCATAGTAACCACGAGCAGCTTTGGCACAGAAATAGGATCCGGAATCCTCGTCCTTGAGGTTGTTCATGGTCAGCGTCACCGAGCTCTGCCCGTTGTCCCTGCAGATCGTGAACCGGCCCTGCACTGACGGCGCGTATCTGGTGCTGCCACCTTTGCTGATACTCGCCACAGATTCCAGCCCCTGCCCGGGTGTCTGATGATGCCAACCCATCCCAAATTGGCCAAAATCAAACCCGGAGCCTCGGCAGAGGAGGCGCAGGGACCCCCCGGGGGGCTGGAGGTCCCCCCCGGACTCCAGCAGGGTCACAGCGGCTCTCCCATCCCCAAACCTTCTCTGGTTTTCCCCAAACTCCCCTGATTTTGTCCCAAATCTCAACCAGAGCTTTCCTGTATACTAAGGTGCCCCAATCTCTTCAATTAGCCTCACTCCATGCATTAATGAATTGGACACTTCCACTTGAGATTCCATCCCCTCATCCCCATCTCCCCTTTTTCCCGCAGGGCTCCGGGCGGCCGTGACCCTGCTGGAGTCCGGGGGGGACCTCCAGCCCCCCGGGGGGTCCCTGCGCCTCCTCTGCCGAGGGTCCGGGTTTGATTTTGGCAGTTTTGACATGTTATGGATCCGCCAGAGACCCGGGCAGGCGCTGGAATACATCGCAGGGATCAGCAGTGGTGGAGGCACCGACTACGCGCCATCGTTCAAGGGCCGGTTCACGATCTCCAGGGACAACGGGCAGAGCTCAGTGACGCTGACCATGAACAACCTCAAGGACGAGGATTCCGGATCCTATTTCTGCGCCAAATATGCTGGTGCTGGTGGTTGGGCTGCTGCTTTTCACATTGTTCATTCATCAGGTTTGGGTTTTTGCCCCGATCCAATCCCTGCGTCTCCACTTCTCTGCATGCCCCAGACACTTCCCCACAAACTTCGACCCCGTTGTTTTCTTCTTGTCCCAGCCTTGAACTGTTTTGGCCCCAAATCTCCTCTCCTGGCCCCAAATCCCATCTCTTGGCACCAAATCTCATCTCCTGCCCCCAAATCTCCTCTCCTGGCCCCAAATCTCATCTCCTGGCCCCAAATCTCCACCAGAGCTTTCCTGTATCTTTGGGGTGCCTCAAACTGTTCAATTAATCTTGCTCCACCCATTAATTTATTGGACAAGTCCTCCTGAAATTTCCAACCCCTCATCCCCATCTCCCCTTTGTGCCGCAGGGCTCCGGGCGGCCGTGACCCTGCTGGAGTCCGGGGGGGACCTCCAGCCCCCCGGGGGGTCCCTGCGCCTCCTCTGCCGAGGGTCTGGGTTTGATTTCAGACAATTTGCGATGGGCTGGTATCGGCAGAGACCCGGGCAGGCGCTGGAGTATATCGCAGACATCAGTAGCAGTGGCAGCACCTACTACGCACCCTCGGTGCAGGGTCGGGTCAGGATCTGCAGGGACAACGGGCAGAGCTCGGTGACGCTGACCATGAACAACCTCAAGGACGAGGATTCCGGATCCTATTTCTGCGCTAAGTCTCCTTATACTGGTGGTGCTGGTGCTGGTCATGGTGATGACCCTGGTGGTTTCTCCACATCCACCCCCAGTCCCCAGAGCCCAGACCCTTCCCCCAGACCCCAGCCCCAGACCCAGCTCTTGACCATTGATCCCAGCCTGGCACTGCCTTGGCCCCAGTTCTCACCCGCTGACCCCAACCACAACTCCTGACCCCAAATCTCCACTTTCTTCCCCAAAACCTTGCTCTGAAGGTCGGGATTTGAGGCCCAGGCCCAGATTTGGGTCAGAACTGGGGATTTGTGTCAGTGGTGGCTGCTTTGGGCCGACCCCACAGATTGGGGTAGAGTTGGTCGAGTTCCAGGCCGGGGATCCCGGCAGAGGGGCCGGGTCCAGCTCAGGAGCCAAAATGGCCCCGAGAGGGCCCCGAGCTGAGGTTTGGGGCCAGGAGCTGAGAATTTGGGGCAGGGCTGGGACACAGGGTCAGGGGTGGGGTCAGGGGCTGGGGACTGGGGACACGGGGACAGCTGGGGACACAGCGATGGGGACAGGACCAAGAGCACCACGCCCAACATCAGGAGCAGAAGTGGCACAAAAACTGTAAACACCCTTGGTGCAGAAATAGACAGCGGAATCCTCGTCCTTGAGGGTGTTCATGGTCAGCGTCACCGAGCTCTGCCCGTTGTCCCTGGAGATCCTGACCCGGCCCTGCACCGATGGCGCGTAGCCGATGTTGCCCCCGTTGTTGCTGATCCCAGCCACGAACTCCAGCCCCTGCCCGGGTCTCTGGCGCATCCAGCCCATGTTGAAATCCCCAAAATTGAACCCAGACCCTCGGCAGAGGAGGCGCAGGGACCCCCCGGGGGGCTGGAGGTCCCCCCCGGACTCCAGCAGGGTCACGGCCGCCCGGAGCCCTGGGGGGAAAAGGGGAGATGGGGATGAGGGGATGGAAACGTCAGGCTGAGGTGTCCAATTAATAAATGAATGGATTTGGCCTAATTGCAGGGTTTAGAATGTTTTGTGATAATGGAAAGCTATGATAGAAATTGGGGTCCAGGCAAAGAGAGTTTGGTACAAAACCAGAGAAGGTTTGGGGGTGAGGGAGCGGCCGTGACCCTGCTGGAGTCCGGGGGGGACCTCCAGCCCCCCGGGGGGTCCCTGCGCCTCCTCTGCCGAGGGTCCGGGTTTGATTTCGGGGGTTCCACCATGTTCTGGACCCGCCAGAGACCCGGGCAGGGGCTGGAATACATCGCGGGGATCAATAGCAATGGTGGCGACATCAGCTACGCGCCCTCAGTCAAGGGTCGGTTCACGATCTCCAGGGACAACGGGCAGAGCTCGGTGACGCTGACCATGAACAACCTCAAGGACGAGGATTCCGGATCCTATTTCTGCGCCAAAAACGCTTATGCTGGTGGTGGTTGGGAAGCTCATGCTGGTTCTTTTTTTGGCCATGTCCCCATCAATGTGTCCCCACCTGTTCCCAAAACCCGATTATTCCCTCTAAGCTTGACCCCATTGTTGACCCCTACAGACCCAAATCTGCCCCATTATTCCCAAATCTCGACCATTTGCACCAAGGTTTGGAGGCCTGGGTGGAGACTTGGAGCCGCCAGTGGAGATTTGGGGTGGAACCAGTTCGGGACTGGGACACGGGGACAGGAACGGGGACAAGGGCTGGGGTTTGGGGAAGTCTGGGGACATGGGGAGAGGTGGGGACACGGTAACAGGAATGGGGTCAAAACCATAGGCAACAGCCTCCCAACCAGTGCCAGCATCAGCACTTTTGGCGCAGAAATAGGATCCAGAATCCTCGTCCTTGAGGTTGTTCATGGTCAGCGTCACCGAGCTCTGCCCGTTGTCCCTCGAGATCGTGACCCGGCCCTTGAACGATGGCGCGTAGGCGGTGCTGCCCCCCGTTTTCCTGATCCCTGCGATCCATTCCAGCCCCTGCCCGGGTCTCTGGCGGACCCAGAGCATGGCGTAATTCCCAAAATCAAACCCGGACCCTCGGCAGAGGAGGCGCAGGGACCCCCCGGGGGGCTGGAGGTCCCCCCCCGGACTCCAGCAGGGTTACAGTCACTCCCCCATCCCCAAACCCTCACTGGTTTTAGCCCAAACTCCCCTGATTTTGTCCCAGATGTCCACCAGAGGTTTCCTGTGTCCTAAGGTGCCTCAAACCCCTCAATTAGTCTTGCTCCACTCATTACTGAATTGTACAGCTCTGCCTGAGCTTTCCATCTCCCCATCCCCATCTCCCCTTTTCCCCGCAGGGCTCCGGGCGGCCGTGACCCTGCTGGAGTCCGGGGGGGACCTCCAGCCCCCCGGGGGGTCCCTGCGCCTCCTCTGCCGAGGCTCCGGGTTCGATTTCGGGAGTTTCTCCATGTTCTGGATCCGCCAGAGACCCGGGCAGGGGCTGGAATATGTCGCGGGGATCAGGAACGACGGTGGAAACATCGGCTACGCGGATTCGGTCAGGGGCCGGGTCAGGATCTCCAGGGACAACGGGCAGAGCTCGGTGACGCTGACCATGAGCAACCTCAAGGACGAGGATTCCGGACCCTATTTCTGTGCCAAATGCGTTGATTCTGGTTGTGGTGTCAGTGCTGGTGGTGTTGTTTATGTTGCTTATGTTGCTGCTCCTGGTCATTGTCCTGAGCTGCCAGCCCTGAGCCCTCAAACTCCCAGAATTTTCTGTTCCTTTCACAAAATTCCTTATATCGTCCTCAAATCTTGGCTATTTCATGGCCAAACTCCACCATGATTGCTCCAGTGTTCGACTTCGTCTCCATTTTGACCATTTGCCCCAAATCCCCCTCAGCTTTCTGGCCTCTCATTGGCCATGAGGAACCTCAAGGACGAGGATTCCGGATCCTATTTCTGTGCCAGATGTGCTGGTGCTGGTGGTACTTATGCTGTTGCTGCATCTGCTGCGGTTTCTCCTCTTTCTGACTGTGGTCCTGGTTCCAGACACCCACCACTGTGTCCCCAAACACCCCAGCATTCTCTGATCCTTCTCCCAAATCCCAACCACTGCCCTCAAATCTCGGCCATGTACCCAAAACTCTCTCACCGCTTCCCAATGGGAGTTTCTCCCCAGGTTTGAACATTTTTCCCAAATCTCGGCCTTTCCCTAACCTTGGACTGTTTCCCCAGAACCGTCCCGCAATACTCGACCTTTGTCCCCAAATCTGGACCCTTGGCCTCAAATCCCAACCCTCAGAGCAAGATTTTGGGGAAGAAAGTGGAGATTTGGGGTCAGGAGTTGTGGTTTGGGGTCAGCGGGTGAGAACTGGGGCCAAGGCAGTGCCAGGCTGGGATCAATGGTCAAGAGCTGGGTCTGGGCTTGGGGTCTGGGGGAATGGTCTGGGCTCTGGGGACAGGGGGGTGGATGTGGAGAAACCACCAGTGTCGTCACCATAACCAGCACCAGCAGCACCACCAGTATAAGGAGATTTCACGCAGAAATAGGATCCGGAATCCTCGTCCTTGAGGTTGTTCATGGTCAGCGTCACCGAGCTCTGCCCGTTGTCCCTGGAGATCGTGACCCGGCCCTGCACCGAGGGCGCGTAGGCGGTGCTGCCACTGCTACTGATGTCTGCGATATACTCCAGTGCCTGCCCGGGTCTCTGCCGATACCAGCCCATCGCAAATTGTCCGAAATCGAAGCCGGACCCTCGGCAGAGGAGGCGCAGGGACCCCCCGGGGGGCTGGAGGTCCCCCCGGACTCCAGCAGGGTCACGGCCGCCCGGAGCCCTGCGGGGAAAAGGGGAGATGGGGATGGGAACAGCTCAAACACTGACCACAAATCTTGACTCTTGGCCCCAAATTGTGACATTTTCTTGTTATCCTGCTGATCCTGCTGACTTCCCAAGTGGTTCACCCCATTTCTCTGGATCTGGCCACACTCACTCCGAGGCCTTGACCAACCCCGTTCCTCATCCCCATCTCCCCTTTTTCCCGCAGGGCTCCGGGCGGCCGTGACCCTGCTGGAGTCCGGGGGGGACCTCCAGCCCCCCGGGGGGTCCCTGACCTTGCTGTGCCGCGCCTCCGGCTTCGATTTCGGCAGCCACACCATGTTCTGGATCCGCCAGAGACCCGGGCAGGGGCTGGAATACATCGCAGGGATCTACAGCAATGGTGGCGGTTCCAGATACGCGCCCTCAGTCAAGGGCCGGTTCACGATCTCCAGGGACAACGGGCAGAGCTCGGTGACGCTGACCATGAACAACCTCAAGGACGAGGATTCCGGATCCTATTTCTGTGCCAAAAATGCTTATGATGGTGGTGGTTGGGAAGCTCATGCTGGTTCTTTTTTGGGCCATGTCCCCATCAATGTGTCCCCACCTGACCCCAAATCCCAGATTATTCCCTCTAACCCTTGACCCCATTGTTGATCCCCACAAACAGAAATCTGGCCAATTGTCCACAAATCTCAACCATTTTCACCAAAGTTTTAACACCGTGGTTAAGATTTGGAGCCAGCAGCTGAGGTTTGGAGCCAGCAGCTGAGATTTGGGGCAGAACCAGCTGAGTTTGGTGCCAATGGTCACAAGTGAACCCCGCTGAGATCTGGGCCACCAAAGGCAGAGTTTGGGGGATGAACCTTTGAGATTTGGGTCAAATGATCAAAACTGCAGAGAAATATGAGAGTGGAGAAAATGATGGCGGATTTTGCAGGAAAACGGTCAAGATTTGGTGCCGAAGGTAAAGATTTGAAGGCAGATTGTGGGAACTTAGGGAGGTTTTTGGGCACAGGGTCTGCAGTGGGGCTTCCACCGGAATCGTCACCATTATTAGCAGCAGCAACACCAGTGCGGGCACGTTTGGCACAGAAATAGGATCCGGAATCCTCGTCCTTGAGGTTGTTCATGGTCAGCGTCACCGAGCTCTGCCCGTTGTCCCTGGAGATCGTGAACCGGCCCTTGACTGAATCCACGTAGTTGATGTTGACACCACTTTTGCTGATGCCGGCAACAAATTCCAGCCCCTGCCCGGGCCTCTGGCGCATCCAGCCCATTCCAAAACTGCCAAAATCGAACCCGGACCCTCGGCAGAGGAGGCGCAGGGACCCCCCGAGGGGCTGGAGTTCCCCCCCGGACTCCAGCAGGGTCACGGCCGCCCGGAGCCCTGCGGGAAAAAGGGGAGATGGGGATGGGAACAGCTCAAACATTGACCCAAATCCTGACTCCTGGCCCCAGATTGTGACCCTTGGATTTCTTCATCCTCTTCCTCCTGCTCCTGCTGGTTCTGCCAGGTGGGTCCCGACTCTCCCTGGATCTGACCACGCCCAGCACCAGCCACACCCTGATATGGTTCATCGTCTCATCTCCCCTTTTCCCCGCAGGGCTCCGGGCGGCCGTGACCCTGCTGGAGTGCGGGGGGGACCTCCAGCCCCCCGGGGGGTCCCTGCGCCTCCTCTGCCGAGGGTCCGGGTTCACTTTTGGCAGTTTTGGGATGGGCTGGATGCGCCAGAGACCCGGACAGGCGCTGGAATGGGTCGCTGCGATCCACAGCAATGGTGGCACCCACTACGCGGATTCAGTCAGGAGACGATGAACCACATCAGGGTGTGGCTGGTGCTGGGCGTGGTCAGATCCAGAGAGAGTCGCGACCCACCTGGCAGAACCCGCAGGAGCAGGAGGAAGAGGATGAAGAAATACAAGGGTCACAATTTGGGCCCCAGAGTCAGGATTTGGGTTGTTTTGAGCTGTTCCCATCCCCATCTCCCCTTTTTCCCGCAGGGCTCCGGGCGGCCGTGACCCTGCTGGAGTCCGGGGGAGACCTCCAGCCCCCCGGGGGGTCCCTGCGCCTCCTCTGCCGAGGGTCCGGGTTTGATTTCGGCAGTCACTCCATGTTCTGGATGCGCCACAGACCCGGGCAGACGCTGGAGTGGCTCGCGGGCATCTGGACTGATGGTGGCACCGGGTACGCGGATTCAGTCAAGGGCCGGTTCACGATCTCCAGGGACAACGGGCAGAGCTCGGTGACGCTGACCTTGAACAGCCTCAAGGACGAGGATTCCGGATCCTATTTCTGTGCCAGATGCATTGATTCTGGTTGTTATCTTGGTAATGCTGCTGCTGCTGCTGGTTTTGCTCCTGAGCCGCCACTGCTTTGCTCTCAAATCCCCCACAATTTTCTGATCCTTCCCCAAAATCCCATCCATTGTCCTCAAATCTTGGCCATTTTTGCCCAAACTCCATCACTGTTGCCCCAACTCTTGACTTTATCATTATTTTCAACTTTTAGCCCAAATCTCCCTCCCCTCTCCAGGCCCTGATTGCCTGAGCTGGACAAGAGGAACCTCAAGGACGAGGATTCCGGATCCTATTTCTGTGCCAAAGAGTCTGGTGCTTACATTGCTGATGGAGCTCTGGAATCCGTTGGCCTCATCCCTGTCCCCGTGTCCCCACCTGTCCCCGTTCCACAGATCCTTCCCTGCAACACTTGACAGACAAAATTCATCAAGATTTGGTGTCAAGTGTAAAGATTAGGAGGTAGAATGTGGGAAAATTGGCATGTTTGTTGGCACAGCATTGAGGATGGAGCCACTACCGGCAGTGTCAACATAATTACCACCAGCAGCACCAGCACCAGTGGATTTGGCACAGAAATAGGATCCGGAATCCTCGTCCTTGAGGTTGTTCATGGTCAGCGTCACCGAGCTCTGCCCGTTGTCCCTGGAGATCGTGAACCGGCCCTTGACTGAATCCGCGTACCCGGTGCCACCATCAGTCCAGATGCCCGCGAGCCACTCCAGCGTCTGCCCGGGTCTGTGGCGCATCCAGAACATGGAGTGACTGCCGAAATCAAACCCGGACCCTCGGCAGAGGAGGCGCAGGGACCCCCCGGGGGGCTGGAGGTCCCCCCCGGACTCCAGCAGGGTCACGGCCGCCCGGAGCCCTGCGGGAAAAAGGGGAGATGGGGATGGGAACAGCTCAAAACAACCCAAATCCTGACTCTGGGGCCCAAATTGTGACCCTTGTATTTCTTCATCCTCTTCCTCCTGCTCCTGCGGGTTCTGCCAGGTGGGTCGCGACTCTCTCTGGATCTGACCACGCCCAGCACCAGCCACACCCTGATGTGGTTCATCGTCTCCTGACTGAATCCGCGTAGTGGGTGCCACCATTGCTGTGGATCGCAGCGACCCATTCCAGCGCCTGTCCGGGTCTCTGGCGCATCCAGCCCATCCCAAAACTGCCAAAAGTGAACCCGGACCCTCGGCAGAGGAGGCGCAGGGACCCCCCGGGGGGCTGGAGGTCCCCCCCGCACTCCAGCAGGGTCACGGCCGCCCGGAGCCCTGCGGCACAAAGGGGAGATGGGGATGAGGGGATGGAAAGGTGAGACGGAGGTGTACAATTTATTAACGCCTGGATCGGGGATAATTGCAGGGTTGAAATCACTTTACGATACAGGAAACCTCTGCAGGATATTTGAGACAAAATCAGGGGAGTCTGGGCCAAAACCAGAGAAGGTTTGGGGATGTGGGAGCAGCCATGACCCTGCTGGAGTCCGGGGGGGACCTCCAGCCCCCCGGGGGGTCCCTGCGCCTCCTCTGCCGAGGCTCTGGGTTCAGTTTTGGCAGTTTTGGGATGGGCTGGATCCGCCAGAGACCCGGGCAGGGGCTGGAACACCTCGGAGGGATCAACAGCGGTGGCAGCACCGACTACACGCCATCATTTAGGGGCCGTGTGACGATCTCCAGGGACAACGGGCAGAGCTCGGTGACGCTGACCATGAACAACCTCAAGGACGAGGATTCCGGATCCTATTTCTGTGCCCGATGTCACCATGGTGGTTGGAATGGAGCTGTTGTTGGTTATGGTGACGATCCTCATCCTGGCCACAAGCCCCACTGCTGGGTCCCCAAATGTCCCAAAATCCCCCAATCCTTCCCTCAAATCCCATCCCTTTTCCCCATTCTTGAGCTTCTCTCCCAAACTCCGCCATTTTTGCCCCAGCTTCCACTTTCCCTCAATTTTACCCATTTCACCCGAATCTCCCCCAGCTTCCGGGACTGGATTGGGAGGATTTGGGGTCAGTGGCCACCATTGGTGCAAATGGGGTCAAAGGGACAAGTTCTGAGTCAGGACGTGCAGTTTGGGATGGAAACTGGGCCTTTGGGGACCCAGCAATGGGAGAGGAGAAGGAATCAGGAGTTTGATGCCAAAATGGGCAAAATCACCAAAACCAGCAGCAGCAGCAACACGGTATCCATCAGCACCCTTGGCACAGAAATAGGATCCGGAATCCTCGTCCTTGAGGTTGTTCATGGTCAGTGTCACCGAGCTCTGCTCATCCAGTGAGTCCCCAAAGCGCTGATTCTAAACCCAAACCTCACCCCTTGTCCCAGTTCCTGACCCTTTGTCCCCAGGTCTTCCCCTTTTGCACCAATGGTACACAGACCCGAAACCCTCGCCGGCTTCTGCCCCAAAACTGAACCGTTGGCCCCAAACCTTCACCCGTATCCCCCAGTTCTGACCTCCACCCAATCAGGGCCCCGGGAGCTGGGGGAGCTTTGGGTGAAATGGGGAAAATTGGGGGAAAGTTGAGAATTGGGGCAAAGATGGTGGAGACTGGGGGAGATGTCCAAGGGGATCAAGGGCTGGGTTTGGGGAAAGGATTTGGGGATCTGGGGACAGTTGGGGACCCAGGGGTGGGGATTTCAGGCATCGTCACTATTACTAACAGCAACACCACTGTTACCACCAAAAGCAGATTTGGCACAGAAATAGGATCCGGAATCCTCGTCCTTGAGGCTGTTCATGGTCAGCGTCACCGAGCTCTGCCCGTTGTCCCTGCAGATCCTGACCCGGCCCCGCACCGAGGGTGCGCACGCGGAGCTCCAGCCTTCCTTCCGGACACTCCCGACCCACTCCAGCCCCTGCCCGGGTCTCTGGCGGATCCAGAACATGTCGTGATTGGCCAAAGTGAACCCGGAGGCGCGGCACAGCAAGGTCAGGGACCCCCCGGGGGGCTGGAGGTCCCCCCCGGACTCCAGCAGGGTCACGGCCGCCCGGAGCCCTGCGGCACAAAGGGGAGATGAGACGATGAACCATATCAGGGTGTGGCTGGTGCTGGGCGTGGTCAGATCCAGGGAGAGTCGGGACCCACCTGGCAGAACCAGCAGGAGCAGGAGGAAGAGGATGAAGAAATACAAGGGTCACAATTTGGGCCCCAGAGTCAGGATTTGGGTTGTTTTGAGCTGTTCCCATCCCCATCTCCCCTTTTTCCCGCAGGGCTCCGGGCGGCCGTGACCCTGCTGGAGTCCGGGGGGGACCTCCAGCCCCCCGGGGGGTCCCTGCGCCTCCTCTGCCGAGGCTCCGGGTTCACTTTCGGCAGTTCCACCATGTACTGGGTGCGGCAGAGACCCGGGCAGGCCCTGGAGTGGCTCGCAGGGATCTACAGCAGTGGTGCCAGCACCGCCTATGCGCCGTCGGTGCGGGGCCGGTTCACGATCTCCAGGGACGACGGGCAGAGCTCGGTGACACTGACCATGAACAACCTCAGGGACGAGGATTCCGGATCCTATTTCTGTGCCAGACGTGCTGGTGCTGGTGCTGGTGGTGCTTATGCTAATTATGTTGACACAGCCGGTGGCGGCCCCACCCTAAATTCCATGCCTTCAAACATGTCAATATTCTAAAATTCTACCACCAAATCTTTACTCTTGACTCCAAATCTTGACGAGTTTTGTCTGTCAGCTGTTGCAGGGAAGGATCTGGGGAATGGGGACAGGTGGGGACATGGGGACAGGGCTGAGGCCAACGGATTCCAGAGCACAATCAGCAATGTAAGCAGCAGCCTCTTTGGCACAGAAATAGGATCCGGAATCCTCGTCCTTGAGGTTGTTCATGTCCAGCTCAGCCAATCAGAGCCCGGGGAGATGAGGGAGATTTGGACTAAATGCTGAAAATAATGGTAAAGTCAAGAGTTGGGGCAACGGTGATGGAGTTTGGGTAAAAATGTCCAAGATTTGAATACAATGGATGGGATTTTGGGGAAGGATCAGAAAACTGTGGGAGATTTGAGAGCAAAGCGGTGGCAACTCAGGAGCACAACCAGCAGCAGCAGCAGCATTACCAAGATAACAACCAGAATCAACGCATCTGGCACAGAAATAGGATCCGGAATCCTCGTCCTTGAGGTTGTTCATGGTCAGCGTCACCGAGCTCTGCCCGTTGTCCCTGGAGATCCTGACCCAACCCTTGACTGAATCAGCGTACCCGGTGCCACCATCGGTCCAGATGCCCGCGAGCCACTCCAGCGCTTGCCCGGGTCTCTGGCGGATCCAGAACATGGAGTGACTGCCGAAATCAAACCCAGACCCTCGGCAGAGGAGGCGCAGGGACCCCCCGGGGGGCTGGAGGTCCCCCCCGGACTCCAGCAGGGTCACGGCCGCCCGGAGCCCTGCGGGGAAAAGGGGAGATGGGGATGGGAACAGCTCAAACATGGACCCCACTCCTGACTCTTGGCCCCAAACTGTGACCCTTGGATTTCTTCATCCTCCTCCTTCTGCTCCTGCTGGTTCTGCCAGGTGGGTCCCGACTCTCCCTGGATCTGACCACACCCAGCACCAGCCACACCCTTATATGGTTCATCGTCTCATCTCCCCTTTTCCCCGCAGGGCTCCGGGCGGCCGTGACCCTGCTGGAGTCCGGGGGGGACCTCCAGCCCCCCGGGGGGTCCCTGCGCCTCCTCTGCCGAGGCTCCGGGTTTGATTTCGGACAATTTGGGATGGGTTGGCATCGCCAGAGACCCGGGCAGGGGCTGGAATCTGTCGCGAGTATCAGCAAAGGTGGCAGCACCTACTACGCGCCGTCAGTCGAGGGCCGGTTCACGATCTCCAGGGACAACGGGCAGAGCTCGGTGACGCTGACCATGAACAACCTCAAGGACGAGGATTCCGGATCCTATTTCTGCGTGAAATCTCCTCATACTGGTAGCGCTGATGCTGATGCTCAGATTGACCTTGCCGGGGTTGGCACCAGCCCTGCCTGAGCCCCCCCTGCCCCACACCCCAGACCCTTCCCTCAAACCTCAAATCTTGAGCTCATTCTTGACCAATGGAACCAGATCTGCCCCATTTCCACCAACACCAACCACGGAGCCAACATCCCCAACAGGTTCTGCCCAAAACCCAAATGGTTTGGTGCCAGAACTTGCCCCGGGTTTCCCCAAATCTTTATTTTGCCTTCCCAGCATCAGCCGCTGACACAAATCCCCCACCCTGACCCAAATCTGGACCTTGGCCTCAAATCCCGACCTTCAGAGCAAGGTTTTGGGGAAGGAAGTGGAGATTTGGGGTCAGGAGTTGTGGTTTGGGGTCAGCGGGTGAGAACTGGGGCCAAGGCAGTGCCAGGCTGGGATCAATGGTCAAGAGCTGGGTCTGGGGTTGGGGTCTGGGGGAAGGGTCTGGGCTCTGGGGACAGGGGGAGAATTGGCAGATGGGAGTAGGGACACCACCCGTGTCGACAATTTAACCAGCAGGAGCAGCACCACCAGCACCAGCAGCTTTGGCACAGAAATAGGATCCGGAATCCTCGTCCCTGAGGTTGTTCATGGTCAGCGTCACCGAGCTCTGCCCGTTGTCCCTGGAGATCGTGAACCGGCCCTTGAACGATGGCGCGTACTCGGTGTAGCCACCAGTGTCACTGATCCGTGCTACATATTCCAGCCCCTGTCCGGGTCTCTGGCGATACCAGCCCATCCCAAAACTGCCAAAATCAAAACCGGACGCTCGGCAGAGGAGGCGCAGGGACCCCCCGGGGGGCTGGAGGTCCCCCCCGGACTCCAGCAGGGTCACGGCCATTCTCCCATCCCCAAACCATCACTGGTTTTGTACCAAACTCCCTTTGTCTGGCCCTGAATCTCGAACAGATCTTTCCAGTATCGTAAAATGTCCTAAACCATACAATTAGCCCAAATCCACTCATTAATGAATTGGACACCATCGCCTGAGCTTTCCATCCCCTCATCCCCATCTCCCCTTTCCCCACAGGGCTCCGGGCGGCCGTGACCCTGCTGGAGTCCGGGGGGGACCTCCAGCCCCCCGGGGGGTCCCTGCGCCTCCTCTGCCGAGGCTCTGGGTTCAATTTTGGGAATTATGGCATGCAGTGGATCCGTCAGAGACCCGGGCAGGCTCTGGAATTCATCGCATATATCAGTAGCAGCGGTGGCAGCACCGCCTACGCGCCATCGTTCAAGGGCCGGGTCACGATCTCCAGGGACAACGGGCAGAGCTCGGTGACGCTGACCATGAACAACCTCAAGGACGAGGATTCCGGATCCTATTTCTGTGCCAAATATGCTGGTGCTGGTGGTTGGGCTGCTGCTTTTCGCATTGTTCATTCATCAGATTTGGGTTTTCCCCCGATCCAATCCCTGCGTCTCCACTTCTCTGCATATCCCAGACACTTCCAAAGAAATTTTGACCCCGTTGTTGTCTCTTTGTCCCAGCCTTGAACTGTTTTAGCCCCAAATCTCATCTCCTGGCCCCAAATCTCATCTCCTGGCCCCAAATCTCATCTCCTCACCCCAAATCTCATCTCTTGGTCCCAAATCCCATTTCCTGCCCCCAAATCTCATCTCCTCACCCCAAATCTCATCTCCTGGCACTGGGGGCCAGGGCTGGGGTGTTGAGGCTGGGCTGGACTCGATGATGAGCTTGGAGGCCTCTTCCAAACCTGTGAATTCTGTGAATTTTGTGAATTTTGTGGGTTCTGTGAATGCTGTGAATGCTGTGAATTCCGTTAATTCAGCGAATTCTGTAAAATCTGTGAATTCTGTGAATTCAGTCAATTTGGAGAAGCTGAATGAGAAAAATCCTGGAGGATTGGGTCAAGGGTGGAACTTTGAAAGAGGGACCTAGAAACACGGGACAGGTGGCGTCCAAGCCATGGGGCCGGGGCCAAAACCATCAGCTCCATAACCAGCCCAAGCACCAAAATGTTTGGCACAGAAATAGGATCCGGAATCCTTGTCCTTGAGGTTGTTCATGGTCAGCGTCACCGAGCTCTGCCCGTTGTCCCTGGAGATCGTGAACCGGCCCTGCACCGACGGCGCGTATCTGGTGGTGCCACCATTGTTGATCCCTGCGAGCCACTCCAGCGCCTGCCCGGGTCTCTGGCGGATCCAGTACATGTTGTAGCTCCCGAAATCGAACCCGGACCCTCGGCAGAGGAGGCGCAGGGACCCCCCGGGGGGCTGGAGGTCCCCCCCGGACTCCAGCAGGGTCACGGCCGCCCGGAGCCCTGCGGGAAAAAGGGGAGATGGGGATGAGGAACGGGGTTGGCTGTAGGCCTGGGGTTGGGATGGTCAGATGAAAAACTGGTGGGACCAACACTGGGAGGGCCAGAAGGAGCGAGAAAACAAGAATGTGTCGCATATTGGGGCCAAGACTCAGGATTTGGGGCAGTGTTTGAGCTGTTCCCATCCCCATCTCCCCTTTTTCCCGCAGGGCTCCGGGCGGCCGTGACCCTGCTGGAGTGCGGGGGGGACCTCCAGCCCCCCGGGGGGTCCCTGCTCCTCCTCTGCCGAGGGTCTGGGTTCAGTTTCGGGAGTTTTGGGATGGCCTGGATCCGCCAGCGACCTGGGAAGGCGATGGAAAACATCGCGGAAATCAGCAGCAGTGGCAGCACCTGGTACATGGATTTCGTCAAGGGTCGGTTCACGATCTCCAGGGACAACGGGCAGAGCTCGGTGACGTTGACCATGAACAACCTCAAGGACGAGGATTCCGGATCCTATTTCTGCGCCAAACGTGTTGATGGTTATGCTGGCACGGCTGTTGCTGCTATTTTTCGCAACAATTCTGGCCCCACCTCCATGGTGGTCCCCAAATGTTTCCAATCCCAGCCATTCTTTCCCCAATTCCCAGCTATTTTCTTTCAGTCTTGGCCGTTTTCCAACAAACTCTCTCCTTCCGGGCCCAGCTCTTGACTTTTTATCCCAGTTTTGACCATTTCTCCCCAATCTCAGCCTTCCCCTCGCCCTTGGGCCGTTTGCCCAGAACCGTCCCCCAAATCCCAGCCTTTCACCCCAGATTTCCGCTCCCTTCCCTGGTGACCATCGGCCTGAAAATCCCTCTGGGGCAGCCCCAGATCTGCACCCCTGGCACCAAACCCTGGCTGCTGCGGGCACCCAGGCCTGAGGGTTTGCCCCAAAAATTGGCACCAGCGGTGAAGAGGTGGGGCTGAGAGTTGAGAATTTGGGGGAAAATGGTGGAGATTTGGGGCAGAACCAGTTCAGAGCTGGGACAGGGGAACAGGAATGGGGTCAGGGGCTGGGGTTTGGGGGAAGGGTCTGGGGCACGGGGACAGGGGGGACATGGTGAATGGATCACATCAGTCAAGATTAGCACCAGCACCACAACAACCATTACCAGCTTGTTTGGCACAGAAATAGGATCCGGAATCCTCGTCCTTGAGGTTGTTCATGGTCAGCGTCACCGAGCTCTGCCCGTTGTCCCTGGAGATCGTGAACCGGCCCTGCACCGAGGGCGCGTAGTAGGTGCTGCCACCATTGTAGTAGATCCACGCGATGAATTCCAGCGCTTGCCCGGGTCTCTGACGAACCCAGTACATGTCGTAGCTTCCAAAATTGAACCCGGACCCTCGGCAGAGGAGGCGCAGGGACCCTCCGGGGGGCTGGAGGTCCCCCCCGGACTCCAGCAGGGTCACGGCCACCCGGAGCCCTGCGGGGAAAAGGGGAGATGGGGATGGGAACAGCTCAAACAGTGACCCCAAATCCTGTCTCTTGGCCCCAAATTGTGACATTTTCTTGTTATCCTGCTGATCCTGCTGACTTCCCAACTGGTTCACCCCATTTCTCCGGATCTGGCCACACTCACTCCGAGGCCTTGACCAACCCCGTTCCTCATCCCCATCTCCCCTTTTCCCCGCAGGGCTCCGGGCGGCCGTGACCCTGCTGGAGTCCGGGGGGGACCTCCAGCCCCCCGGGGGGTCCCTGCGCCTCCTCTGCCGAGGCTCCGGGTTTGATTTCGGACAATTTGGGATGGGTTGGCATCGCCAGAGACCCGGGCAGGGGCTGGAATTTATCGCAAGGATCCACAGGGATGGTGGTTTCATTGAGTACGGGCCGTCGGTGCAGGGCCGGTTCACGATCTCCAGGGACAACGGGCAGAGCTCGGTGACGCTGACCATGAACAACCTCAAGGACGAGGATACCGGATCCTATTTCTGCGCCAAATCTGCTGGGGCTTACACTGCTGATCCTGGTCGTAGTGAACGTGGCGGTGCTGGCTCCATCCCCCATCTCCGAGTCCCCCCTGTCCCCAGAGCCCAGACCCTTCCCCCAAACCCCAACCCTTGACCCCATCCTTGTCCCTGTGTCCCAGCCCTGGACAGGTCCTGCCCCAAATTCTCAGCTCCTGGCCACAAAGTTGACCCAAATCTTGATCCTCGTCCTAAAATCTCCACTTTCAGTCCTAAGTTTTGGGGAAGAAAGTGGAGATTTGGGGTCAGGAGTTGTGGTTTGGGGTCAGCGGGTGAGAACTGGGGCCAAGGCAGTGCCAGGCTGGGATCAATGGTCAAGAGCTGGGTCTGGGGCTGGGGTCTGGGGGAAGGGTCTGGGCTCTGGGGACAGGGGGGGAGTCGGAGATGGGGATGGGGACACCATCCCCGTTGTCAACAAGACCAGCACCAGCAGTCCAACCAGCACCAGTGGATTTGGCACAGAAATAGGATCCGGAATCCTCGTCCTTGAGGTTGTTCATGGTCAGCGTCACCGAGCTCTGCCCGTTGTCCCTGGAGATCGTCACCCTGCCCTTGAACGATGACGGGTACCGGGTGTATCCATCGCTGTCAATCCCTGCAACGTATTCCAGCCCCTTCCCCTGCCCCTGGCGACTCCACATCAAACTGAATCGACCGAAATCGAAGCCAGACCCTCGGCAGAGGAGGCGCAGGGACCCCCCGGGGGGCTGGAGGTCCCCCCGGACTCCAGCAGGGTCACGGCCGCCCGGAGCCCTGCGGGGAAAAAGGGAGATGGGGATGGGAACAGCTCAAACATTGACCCAAAATCCTGACTCTTGGCCCCAAACTGTGACCCTTGGATTTCTTCATCCTCTTCCTCCTGCTCCTGCTGGTTCTGCCAGGTGGGTCCCGACTCTCCCTGGATCTGACCACGCCCAGCACCAGCCACACCCTGATATGGTTCATCGTCTCATCTCCCCTTTGTGCCGCAGGGCTCCGGGCGGCCGTGACCCTGCTGGAGTGCGGGGGGGACCTCCAGCCCCCCGGGGGGTCCCTGCGCCTCCTCTGCCGAGGGTCTGGGTTCACTTTTGGGAATTTTGACATGTACTGGATCCGCCAGAGGCCCGGACAGGCGCTGGAATACATCGCAGGGATCAGCAGCAGTGGTGGCAGCACCTGGTACGCGCCCTCGGTGCAGGGCCGGTTCACGATCTCCAGGGACAACGGGCAGAGCTCGGTGACGCTGACCATGAACAACCTCAAGGACGAGGATTCCGGATCCTATTTCTGTGCCGGGGGTGCTAGTAGTGCTTGGGCTGAAAGTGCTGGATTTGTTGACATGACTCATGGTGTCCCCATCCCCAATCTCCGAGTCCCCCCCGTCCCCAGAGCCCAGACCCTTCCCCCAGACCCCAGCCCCAGGCCCAGCTCTTGACCATTGATCCCAGCCTGGCACTGCCTTGGCCCCAGTTCTCACCCGCTGACCCCAAACCACAACTCCTGACCCCAAATCTCCACTTTCTTCCCCAAAACCTTGCTCTGAAGGTCGGGAATTTAGGCCAAGGGTCCAGATTTGGGGACAAAGGTCGAGTATTGCGGGACGGTCCTGTGGAAACAGTCCAAGGTTAGGGAAAGGCCGAGATTAGGGAAAAATGTTCAAACCTGGGGAGAAACTCCCATTGGGAAGCGGTGAGAGAGTTTTGGGAACATGGCCGAGATTTGAGGGCAGTGGTTGGGATTTGGGAGAAGGATCAGAGAATGCTGGGGTGTTTGGGGACACAGGACCAAAATCAGAAAGAGGAGAAACCGCAGCAGATGCAGCAACAGCATAAGTACAACTAGCACCAGCACATTTGGCACAGAAATAGGAGCCGGAATCCTCGTCCTTGAGGTTGTTCATGGTCAGCGTCACCGAGCTCTGCCCGTTGTCCCTGGAGATCGTGAACCGGCCCTTGACCGACGGCGCGTAGTAGGTGTTGACACCATCATTGTTGATGCCTCCAACCCATTCCAGTGCCTGCCCGGGTCTCTGGCGGATCCAGAACATTCCGTAACTCCCGAAATTGAAGCCGGACCCTCGGCAGAGGAGGCACAGGGACCCCCCGGGGGGCTGGAGGTCCCCCCCGGACTCCAGCAGGGTCACGGCCGCCCGGAGCCCTGCGGGGAAAAGGGGAGATGGGGATGGGGAACGGGGTTGGTTGAGGCCTCGGAGTGAGTGTGGCCAGATCCAGAGAAATGGGGTGGACCCACGTGGGAGGTTGGCAGGGCGAGCAGGATCACAGGAAAATGTCACAATTTGGGGCCAAGAGTCAAGATTTTGGTCAGTGTTGGAGCTTTTGGCGACCCCATCTCCCCTTTTTCCCGCAGGGCTCCGGGCGGCCGTGACCCTGCTGGAGTCCTGGGGGGACCTCCAGCCCCCCGGGGGGTCCCTGCGCCTCCTCTGCCGAGGGTCCGGGTTTGATTTTGGGGGTTTTGCCATGGAATGGGTGCGCCAGAGACCCGGGCAGGCGCTGGAGTGGATCGCGTGGATCAGGAACGACGCTGCCAGCACCTTCTACGCGCCCTCAGTCAAGGGCCGGTTCACGATCTCCAGGGACAACGGGCAGAGCTCGGTGACGCTGACCATGAACAACCTCCAGGACGAGGATTCCGGATCCTATTTCTGTGCCAAAACTGCTGGTGCTGGTTGGGGCAATGCTGTTTGACCCCATCCCCGTTACCGTGTCCCCACTTGTCCCCATGCCCAGGACACTTCCTTCCACCTCTTGACTCCATTTTTTACCTCCATGGACCCAAATCTCTCTCATTGTCCCCAAATCTCGACCATTTGCACCAAGGTTTGCGGACCTTGGTTGAGACATGGAGCCAACAGCTGAGGTTTGGAGCCAACAGCTGAGATTTGGGGCAGAACCAGCTGAGTTTGGTGCCAATGGTCACAAGTGAACCCCGCTGAGATCTGGGGCACCAAAGGCAGAGTTTTGGGGATGAACCTTTGAGATTTGGGTCAAATGATCAAAACTGCAGAGAAATGTGAGAGTGGAGAAAATGATGGTGGAGTTTGGGGGGAAAACGATCAAGATTTGATGCCAAGACTAATGATTTGGGGGGAGAATGTGGGAATTTTGGGATGTTTGTGGACAGCGTGTCTCAGGGCCAAGTGCACCCATATCGGCAGCATAAAGAGTGATGAAAGTCGATCCACAACCAGAGCTGCAACATTTGGCACAGAAATAGGATCCGGAATCCTCGTCCTTGAGGCTGTTCACGTGTTTTGGGAAAAATGGGTGATTTCTGCAGAGCTCACAAGAGGATTTCACCCCAAAACCGAGGAGCAGCACCAAGGCACGGCACCCGGGGAGGGAGCAGTGAGGTGCCAGAGGGGAGGGAGGAGAAGACGCCGAGATTTTGGGGCTCTGCAGCCTCCCCCCACTTCCTTCCTGGCAGCTGCAGGGGCCCGGGCAGGCCGGGGCAGGAAAATAAAAAGTTCTGGGTTTGTGTCATCTTTAACATCTGCGTTTCACAGAGGCGTGTCCAGGTCCTGAGTGGCTCAGCAGAATGCCAGCTGCAGAAAAAGCTTTGTGTCACTGCCCTGAATTGCCCAGCACGGTCACGGCCGCTCCCCCATCCCCAAACCTTCTCTGGTTTGTACCAAACTCCCTTCGCCTGGCCCCAAATCTCCAACAGAACTTTCCAGTATCAAAAAAGGCCTTAAACCCTGCAATTAGCCCAAATCCACTCATTTGTTAATTAGACACTTCTGCTTGAGGTTTCCATCCCCTCATCCCCATCTCCCCTTTTCCCGCAGGGCTCCGGGCGGCCGTGACCCTGCTGGAGTCCGGGGGGGACCTCCAGCCCCCCGGGGGGTCCCTGCGCCTCCTCTGCCGAGGGTCCGGCTTCAATTTTGGGAGTTTTGGGATGGGCTGGTATCTCCAGAGACCCGGGCAGGCGCTGGAATACGTCGCAGCGATCAACAAAAATGGTGGCGACATCAGCTATGCGCCATCGGTGCAGGGCCGGTTCACGATCTCCAGGGACAACGGGCAGAGCTCGGTGACACTGACCATGAACAACCTCAAGGACGAGGATTCCGGATCCTATTTCTGCGGAAAACATTACGACAGTTATGGTGGTGCTAGTGCTGGGTATGGTGGTGACGTTGGTTGTGACGGGTGTTGGCCCCATCGCTGTGTCCCCACCTGTCCCCAAACCCCAGCCCCTGACCCCACTCCTGACCCTTTGTCCCAGCCCTGCACTGGCTCTGCCCCAAACGTCACCTCTGGGCCACTCCCACTGCCCTCCTTCCCCAAATTACATTGAATTGGTCAAGAATTGACCCCAAGGTTGAGCTCAGGGTTCAAGAATTCAAATTTTAGGTCAAAAGTGCCGATGTGAGGCCACTGGGCCAGGTTTGGGTCGGTGGCTGTGACTCGGTGCCAGCCGGGCAGATTTGGGGCAGAAGTGGCCAAGTCTGGGGGCAGTGGTTGGGATTTGAGGGCCAAGGCTGAGCTGAGGGTGAAAGCGGCCCTGATTTGGGGCCAGGAGCTGAGATTTGGGGCCAGAGCAGAGCCAGGGTGGGACAGAGGGTCAGGAGTGGGGTCAGGGGCTGGGGGGAAGGGTCTGGGGCACGGGGAGAGGGGGGGGACAGAGTGACAGGAATGGGGTCAATCAGCACCACCCCAACCAGCACCAGCAGTTTTTGTGCAGAAATAGGATCCGGAATCCTCGTCCCTGAGGTTGTTCATGGTCAGCGTCACCGAGCTCTGCTCCTTGACCCTGGAGATCACGAACCGCCCATTGACCGACGGCGCGTAGCCGGTGCTGGAAGCGTCACTGTTGATCCCTGCCACCCACTCCAGCCCCTGCCCGGGTCTCTGGCGGATCCACACCATCCCAAAACTGCCAAAATTGAAGCCAGAGGTTTGGCAGAGGAGGCGCAGGGACCCCCCGGGGGGCTGGAGGTCCCCCCTGGACTCCAGCAGGGTCACGGCCGCCCGGAGCCCTGCGGGAAAAATAAGAAGACATGAGAAAGGCAAAAGCCCAAACAGTGACAAAAATCCTGACTCTTAGCCCCAGACTGTGACCTTTGGACCTCCCAATTCTCCTGGCGCTGCTGGCACTCAATACCTGGGATCCACCCACCTCCACAGCACCACGCCCACTCCAGCCCACGCCCTGATCCATGCCCTCATCCCCATCTCCCCTTTTCCCCGCAGGGCTCCGGGCGGCCGTGACCCTGCTGGAGTGCGGGGGGGACCTCCAGCCCCCCGGGGGGGTCCCTGCGCCTCCTCTGCCGAGGCTCTGGCTTTGATTTTGGGAAGTTTGGCATCTTATGGATCCGCCAGAGATGCGGGCAGGCGCTGGAATACATCGCAGAAATCACTGATGATGGCAGCACTAAATACGCCACATCGGTGCAGGGCCGGGTCAGGATCTCCAGGGACAACGGGCAGAGCTCGGTGACGCTGACCATGAACAACCTCAAGGACGAGGATTCCGGATCCTATTTCTGCGCCAGAAGTTTTTTTTGTGCTGGTTGCTGGGCTCTTGCTAGTCATGGTGACGATCCCCGTGATGGCGTCAGGCTCCTGGTTTCAGCTCTGCTCATTCATTGAGTCCCCAAAGCGCTGATTTCAAACCCAAACCTCACCCCTTGTCCCAGTTCCTGACCCTTTGTCCCCAGTCTCCCCCATCTGCACCAATGGTCAGCACTGACCCCAAACCCTCTCTGGCTTCTGCCCCAACACTCAACCATTGGCCCCAAACCTTCACCCGTGTCCCCCAGTTCTGACCTCCACCCAATCAGGGCCCGGGGAGCTGGGGGAGATTTGGGTGAAATGGGGAAAATTGGGGGAAAGTTGAGAATTGGGGCAAAGATGGTGGAGACTGGGGGAGATGTTCAAGAGGATCAAGGGCTGAGTTTGGGGAAATGATTTGGGGATCTGGGGACAGTTGGGGACCCAGGGGTGGGGATTTTGAGCCACCGCCACCATCGTCACTATCACCAAGCGTAATGCCACTGTAACCACCACGGAAACTTCTGGCGCAGAAATAGGATCCGGAATCCTCGTCCTTGAGGTTGTTCATGGTCAGCGTCACCGAGCTCTGCCCGTTGTCCCTGGAGATCCTGAACCGGCCCCGCACCGAGGGCGCGCACGCGGAGCTCCAGCCTTCCGTCCGGACACTCCCGACCCACTCCAGCCCCTGCCCGGGTCTCTGGCGGATCCAGAACATGTCGTGATCGGCCAAAGGGAACCCGGAGGCGCGGCACAGCAAGGTCAGGGACCCCCCGGGGGGCTGGAGGTCCCCCCCGGACTCCAGCAGGGTCACGGCCGCCCGGAGCCCTGCGGCACAAAGGGGAGATGAGACGATGAACCATATCAGGGTGTGGCTGGTGCTGGGCGTGGTCAGATCCAGGGAGAGTCGGGACCCACCTGGCAGAACCAGCGGGAGCAGGAGGAAGCGGATGAAGAAATACAAGGGTCTCAATTTGGGGCCAAGAGTCAGGATTTTGGGTCAATGTTTGAGCCGTTCCCATCCCCATCTCCCCTTTTCCCCGCAGGGCTCCGGGCGGCCGTGACCCTGCTGGAGTCCGGGGGGGACCTCCAGCCCCCCGGGGGGTCCCTGACCTTGCTGTACCCCCGGACTCCAGCAGGGTCACGGCCGCCCGGAGCCCTGCGGGAAAAATAAGAAGACATGAGGAAGGCAAAAGCCCAAACAGTGACAAAAATCCTGACTCTTAGCCCCAGACTGTGACCTTTGGACCTCCCAATTCTTCTGGTGCTGCTGGCACTCAATAGCTGGGATCCACCCACCTCCACAGCACCACGCCCACTCCAGCCCACGCCCTGATCCATCCCCTCATCCCCATCTCCCCTTTTCCCCGCAGGGCTCCGGGCGGCCGTGACCCTGCTGGAGTCCGGGGGGGACCTCCAGCCCCCCGGGGGGTCCCTGCGCCTCCTCTGCCGAGGGTCCGGGTTCAGTTTTGGCAGTTTTGGGATGGGCTGGTATCGCCAGAGACCCGGGCAGGGGCTGGAATTTATCGCAAGGATCCACAGCAATGGTGGTTTCATTGAGTACGGGCCGTCGGTGCAGGGCCGGTTCACGATCTCCAGGGACAACGGGCAGAGCTCGGTGACGCTGACCATGAACAACCTCAAGGACGAGGATTCCGGATCCTATTTCTGTGCCAATGCTGCTGGGGCTTACACTGCTGATCCTGGTCGTAGTGAACGTGGCGGTGCTGGCTCCATCCCCAATCTCCGAGTCCCCCCTGTCCCCAAAGCCCAGACCCTTCCCCCAAACCCCAACCCTTGACCCCATCCTTGTCCCTGTGTCCCAGCCCTGGACAGGTCCTGCCCCAAATTCTCAGCTCCTGGCCACAAAGTTGACCCAAATCTTGATCCTCGTCCTAAAATCTCCACTTTCAGTCCTAAGTTTTGGGGAAGAAAGTGGAGATTTGGGGTCAGGAGTTGTGGTTTGGGGTCAGCGGGTGAGAACTGGGGCCAAGGCAGTGCCAGGCTGGGATCAATGGTCAAGAGCTGGGTCTGGGGCTGGGGTCTGGGGGAAGGGTCTGGGCTCTGGGGACGGGGGGGACTCGGAGATGGGGATGGAGACACCATGAGTCACGTCAACAAATCCAGCACTTTCAGCCCAAGCACCACGATCACCCTTGGCACAGAAATAGGATCCGGAATCCTCGTCCTTGAGGTTGTTCATGGTCAGCGTCACCGAGCTCTGCCTGTTGTCCCTGGAGATCGTGAAACGGCCCTTGACCGACGGCGCGTAGTAGATGTAAGCACCATTGCTGTAGATCCCTGCGAGCCACTCCAGCCCCTGTCCAGGTCTCTGGCGAACCCAATCCATTTCATAATTCCCAAAACTGAAGCCGGACCCTCGGCAGAGGAGGCGCAGGGACCCCCCGGGGGGCTGGAGGTCCCCCCCGCACTCCAGCAGGGTCACGGCCGCCCGGAGCCCTGCGGGGAAAAGGGGAGATGGGGTCGGCAAAAGCTCCACCACTGACCACAAATCCTGACTCTTGGCCCCAAATCCTGACCCTTGGACCTCCCATTCATCCTCATTCACCTGCTCCTGCTGGCCATCCCAGGTGTTTCCCACCCACCTCCCAGTCTGGCCACATCAATGTGTCCCCACCTGTTCCCAAATCCCCGATTATTCCCTCTGACGCTTGACCCCATTGGTGACCCCTACAGACCCAAATCAGCCCCATTATTCCCAAATCTCGACCATTTGCACCAAGGTTTGGGGACCTTGGTTGTGACTTGGAGCCAGCAGCTGAGGTTTGGTGCCAACAGCTGAGGTTTGGGGCAGAACCAGCTGAGTTTGGGCCCAATGGTCACAAGTGAACCCCGCTGAGATCTGGGGCACCAAAGGCAGAGTTTTGGGGATGAACCTTTGAGATTTGGGTCAAATGATCAAAACTCCAGAGAAATGTGAGACTGGAGACAATGATGTCAGATTTTGGGGGGAAACGGTCAAGATTTGATGCCAAGACTAATGATTTGGGGGTAGAATGTGGGAATTTTGGGATGTTTGTGGACAGAGTGTCTGGGGTCCAAGTGCACCCACATTGGCAGCATAAAGAGTGATGAAAGTCGATCCACAACCAGTGCTGGAACATTTGGCACAGAAATAGGATCCGGAATCCTCGTCCTTGAGGCTGTTCACGTGTTTTAGGAAAAATGGGTGATTTCTGCAGAGCTCACAAGAGGATTTCACCCCAAAACCGAGGAGCAGCACCAAGGCACGGCACCCGGGGAGGGAGCAGTGAGGTGCCAGAGGGGAGGGAGGAGAAGACGCCGAGATTTTGGGGCTCTGCAGCCTCCCCCCACTTCCTTCCTGGCAGCTGCAGGGGCCCGGGCAGGCCGGGGCAGGAAAATAAAAAGTTCTGGGTTTCTGTCATCTTTAACATCTGCGTTTCACGGAGGCGTGTCCAGGTCCTGAGTGGCTCAGCAGAATGCCAGCTGCAGAAAAAGCTTTGTGTCACTGCCCTGAATTGCCCAGCACGGCCACGGCCGCTCCCCCATCCCCAAACCTTCTCTGGTTTGTACCAAACTCCCTTCGCCTGGCCCCAAATCTCCAACAGAACTTTCCAGTATCAAAAAAGGCCTTAAACCCTGCAATTAGCCCAAATCCACTCATTTGTTAATTAGACACTTCTGCTTGAGATTTCTATCCCCTCATCCCCATCTCCCCTTTTCCCCGCAGGGCTCCGGGCGGCCGTGACCCTGCTGGAGTCCGGGGGGGACCTCCAGCCCCCCGGGGGGTCCCTGCGCCTCCTCTGCCGAGGCTCCGGGTTCAGTTTTGGGAGTTTTGACATGTTATGGGTCCGCCAGAGGCCCGGGCAGGCGCTGGAATACATCGCAGGGATCAACACTGGTGGAGGCACCGCCTACGCGCCGTCGGTGCAGGGCTGGTTCACGATCTCCAGGGACAACGGGCAGAGCTCGGTGACGCTGACCATGAACAACCTCAAGGACGAGGATTCCGGATCCTATTTCTGTGCCAAGGGTGCTGGTGCTGGTGGTGCTTATGCTAATTATGTTGACACAGCCGGTGGCGGCCCCACCCTAAATTCCATGCCTTCAAACATGTCAATATTCTAAAATTCTACCAGCAAATCTTTACACGTGACACCAAATCTTGACGAATTTTTTTTTGTCAAGTGTTGCAGGGAAGGATCTGGGGAATGGGGACAGGTGGGGACACGGGGACAGGATTGAGGCCAACAGATTCAAGAGCGCCGTCAGCAATGTAAGCAGCAGCCTCTTTGGCACAGAAATAGGATCCGGAATCCTCGTCCTTGAGGTTGTTCATGGTCAGCGTCACCGAGCTCTGCCCGTTGGCCCTGGAGATCGTGAACCGGCCCCGCAGTGACGGAGCGTAGTAGGTGCCACCATTGCTGTCGAATGCTGCGACGAATTCCAGCCCCTGCCCGGGTCTCTGGCGCATCCAGTGCAGGTCATACCTGCCGAAAGTGAACCCGGAGCCTCGGCAGAGGAGGCGCAGGGACCCCCCGGGGGGCTGGAGGTCCCCCCCGGACTCCAGCAGGGTCACGGCCAATCCCTCACCCCCAAGCCTTCTCTGGTTTTGTACCAAACTCTCTTTGTCTGGACCCCAATTTCTACCGGAGCTTTCCAGTATCACAAAACATTCTAAACCCTGCAATTAGGCCAAATCCACTCATTTATTAATTAGACACTTCTGCCTGAGCTTTCCATCCCCTCATCCCCATCTCCCCTTTTCCCCGCAGGGCTCCAGGCGGCCGTGACCCTGCTGGAGTCCGGGGGGGACCTCCAGCCCCCCGGGGGGTCCCTGCGCCTCCTCTGCCGAGGCTCCGGCTTTGATTTTGGGAGTTTTGCCATGTTATGGGTGCGACAGAGACCCGGGCAGGGGCTGGAATACATCGCAGGGATCAATAACAATGGTGGCGGTACCTGGTACGCGCCGTCGGTCAAGGGCCGGTTCACGATCTCCAGGGACAACGGGCAGAGGTCGGTGACGCTGACCATGAACAACCTCAAGGACGAGGATTCCGCTGTCTATTTCTGCACCAAAAACGCTTATGCTGGTGGTTATGATAGTGCTGCTGTGGTTGAACATTTTGATCCCATCCCCGTCCCGGTCCCTGTGTCCCCCCTGTCCCCGTGCCCCAGACCCTTCCCCCAAACCCCAGCCCTTGACCCCACTCCTGTCCCCTGTCCCAGCTCTGTACTGGTTCTGCCCCAAATCTCCCCCATTTTCCCCCAAATTCTCAGCTCTCAGCCCCACCTCTTCACCGCTGGTGCCAATTTTTGTGGCAAACCCTCAGACTGGGTGCCCGCAGCAGCCAGGGTTTGGTGCCAGGGGTGCAGATCTGGGGCTGCCCCAGAGGGATTTATCCCCGGCCGGGCTCTCTGTCCCCATCCCCGGCGGGACGGGGCTGCTGGGAACGCCTCTGGAGCTGTTTGGTTTTCCAGCACGGCTCTGGTCCCGCGGGTGTGGCACTGGGAAGGCGCCAGCAGCTCACGTGCCCGGCCGCAGACACAGAACTCGCTGTGACAACTGATCGCGAGAGATTTGGGACAAACCACTCAGAGAAAAATCAGATTTTCCTGCTGGCCTGAGATCTGGCCCATCGTCAGCAATTTTGGGGAACTTGGCTGAGACTTGGAGCCAGCAGGGGAGATTTGGGGCAGGACCAGTTCAGGGCTGGGACACGGGGACAGGAACGGGGTCAAGGGTTTGGGGGAAGGGTCTGGGGCATAGGGGACAGTGAGGACACGGTGAAGGGTACAGGGTCAAAACGATAAGCAGCAGCACCATAAGCGTAGTAACCAGCAGCAGCTCTGGCACAGAAATAGGATCCGGAATCCTCGTCCTTGAGGTTGTTCATGGTCAGCGTCACCGAGCTCTGCCCGTTGTCCCTGGAGATCGTGACCCGGCCCTGCACCGACGGCGCGTACTCGGTGTAGCCACCAGTGTTGGCCCCTGCGACCCATTCCAGCCCCTGCCCGGGTCTCTGGCGCATCCAGCCCATCCCAAAACTGCCGAAACTGAACCCGGACCCTCGGCAGAGGAGGCGCAGGGACCCCCCGGGGGGCTGGAGGTCCCCCCCGCACTCCAGCAGGGTCACGGCCGCCCGGAGCCCTGCGGGGAAAAGGGGAGATGGGGATGAGGAGCGGGGTTGGCTGGAGGACAGAAGTGAGTGTTTCCTGTTGGAAAAAGGGGCAGGACACACCTGGGAGGGCCAGCAGGATCAGCAGGATGACAAGAAACGGGCAAAATTTAGGGCCAGGATTGAGGATTTGGGTCAATGTTTGAGCTCTTCCCATCCCCATCTCCCCTATTTCCCGCAGGGCTCCGGGCGGCCGTGACCCTGCTGGAGTGCGGGGGGGACCTCCAGCCCCCCGGGGGGTCCCTGCGCCTCCTCTGCAGAGGCTCTGGGTTCGATTTCGGGAGTTTTGACATGTACTGGATCCGCCAGAGACCCGGGCAGGGGCTGGAGTGGGTCGCGAGGATCTACTACAACGGTGCCAGCACCAACTACGCGCCCTCGGTGCAGGGCCGGTTCACGATCTCCAGGGACAACGGGCAGAGCTCGGTGACGCTGACCATGAACAACCTCAAAGACGAGGATTCCGCCGTCTATTTCTGCGCCAAATGTTCCACCAGTGGTTGTGGTAATGCTGCTGATGCTTATGGTGGTGGTTCTGGCCGCTCTTGTGACCATCGGCCTGAAAATCCCTCTGGGGCAGCCCCAGATCTGCACCCCTGGCACCAAACCCTGGCTGCTGCGGGCACCCAGGCCTGAGGGTTTGCCCCAAAAATTGGCACCAGCGGTGAAGAGGTGGGGCTGAGAGCTGAGAATTTGGGGGAAAATGGGGGAAATTTGGGGCAGAACCAGTTCAGAGCTGGGACAGGGGACAGGAATGGGGTCAAGGGCTGGGGTTTGGGGAAAGGGTCTGGGGCACAGGGACAGGTGGCGACACATGGATGGGGATGGGCTCAAAACTCTCAGCAGCAGGATTAGCATAGTAACCACGAGCAGCTTTGGCACAGAAATAGGATCCGGAATCCTCGTCCTTGAGGTTGTTCATGGTCAGCGTCACCGAGCTCTGCCCGTTGTCCCTGGAGATCCTGACCCGGCCCTTGACTGAGGGTGCGTAGTAGGTGCTGCCACCTTTGCTGATACTCGCCACAGATTCCAGCCCCTGCCCGGGTGTCTGATGATGCCAACCCATCCCAAATTGGCCAAAATCAAACCCGGACCCTCGGCAGAGGAGGCGCAGGGACCCCCCGGGGGGCTGGAGGTCCCCCCCGGACTCCAGCAGGGTCACAGCGGCTCTCCCATCCCCAAACCTTCTCTGGTTTTCCCCAAACTCCCCTGATTTTGTCCCAAATCTCAACCAGAGCTTTCCTGTATACTAAGGTGCCCCAATCTCTTCAATTAGCCTCACTCCATGCATTAATGAATTGGACACTTCCACTTGAGATTCCATCCCCTCATCCCCATCTCCCCTTTTTCCCGCAGGGCCCCGGGCGGCCGTGACCCTGCTGGAGTCCGGGGGGGACCTCCAGCCCCCCGGGGGGTCCCTGCGCCTCCTCTGCCGAGGGTCCGGGTTTGATTTTGGCAGTTTTGACATGTTATGGATCCGCCAGAGACCCGGGCAGGCGCTGGAATACATCGCAGGGATCAGCAGTGGTGGAGGCACCGACTACGCGCCATCGTTCAAGGGCCGGTTCACGATCTCCCGGGACAACGGGCAGAGCTCAGTGACGCTGACCATGAACAACCTCAAGGACGAGGATTCCAGATCCTATTTCTGTGCCAAGGATGCTGGTGCTGGTGCTGGTGGTTGGGCTGCTGCTTTTCACATTGTTCATTCATCAGGTTTGGGTTTTTGCCCCAATCCAATCTCTGCGTCTCCACTTCTCTGCATGCCCCAGACACTTCCCCACAAACTTCGACCCCGTTGTTTTCTTCTTGTCCCAGCCTTGAACTGTTTTGGCCCCAAATCTCCTCTCCTGGCCCCAAATCCCATCTCTTGGCACCAAATCTCATCTCCTGCCCCCAAATCTCCTCTCCTTGCCCCAAATCTCATCTCCTGGCCCCAAATCTCCACCAGAGCTTTCCTGTATCTTTGGGGTGCCTCAAACTGTTCAATTAATCTTGCTCCACCCATTAATGAACTGGACAAGTCCTCCTGAGCTTTCCATCCCCTCATCCCCATCTCCCCTTTTCCCCGCAGGGCTCCTGGCGGCCGTGACCCTGCTGGAGTCCGGGGGGGACCTCCATCCCCCCGGGGGGTCCCTGCGCCTCCTCTGCCGAACGTCCGGCTTCAGTTTCGGCACTTTTGGGATGGGCTGGATGCGCCAGAGACCCGGGCAGGGGCTGGAGTTCGTTGCAGGGATCAGTAGAAAAAGTGGCAAAACTTTCTACGCTGATTCGGTCAAGGGCCGGTTCACGATGACGAGTGACAACGGGCAGAGCTCAGTGACGCTGACCATGAACAACCTCAAGGACGAGGATTCCGGATCCTATTTCTGCGCCAAATGTGGTGCTGCTGGTTGGGGTGCTGCTGCTTGACCCCATCCCTGTCACCGTGTCCCCCCTGTCCCCGTGCCCCAGACCCTTCCCCCCAGCCCCTGACCCCATTCCTGACCCTCTGTCCCACCCTGGCTCTGCTCTGGCCCCAAATCTCAGCTCCTGGCCCCAAATCAGGGCCGCTTTCACCCTCAGCTCAGCCTTGGCCCTCAAATCCCAACCACTGCCCCCAGACTTGGCCACTTCTGCCCCAAATCTGCCCTGCTGGCACCGAGTCACAGCCACCGACCCAAACCTGGCCCAGTGGCCTCACATCGGGACTTTTGGCCTAAAATTTGAGTTCTGGACCCCTGGCTTCAACATTGGGTCCAAATCCTGAAATTTTTGTGACATTTCAGGAATGAGGGCAGTGGGTGAGGCCCAGAGGTGACATTTGGGGCAGACTGAGTGCTTGGGTGGGACAAAGGGTCAGGAGTGGGGTCATGAGTTGCGGTTTAGGGGAAGGGTCTGGGATACAGGGACAGCTGGGACATAGTGATGGGGACTGGGTGAAAACCCACCCCAACCAGCAGAAAAACCAATATTATAAACAGCATTCCAACTATTATCAGCATTTTTGGCACAGAAATAGACGGCGGAATCCTCGTCCTTGAGGTTGTTCATGGTCAGCGTCACCGAGCTCTGCCCGTTGTCCCTGGAGATCGTGACCCGGCCCTTGAACGATGGCGCGTACCAGGTGGTGCCACCAGTGTTGATCCCCGCGAGCCACTCCAGAGCCTGCCCGGGCCTCTGGCGAACCCAGTACATGGTGAAACTGCCGAAAGTGAACCCGGAGCCTCGGCAGAGGAGGCGCAGGGACCCCCCGGGGGGCTGGAGGTGCCCCCCGGACTCCAGCAGGGTCACGGCCGCCCGGAGCCCTGCGGCACAAAGGGGAGATGAGACGATGAACCACATCAGGGTGTGGCTGGTGCTGGGTGTGGTCAGATCCAGGGAGAGTCGGGACCCACCTGGCAGAACCAGCGGGAGCAGGAGGAAGAGGATGAAGAAATCCAAGGGTCACAATTTGGGCCCCAGAGTCAGGATTTGGGTCAATGTTTGAGCTGTTCCCATCCCCATCTCCCCTTTTCCCTGCAGGGCTCCGGGCGGCCGTAACCCTGCTGGAGTCCGGGGGGGACCTCCAGCCCCCCGGGGGGTCCCTGCGCCTCCTCTGCCGAGGGTCTGGGTTCAATTTTGGGAGCTATGACATGTTCTGGATCCACAAAAGACCGGGGCAGGGGCTGGAACTCATCGCTTTGATCAGGAACGATGGTGGCAACACCGACTACGCACCCTCGGTCAAGGGCCGGTTCACGATCTCCAGGGACAACGGGCAGAGCTCGGTGACGCTGACCATGAACAACCTCAAGGACGAGGATTCCGGATCCTATTTCTGCGCCAAAAACGCTTATGCTGGTGGTGGTTGGGAATCTCATGCTGGTTCTTTTTTGGGCCATGTCCCCATCAATTTGTCCCCACCTGTCCCCAAATCCCCGATTATTCCCTCTAAGCTTGACCCCATTGTTGACCCCTACAGACCCAAATCAGCCCCATTATTCCCAAATCTCGACCATTTGCACCAAGGTTTGGTGCCCTGGGTGGAGACTTGGAGCCGCCAGTGGAGATTTGGGGCGGAACCAGTTCGGGACTGGGACACGGGGACAGGAACGGGGTCAAGGGCTGGGGTTTGGGGAAGAGTCTGGGGACATGGGGACAGGTGGGGACACGGTAACGGGAACGGGGTCAAAATCATAGGCAACAGCCTCCCAACCAGTGCCAGCATCAGCAGATTTGGTGCAGAAATAGGATCCGGAATCCTCGTCCTTGAGGTTGTTCATGGTCAGCGTCACCGAGCTCTGCCCGTTGTCCCTCGAGATCGTGAACCGGCCCTTGAACGATGGCGCGTAGGCGGTGCTGCCCCCCGTTTTCCTGATCCCTGCGATCCATTCCAGCCCCTTCCCGGGTCTCTGGCGGACCCAGAGCATGGCGTAATTCCCAAAATCAAACCCGGAGCCTCGGCAGAGGAGGCGCAGGGACCCCCCGGGGGGCTGGAGGTCCCCCCCGGACTCCAGCAGGGTTACAGTCACTCCCCCATCCCCAAACCCTCACTGGTTTTAGCCCAAACTCCCCTGATTTTGTCCCAGATGTCCACCAGAGGTTTCCTGTGTCCTAAGGTGCCTCAAACCCCTCAATTAGTCTTGCTCCACTCATTACTGAATTGTACAGCTCTGCCTGAGCTTTCGATCTCCCCATCCCCATCTCCCCTTTTCCCCGCAGGGCTCCGGGCGGCCGTGACCCTGCTGGAGTCGGGGGGGGACCTCCAGCCCCCCGGGGGGTCCCTGCGCCTCCTCTGCCGAGCGTCTGGGTTTGATTTTGGGGGTTTTGCCATGGAATGGGTGCGGCAGAGACCCGGGCAGGGGCTGGAGTGGATCGCATGGATCAGGAACGACGGTGCCAGCACCTTCTACGCGCCCTCAGTCAAGGGCCGGTTCCTGATCTCCAGGGACAACGGGCAGAGCTCGGTGACGCTGACCATGAACAACCTCAAGGACGAGGATTCCGGATCCTATTTCTGCGCCAAATCTGCTGGGGCTTACACTGCTGATCCTGGTCGTAGTGAACGTGGCGGTGCTGGCTCCATCCCCCATCTCCGAGTCCCCCCTGTCCCCAGAGCCCAGACCCTTCCCCCAAACCCCAACCCTTGACCCCATCCTTGTCCCTGTGTCCCAGCCCTGGACAGGTCCTGCCCCAAATTCTCAGCTCCTGGCCACAAAGTTGACCCAAATCTTGATCCTCGTCCTAAAATCTCCACTTTCAGTCCTAAGTTTTGGGGAAGAAAGTGGAGATTTGGGGTCAGGAGTTGTGGTTTGGGGTCAGCGGGTGAGAACTGGGGCCAAGGCAGTGCCAGGCTGGGATCAATGGTCAAGAGCTGGGTCTGGGGCTGGGGTCTGGGGGAAGGGTCTGGGCTCTGGGGACAGGGGGGGAGTCGGAGATGGGGATGGGGACACCATCCCCGTTGTCAACAAGACCAGCACCAGCAGTCCAACCAGCACCAGTGGATTTGGCACAGAAATAGGATCCGGAATCCTCGTCCTTGAGGTTGTTCATGGTCAGCGTCACCGAGCTCTGCCCGTTGTCCCTGGAGATCGTCACCCTGCCCTTGAACGATGAGGGGTACCGGGTGTATCCATCGCTGTCAATCCCTGCAACGTATTCCAGCCTCTTCCCCTGCCCCTGGCGACTCCACATCAAACTGAATCGACCGAAATCGAAGCCAGACCCTCGGCAGAGGAGGCGCAGGGACCCCCCGGGGGGCTGGAGGTCCCCCCGGACTCCAGCAGGGTCACGGCCGCCCGGAGCCCTGCGGGGAAAAGGGGAGATGGGGATGGGAACAGCTCAAACATTGACCCAAAATCCTGACTCTTGGCCCCAAACTGTGACCCTTGGATTTCTTCATCCTCTTCCTCCTGCTCCTGCTGGTTCTGCCAGGTGGGTCCCGACTCTCCCTGGATCTGACCACGCCCAGCACCAGCCACACCCTGATATGGTTCATCGTCTCATCTCCCCTTTTCCCCGCAGGGCTCCGGGCGGCCGTGACCCTGCTGGAGTCCGGGGGGGACCTCCAGCCCCCCGGGGGGTCCCTGCGCCTCCTCTGCCGAGGGTCTGGGTTCACTTTTGGGAATTTTGACATGTACTGGATCCGCCAGAGGCCCGGACTGGCGCTGGAATACATCGCAGGGATCAGCAGCAGTGGTGGCAGCACCTGGTACGCACCGTCGGTGCAGGGCCGGTTCACGATCTCCAGGGACAACGGGCAGAGCTCGGTGACGCTGACCATGAACAACCTCAAGGACGAGGATTACGGATCCTATTTCTGTGCCAGGGGTGCTAGTAGTGCTTGGGCTGAAAGTGCTGGATTTGTTGACGTGACTCATGGTGTCCCCATCCCCAATCTCCGAGTCCCCCCCGTCCCCAGACCCCAGACCCTTCCCCCAAACCCCAACCCCAGACCCAGCTCTTGACCATTGATCCCAGCCTGGCACTGCCTTGGCCCCAATTCTCACCCGCTGACCCCAAACCACAACTCCTGACCCCAAATCTCCACTTTCTTCCCCAAAACCTTGCTCTGAAGGTCGGGAATTGAGGCCAAGGGTCCAGATTTGGGGACAAAGGTCGAGTATTGCGGGACGGTTCTGGGGAAACAGTCCAAGGTTAGGGAAAGGCCGAGATTTGGGAAAAATGTTCAAACCTGGGGAGAAACTCCCATTGGGAAGCGGTGAGAGAGTTTTGGGAACATGGCCGAGATTTGAGGGCAGTGGTTGGGATTTGGGAGAAGGATCAGAGAATGCTGGGGTGTTTGGGGACACAGGACCAAAATCAGAAAGAGGAGAAACCGCAGCAGATGCAGCAACAGCATAAGTACAACTAGCACCAGCACATTTGGCACAGAAATAGGAGCCGGAATCCTCGTCCTGGAGGTTGTTCATGGTCAGCGTCACCGAGCTCTGCCCGTTGTCCCTGGAGATCGTGAACCGGCCCTTGACCGACGGCGCGTAGTAGGTGTTGACACCATCATTGTTGATGCCTCCAACCCATTCCAGTGCCTGCCCGGGTCTCTGGCGGATCCAGAACATTCCGTAACTCCCGAAATTGAAGCCGGACCCTCGGCAGAGGAGGCACAGGGACCCCCCGGGGGGCTGGAGGTCCCCCCCGGACTCCAGCAGGGTCACGACCGCCCGGAGCCCTGCGGGGAAAAGGGGAGATGGGGATGGGGAACGGGGTTGGTTGAGGCCTCGGAGTGAGTGTGGCCAGATCCAGAGAAATGGGGTGGACCCACGTGGGAGGTTGGCAGGGCGAGCAGGATCACAGGAAAATGTCACAATTTGGGGCCAAGAGTCAAGATTTTGGTCAGTGTTGGAGCTTTTGGCGACCCCATCTCCCCTTTTTCCCGCAGGGCTCCGGGCGGCCGTGACCCTGCTGGAGTCCGGGGGGGACCTCCAGCCCCCCGGGGGGTCCCTGCGCCTCCTCTGCCGAGGGTCCGGGTTTGATTTCGGGGGTTTTGCCATGGAATGGGTGCGCCAGAGACCCGGGCAGGCGCTGGAGTGGATCGCGTGGATCAGGAACGACGCTGCCAGCACCTTCTACGCGCCCTCAGTCAAGGGCCGGTTCACGATCTCCAGGGACAACGGGCAGAGCTCGGTGACGCTGACCATGAACAACCTCCAGGACGAGGATTCCGGATCCTATTTCTGTGCCAAAACTGCTGGTGCTGGCTGGGGCAATGCTGTTTCACCCCATCCCCGTTACCGTGTCCCCACTTGTCCCCATGCCCAGGACACTTCCTTCCACCTCTTGACTCCATTTTTTACCTCCATGGACCCAAATCTCTCTCATTGTCCCCAAATCTCGACCATTTGCACCAAGGTTTGCGGACCTTGGTTGAGACATGGAGCCAACAGCTGAGGTTTGGAGCCAACAGCTGAGATTTGGGGCAGAACCAGCTGAGTTTGGGCCCAATGGTCACAAGTGAACCCCGCTGAGATCTGGGGCACCAAAGGCAGAGTTTTGGGGATGAACCTTTGAGATTTGGGTCAAATGATCAAAACTGCAGAGAAATGTGAGAGTGGAGAAAATGATGGTGGAGTTTGGGGGAAAACGGTCAAGATTTGATGCCAAGGGTAATGATTTGAGTGTAGAATGTGGGAATTTTGGGATGTTTGTGGACAGAGTCTCTGGGGGCCAAGTGCACCCACATTGTCAGCATAAAGAGTGAAGAAAGTCGATCCACAACCAGTGCTGGAACATTTGGCACAGAAATAGGATCCGGAATCCTCGTCCTTGAGGCTGTTCACGTCTTTTAGGAAAAATGGGTGATTTCTGCAGAGCTCACAAGAGGATTTCACCCCAAAACCGAGGAGCAGCACCAAGCACGGCGGCCGGGGAGGGAGCAGTGAGGTGCCAGAGGGGAGGGAGGAGAAGACGCCGAGATTTTGGGGCTCTGCAGCCTCCCCCCACTTCCTTCCTGGCAGCTGCAGGGGCCCGGGCAGGCCGGGGCAGGAAAACAAAAAGTTCTGGGTTTGTGTCATCTTTAACATCTGCGTTTCACGGAGGCGTGTCCAGGTCCTGAGTGGCTCAGCAGAATGCCAGCTGCAGAAAAAGCTTTGTGTCACTGCCCTGAATTGCCCAGCACGGCCACGGCCGCTCCCCCATCCCCAAACCTTCTCTGGTTTGTACCAAACTCCCTTCGCCTGGCCCCAAATCCCCAACAGATCTTTCCAGTATCAAAAAAGGCCTTAAACCCTGCAATTAGCCCAAATCCACTCATTTGTTAATTAGACACTTCTGCTTGAGGTTTCCATCCCCTCATCCCCATCTCCCCTTTTCCCGCAGGGCTCCGGGCGGCCGTGACCCTGCTGGAGTCCGGGGGGGACCTCCAGCCCCCCGGGGGGTCCCTGCGCCTCCTCTGCCGAGGGTCTGGGTTCAGTTTTGGGAGTTTTGGGATGGCTTGGATCCGCCAGCGACCAGGGAATGCGATGGAATACATCGCAGAAATCGATAGCAATGGTAACACCTGGTACGCGTCTTCGGTGCAGGGCCGGGTCACGATCTCCAGGGACAACGGGCAGAGCTCGGTGACGCTGACCATGAACAACCTCAAGGACGAGGATTCCGGATCCTATTTCTGCGCCAAATCTTATAACACTGGTGCTAGTCCTGCTCGTATTGGTCACAGTGCCACCACTGTCTTGGAGTCCCCCCCGTCCCCAGAGCCCAGACCCTTCCCCCAGACCCCAAGACCAGACCCAGCTCTTGACCATTGATCCCAGCCTGGCACTGCCTTGGCCCCAATTCTCACCCGCTGACCCCAAACCACAACTCCTGACCCCAAATCTCCACTTTCTTCCCCAAAACCTTCCTCTGAAGGTTGGGATTTGAGGCCCAGGCCCAGATTTGGGTCAGGGTGGGGGATTTGTGTCAGCGGCTGTTCCTGGGAGCCCAAAGTGGAGAATTGGGACAGAATTGGGTGAGTTTTGGGGCCAAAACAGTTGGGTTTTGGGTGGAACCATGCAGGGGTTTTGGGGTCTGTGGTCACAATTGTTGGAAATGGGGGAGACCTGAGACAAAGGGTCAAGGGGTGAGGTTTGGGGGAACGATCCAGGCTGTGGGGACAGGTGGGGACACTGAGATGTGGGTGATTCCCCCAGGAGCAACTTCACCATCAGCAGCAGCATTCCCACTATTAGCACCAGCAGATTTGGCACAGAAATAGGATCCGGAATCCTCGTCCTTGAGGTTGTTCATGGTCAGCGTCACCGAGCTCTGCCCGTTGTCCCTGGAGATCCTGACCCGGCCCTGCACCGATGGCGAGTAACCGATGTTGCCACCAGTGTTGCTCATCCCAGCCACAAACTCCAGCGCCTGCCCGGGTCTCTGGCGCATCCAGCCCATTCCAAAACTGCCGAAATTGAAGCCAGACCCTTGGCAGAGGAGGCGCAGGGACCCCCGGGGGGCTGGAGGTCCCCCCCGGACTCCAGCAGGGTCACGGCCGCTCCCCTGTCCCAAAACCTTCTCTGTTTTGCCCCAAACTCCCCTGATTTTGTCCCAGATCTCCACCCGAGCTTTCCTGTATCTTAGAGGTGCCTCAAACCGTTCAATTAATCTTGCTCCACCCATTAATTAATTGGACAACTCCGCCTGACCTTTCCATCTCCTCATCCCCATCTCCCCTTTTTCCCGCAGGGCTCCGGGCGGCCGTGACCCTGCTGGAGTGCGGGGGGGACCTCCAGCCCCCCGGGGGGTCCCTGCGCCTCCTCTGCCGAGGCTCCGGGTTCGATTTCAGCAGTCTTGGCATGCAGTGGATCCCCCAGAGACCCGGGCAGGCGCTGGAGTGGCTCGCAGGGATCAACACTGGTGGCAGCACCTACTACGCGCCATCGTTCAAGGGCTGGTTCACGATCTCCAGGGACAACGGGCAGAGCTCGGTGACGCTGACCATGAACAACCTCAAGGACGAGGATTCTGCCGTCTATTTCTGCCACAAATATGTCAATACTGGTGCTGGTGCTAATGATGCCTATGGTATTGTCCCCTCTCCCATCGCTGTGTCCCCACCTGTCCCCAAACCCCAGCCCCTGACCCCAAACCCCAGCCCCTGACCCCAAACCCCAGCCCCTGACCCCACTCCTGACCCTTTGTCCCAGCCCTGCACTGGCTCTGCCCCAAATGTCACCTCTGGGCCACACCCACTGCCCTCCTTCCCCAAATTACATTGAATTGGTCAAGATTTGGGTCAGGATTTCAGGCGAGGAGCCAAGATACCAAATTTTGTGCCAAAAGTCCCGATGTGAGGCCACTGGGCCGGGTTTGGGTCGGTGGCTGTGACTCGGTGCCAGCCGGGCAGATTTGGGGCAGAAGTGGCCAAGTCTGGGGGCAGTGGTTGGGATTTGAGGGCCAAGGCTGAGCTGAGGGTGAAAGCGGCCCTGATTTGGGGCCAGGAGCTGAGATTTGGGGCCAGAGCAGAGCCAGGGTGGGACAGAGGGTCAGGAGTGGGGTCAGGGGCTGCAGGGAAGGGTCTGGGGCACGGGGACAGGGGGGGACAGAGTGACGGGAATGGGGTCAATCAGCAGGACCCCAACCAGCAGCACCACATTTGGCACAGAAATAGGATCCGGAATCCTCGTCCTTGGGGTTGTTCATGGTCAGCGTCACCGAGCTCTGCCCGTTGTCCCTGGAGATCGTGACCCGGCCCTTGAACGATGGCGCGTACTGGGTGGTGCCACCACTGCTGGTGACAAGAGCGATCCACTCCAGCCCCTGCCCGGGCCTCTGTCGCACCCATTGGACATCAAAACTGCCGAAACTGAACCCGGACCCTCGGCAGAGGAGGCGCAGGGACCCCCCGGGGGGCTGGAGGTCCCCCCCGGACTCCAGCAGGGTCACGGCCGCCCGGAGCCCTGCGGGGAAAAGGGGAGATGGGGATGGGAACAGCTCAAACATTGACCGAAATCCTGACTCCTGGCCCCAAATTGTGACCCTTGGATTTCTTCATCCTCTTCCTCCTGCTCCTGCTGGTTCTGCCAGGTGGGTCCCGACTCTCCCTGGATCTGACCACACCCAGCACCAGCCACACCCTGATATGGTTCATCGTCTCATCTCCCCTTTGTGCCGCAGGGCTCCGGGCGGCCGTGACCCTGCTGGAGTCCGGGGGGGACCTCCAGCCCCCCGGGGGGTCCCTGCGCCTCCTCTGCCGAGGGTCCGGGTTCGATTTTGGAAGCTACGACGTGGGCTGGGTTCGTCAGAGACCCGGGCAGGGGCTGGAATTCATCGCGTGGATCTACTACAATGGTGGCAGCACCTTCTACGCGCCATCGTTCAAGGGCCGGTTCACGATCTCCAGGGACAACGGGCAGAGCTCGGTGACGCTGACCATGAACAACCTCAAGGACGAGGATTCCGGATCCTATTTCTGTGCCAAATCTTTTGATAGTGGTTATGCTGCTGCTGATGCTGCTGCTTTTGGCGACACTTCTGGCCCCACCTCCATGGTGGTCAACAAATGTTTCCAATCCCAGCCATTCTTTCCCCAATTCCCAGCTATTTTCTTCCAGTCTTGGTCATTTTCCAACAAACTCTCTCCTTCCTGGCCCAGCTCTTGACTTTTTCTTTCAGTTTTGACCATTTCTCCCAAATCTCAGCCTTCCCCTTGCCCTTGGGCCCTTTGCCCAGAACCGTCCCCCAAATCCCAGCCTTTCACCCCAGATTTCCGCTCCCTTCCCTGGTGACCATTGGCCTGAAAATCCCTCTGGGGCAGCCCCAGATCTGCACCCCTGGCACCAAACCCTGGCTGCTGCGGGCACCCAGGCCTGAGGGTTTGCCCCAAAAATTGGCACCAGCGGTGAAGAGGAGGGGCTGAGAGCTGAGAATTTGGGGGGAAATGGCGGAGATTTGGGGCAGAACCAGTTCAGAGCTGGGACAGGGGACAGGAATGGGGTCAGGGGCTGGGGTTTGGGGGAAGGGTCTGGGGCACGGGGACAGGGGGGACACAGGGACCGGGACGGGGATGGGATCAAAATGTTCAACCACAGCAGCACCATCATAACCACCAGCATAAGCGTTTTTGGTGCAGAAATAGACGGCGGAATCCTCGAGCTTGAGGTTGTTCATGGTCAGCGTCACCGAGCTCTGCCCGTTGTCCCTGGAGATCGTGAACCGGCCCTTGACTGAGGGCGCGTATCTGGTACCGCCACCATTGTTATTGATCCCTGCGATGTATTCCAGCGCATTCCCGGGTCTCTGGCGCACCCATTCCATGGCAAAACTGCCGAAATCAAAGCCGGACCCTCGGCAGAGGAGGCGCAGGGACCCCCCGGGGGGCTGGAGGTCCCCCCCGGACTCCAGCAGGGTCACGGCCGCCCGGAGCCCTGCGGGGAAAAGGGGAGATGGGGATGGGAACAGCTCAAACATTGACACCAAATCCTGACTCCTGGCCCCACATTCTGCCAGTTTCTTGTCATCCTGCTGATCCCGGTGACCAGTCCCGGTGGGTTCAGCACATTTTTTCAACTGGCCACACCCACTTAGGGCCCTACAGCCAATCCATCCCCTCATCCCCATCTCCCCTTTTCCCCGCAGGGCTCCGGGCGGCCGTGACCCTGCTGGAGTCCGGGGGGGACCTCCAGCCCCCCAGGGGGTCCCTGCGCCTCCTCTGCCGAGGGTCCGGGTTCGATTTTGGGAGCTACAACATGTTCTGGGTGCGCCAGAGCCCCGGGCAGGGGCTGGAGTGGCTCGCAGGGATCAGCAACACTGGTGGCAGCACCCTCTACGCGCCATCGTTCAAGGGCCGGGTCACGATCTCCAGGGACAACGGGCAGAGCTCGGTGACGCTGACCATGAACAACCTCAAGGACGAGGATTCCGGATCCTATTTCTGCGCCAGATCTGTCTATGCTGCTGATTGGGCTCCATCTGCTTCCAGTGAAGATGCCAGCAGCGGTGGAACCACCCCCATCTCAGTGTCCCCACCTGTCCCCAAAGCCCAGACCCTTCCCCCAAACCCCAGCCCTTGACCCTTTCCTCCAAGTCTCCCCCATATTCCATTAATGGTGATCAAAGACCCCAAACCCCTGCCTGGTTCTGCACAAAACCCAACTGCTTTGGCCCCAAAACTTGCCCGATTCTGCCCGAAATCGCCAGTTTGGCCTCCCAGTCGCAGCCGCTGACACAGATCCCCAATTCTGACCCAAATCGGGACCTTAACGTCAAATGCGAAAATTCAGAGCAAAGTTTGGGGAAGGAAGTGGAGCTTTGGGGTCAGGAGTTGTGGTTTGGGGTCAGCGGGTGAGAACTGGGGCCAAGGCAGTGCCAGGCTGGGATCAATGGTCAAGAGCTGGGTCTGGGGTTGGGGTCTGGGGGAAGGGTCTGGGCTCTGGGGATGGGGGGACTTGGAGATGGGTGTGGGGACACCACCCATGTCGACAATATAACCAGCAGGAGCAGCGCCACCACCAGGAGCTTTGGCACAGAAATAGGTGGCGGAATCCTCGTCCTTGAGGTTGTTCATTGTCAGCGTCACCGAGCTCTGCCCGTTGTCCCTGGAGATCGTGAACCAACCCTTGACCGATGGTGCGTACTCGGTGTAGCCACCAGTGTTGACCCCTGCGACCCATTCCAGCCCCTGCCCGGGTCTCTGGCGCATCCAGCCCATCCCAAAACTGCCGAAACTGAACCCGGACGCTCGGCAGAGGAGGCGCAGGGACCCCCCGGGGGGCTGGAGGTCCCCCCCGGACTCCAGCAGGGTCACGGCCGCCCGGAGCCCTGCGGGGAAAAGGGGAGATGGGGATGGGAACAGCTCAAACATTGACCCAAATCCTGACTCCTGGCCCCAAACTGTGACCCTTGTATTTCTTCATCCTCTTCCTCCTGCTCCCGCTGGTTCTGCCAGGTGGGTCCCGACTCTCCCTGGATCTGACCACACCCAGCACCAGCCACGCCCTGATATGGTTCATCGTCTCATCTCCCCTTTGTGCCGCAGGGCTCCGGGCGGCCGTGACCCTGCTGGAGTCCGGGGGGGACCTCCAGCCCCCCGGGGGGTCCCTGCGCCTCCTCTGCCGAGGGTCTGGGTTCACTTTTGGGAATTTTGACATGTACTGGATCCGCCAGAGGCCCGGACTGGCGCTGGAATACATCGCAGGGATCAGCAGCGGTGGTGGCAGCACCTACTACGCGCCCTCGGTGCAGGGCCGGTTCAGGATCTCCAGGGACAACGGGCAGAGCTCGGTGACGCTGACCATGAACAACCTCAAGGACGAGGATTACGGATCCTATTTCTGTGCCAAGGGTGCTAGTAGTGCTTGGGCTGAAAGTGCTGGATTTGTTGACGTGACCCATGGTGTCCCCATCCCCAATCTCCGAGTCCCCCCCGTCCCCAGAGCCCAGAACCTTCCCCCAGACCCCAGCCCCAGCCCCAGCTCTTGACCATTGATCCCAGCCTGGCACTGCCTTGGCCCCAGTTCTCACCCGCTGACCCCAAACCACAACTCCTGACCCCAAATCTCCACTTTCTTCCCCAAAACCTAGGACTGAAAGTGGAGATTTTAGGACGAGGATCAAGATTTGGGTCAACTTTGTGGCCAGGAGCTGAGAATTTGGGGCAGGACCTGTCCAGGGCTGGGACACAGGGACAAGGATGGGGTCAAGGGTTGGGGTTTGGGGGAAGGGTCTGGACTTTGGGGACAGGGGGGACTCGGAGATGGGGGATGGAGCCAGCACCGCCACGTTCACTACGACCAGGATCAGCAGTGTAAGCCCCAGCAGATTTGGCGCAGAAATAGGATCCGGAATCCTCGTCCTTGAGGTTGTTCATGGTCAGCGTCACCGAGCTCTGCCCGTTGTCCCTGGAGATCGTGACCCGGCCCTGCACCGACGGCCCGTACTCGATGAAACCACCATTGCTGTGGATCCTTGCGATGAATTCCAGCCCCTGCCCGGGTCTCTGGCGATACCAGGCCATCCCAAAACTGCCGAAACTGAACCCAGACCCTCGGCAGAGGAGGCGCAGGGACCCCCCAGGGGGCTGGAGGTCCCCCCCGGACTCCAGCAGGGTCACGGCCGCCCGGAGCCCTGCGGGGAAAAGGGGAGATGGGGATGAGGAACGGGGTTGGTCGAGGCCTCGGAGTGAGTGTGGCCAGATCCGGAGAAATGGGGTGAACCACTTGGGAAGTCAGCAGGATCAGCAGGATAACAAGAAAATGTCACAATTTGGGGCCAAGAGTCAGGATTTGGGGTCAGTGTTTGAGCTGTTCCCATCCCCATTTCCCCTTTTCCCCGCAGGGCTCCCGGCGGCCGTGACCCTGCTGGAGTCCGGGGGGGACCTCCAGCCCCCGGGGGGTCCCTGCGCCTCCTCTGCCGAGGGTCCGGCTTCAATTTCGGCAGTTTTGGGATGGGCTGGGTGCGCCAGAGACCCGGGCAGGGGCTGGAATTCATCGCATACATCAGCAACAATGGTGGCACCACCTACTACGCGCCGTCAGTCAAGGGCCGGTTCACGATCTCCAGGGACAACGGGCAGAGCTCGGTGACGCTGACCATGAACAACCTCAAGGACGAGGATTCCGCCATCTATTTCTGCGCCAAAACTGCTGATAATTGTTGTGCTGCTGCTGCTGCTGCTGCTGCTGATCGTGAAGGCGCCGGCGGCGGTGGATCCACCCACATCTCAGTGTCCCCACCTGTCCCCAAAGCCTGGATCGTTCCCCCAAACCTCAGCCCTTGACCCTTTGTCTCAAGTCTCCCCCATTTCTACCAGTGATGACCAAAGACCCAAAAACCACAACTGGTTCTGTCCCAAACCCAACTGCTTTGGTCCCAAAACTCGCCCGATTCTGTCCCAAATCTCCAGTTTGGGTTCCCAGTCGCAGCCGCTGACACACATGCGCTATTCTGACACAAACTGAGACGTTAACCTCAAATCCCAACCTTCAGAGCAAGGTTTTGGGGAAGAAAGTGGAGATTTGGGGTCAGGAGTTGTGGTTTGGGGTCAGCGGGTGAGAACTGGGGCCAAGGCAGTGCCAGGCTGGGATCAATGGTCAAGATCTGGGTCTGGGGTTGGGGTCTGGGGGAAGGGTCTGGGCTCTGGGGACGGGGGGGACTCGGAGATTGGGGTAGGACCGTCATCAATACGAGCAGTACCAGCACCAGTGTTGTAAGATTTGGCACAGAAATAGGATCCGGAATCCTCGTCCTTGAGGTTGTTCATGGTCAGCGTCACCGAGCTCTGCCCGTTGTCCCTGGAGATCCTGACCCGGCCCTTGACTGAATCCGCGTACCAGGTGCTGCCACTGCTACTGATCTCTGCGATGTCCTCCAGTCCCTGCCCGGGTCTCTGGCGGATCCAGAACATCCCAAAATTCCCGAAATCAAACCCGGACCCTCGGCAGAGGAGGCGCAGGGACCCCCCGGGGGGCTGGAGGTCCCCCCCGCACTCCAGCAGGGTCACGGCCGCCCGGAGCCCTGCGGGGAAAAGGGGAGATGGGGATGAGGGGATGGAAATCTCAAGCAGAAGTGTCTAATTAACAAATGAGTGGATTTGGGCTAATTGCAGGGTTTAAGGCCTTTTTTGATACTGGAAAGATCTGTTGGGGATTTGGGGCCAGGCGAAGGGAGTTTGGTACAAACCAGAGAAGGTTCGGGGATGGGGGAGCGGCCGTGGCCGTGCTGGGCAATTCAGGGCAGTGACACAAAGCTTTTTCTGCAGCTGGCGTTCTGCTGAGCCACTCAGAACCTGGACACGCCTCCGTGAAACGCAGATGTTAAAGATGACACAAACCCAGAACTTTTTATTTTCCTGCCCCGGCCTGCCCGGGCCCCTGCAGCTGCCAGGAAGGAAGTGGGGGGAGGCTGCAGAGCCCCAAAATCTCGGCGTCTTCTCCTCCCTCCCCTCTGGCACCTCACTGCTCCCTCCCCGGCCGCCGTGCCTTGGTGCTGCTCCTCGGTTTTGGGGTGAAATCCTCTTGTGAGCTCTGCAGAAACCACCCATTTTTCCCCAAACAGGTGAAACCGTGGGGAGATGGAAATGCCCAAACTGACCTCGAGCCGAGGCCGCCAGGCTGAGAGGAGCAGATGTTGGCACGGCCGTGATCCCGTGAGGAGTTTGGGCAGAGCAGGGCAGGCCTGGCCTTCCAGGAGAATTAGAAATAATAAAATATTTCTGTTTGCAGGGGTGAGGACGATTTTAGAGACAGGTAATGAGAATTCTGCCTTTGAACAGCTCGTCTTTAAATCAATGCCCCAAAAGCCGGCCCGTGACAAGCTGTGGGAAGGCTGGTGACAACGGGAGGGATTTCACCATGGCAGAGCTCGTGATGAAATCAAAAACCACCAAAAACGGGTTTTTCCTCTCATAAAGAATCCTCCATCACCTTAACAAGAGGGAATTCTCTCTCCCAGGGAGCTGAGGAAAGACTGGTTTAGAGGTGGCAAACTGAGTGGAAATTTGGGGTTTTGTTTCATTGTCAGCGGGAAAGGAGAGTTTGAGGGAGGAGGAGAAGCGTTCGCAGGGGTTTGTTTGGATTCTTGGCTTTTTCTCTTCGTTACTTTTAATAAATGTCCTTTTGAAGGTTTTCAGCCTGCTTTGGCTTTCTCCCAGTCCTGTCCCAGAGCAAGAAATGAGGGCACGGGTGATTGGCCAGCGCCGAGCCCAGCACACGCAGCAGCACGTTGGGTGGGAAATGTGAAAATTGGGGAAATGTGAAACCTGGGGAAATCTGAATTTGGGGAAATCTGAAAATTGGGACAATGTGAATTTGGGGAAATCTGAAAATTGGGACAATGTGAATTTGGGGAAATCTGAAAACTGGGGAAATCTGAAAATTGGGGAAATCTGAAAATTAGGGAAATGTGAAAATTGGGGAAATGTGAATTTGGGGAAATCTGAAAACTAGGGAAATCTGAAAACTGGGGAAATCTGAATTTGGGGAAATCTGAAAATTGGGGAAATCTGAATTTGGGGAAATCTGAATTTGGCAAAACAAAACCACAACATCTGGCGCCGGGCATCCCTGGAGAGATTGAGCAGCCCCGATGGGGCCAGAGGGGCCAGGGCAGGGCCAGGGAGGGGTCTGGGGACAGCCGGGGACAGCTGGGGACAGCTGGGGACACGGCCATGGGGCGGGGCCAAAACTGTCAGCAGTGTCAGCATTCCGGGAATAAACGTGTTTGGCACAGAAATAGGATCCGGAATCCTCGTCCTTGAGGTTGTTCATGGTCAGCGTCACCGAGCTCTGCCCGTTGTCCCTGGAGATCGTGAACCGGCCCTTGAACGACGGCGCGTAGTGGGTGTTGACACCATCATTGTTGATGCCTCCAACCCATTCCAGCTCCTGCCCGGGTCTCTGGCGGATCCAGTGCATGCCATAAGTGCCAAAACTGAACCCGGAGCCTCGGCAGAGGAGGCGCAGGGACCCCCCGGGGGGCTGGAGGTCCCCCCCGGACTCCAGCAGGGTCACAGCCGCCCGGAGCCCTGCGGGGAAAAGGGGAGATGGGGATGGGAACAGCTCAAACATTGACACCAAATCCTGACTCCTGGCCCCACATTCTGCCAGTTTCTTGTCATCCTGCTGATCCCGGTGACCAGTCCCGGTGGGTTCAGCACATTTTTTCAACTGGCCACACCCACTTAGGGCCCTACAGCCAATCCATCCCCTCATCCCCATCTCCCCTTTTCCCCGCAGGCTCCGGGCGGCCGTGACCCTGCTGGAGTCCGGGGGGGACCTCCAGCCCCCCGGGGGGTCCCTGCGCCTCCTCTGCCGAGGGTCCGGGTTCGATTTTGGGAGCTACAACATGTTCTGGGTGCGCCAGAGCCCCGGGCAGGGGCTGGAGTGGCTCGCGGGGATCAGCAACACTGGTGGCAGCACCCTCTACGTGCCATCGTTCAAGGGCCGGGTCACGATCTCCAGGGACAACGGGCAGAGCTCGGTGACGCTGACCATGAACAACCTCAAGGACGAGGATTCCGGATCCTATTTCTGCGCCAGATCTGTCTATGCTGCTGATTGGGCTCCATCTGCTTCCAGTGAAGACGCCAGCAGCGGTGGAACCACCCCCATCTCAGTGTCCCCACCTGTCCCCAAAGCCCAGACGCTTCCCCCAAACCCCAGCCCTTGACCCTTTCCTCCAAGTCTCCCCCATATTCCATTAATGGTGATCAAAGACCCCAAACCCCTGCCTGGTTCTGCACAAAACCCAACTGCTTTGGCCCCAAAACTTGCCCGATTCTGCCCGAAATCGCCAGTTTAGCCTCCCAGTCGCAGCCACTGACACAGATCCCCAATTCTGACCCAAATTGGGAAGTTAATCTAAAATCCCGACCTTCAGAGCAAGGTTTTGGGGAAGAAAGTGGAGATTTGGGGTCAGGAGTTGTGGTTTGGGGTCAGCGGGTGAGAACTGGGGCCAAGGCAGTGCCAGGCTGGGATCAATGGTCAAGAGCTGGGTCTGGGGCTGGGGTCTGGGGGAAGGGTCTGGGCTCTGGGGACTGGGGGCGTGGGTGTGGAGAAACCACCAGTGTCGTCACCATAACCAGCACCAGCAGCACCACCAGTATAAGGAGATTTCACGCTGCAATAGGATCCGGAATCCTCGTCCTTGAGGTTGTTCATGGTCAGCGTCACCGAGCTCTGCCCGTTGTCCCTGGAGATCGTGAGCCGGCCCTGCACCGAGGGCGCGTAGTAGGTGCTGCCACCACCGCTGTAGATCCCTGCAACCCACTCCAGCCCCTGCCCGGGTCTCTGGCGGATCCACTGCATGCCAAAACTCCCGAAATTGAACCCGGAGCCTCGGCAGAGGAGGCGCAGGGACCCCCCGGGGGGCTGGAGGTCCCCCCCGGACTCCAGCAGGGTCACGGCCGCCCGGAGCCCTGCGGGGAAAAGGGGAGATGGGGATGAAGGGATGGAAAGGTCAGGCTGAGGTGTCCAATTAATTAATGGGTGGAGTGAGGTTAATTGAAAGGTTTGGGGCACCACTAGGATACAGGAAACCTCTGGTGGAGATCTAGGACAAAATCAGGGGAGTTTGGGGCAAAACAGGGAAGGTTTTGGGACAGGGGAGCGGCCGTGACCCTGCTGGAGTCCGGGGGGGACCTCCAGCCCCCCGGGGGGTCCCTGCGCCTCCTCTGCCGAGGGTCTGGCTTCGATTTCGGGAACTACGACATGTTCTGGATCCGCCAGAGACCCGGGCAGGGGCTGGAATACGTCGCATGGATCAACTACAATGGTGGTTACACCGGCTACGCGCCGTCGGTGCAGGGCCGGTTCAGGATCTCCAGGGACAACGGGCAGAGCTCGGTGACGCTGACCATGAACAACCTCAAGGACGAGGATTCCGGATCCTATTTCTGTGCCAAACGTGCTGGTGCTGGTGGTTGGGCTGCTGCTTATGATATTGTTCATTCATCAGATTTGGGTTTTTTCCCTGATCCAATCTCTGCGTCTCCACTTCTCTGCATGTCCCAGAAACTTCCAAACAAACTTTGACCCCGTTGTTGTCTCTTTGTCCCAGCCTTGCACTGTTTTAGCCCCAAATCCCCTCTCCTGGCCCCAAATCCCATCTCTTGACCCGAAATCTCCTCTCTTGGCCCAAAATCTCATCTCCTGGCCCCAAATCTCCACCAGAGTTTTCCTGTATCTTAGAGGTGCCTCAAACCGTTCAATTAATCTTGCTCCACCCATTAATTAATTGGCCAAGTCCTCCTGAGCTTTCCATCCTCTCATCCCCATCTCCCCTTTTCCCCGCAGGGCTCCGGGCGGCCGTGACCCTGCTGGAGTCCGGAGGGGACCTCCAGCCCCCCGGGGGATCCCTGCGCCTCCTCTGCCGAGGGTCCGGGTTCGATTTTGGGAAATTTGGGATGGAATGGGTGCGCCAGAGACCCGGGCAGGGGCTGGAGTGGGTCGGGAGCATCAACACTCGTGGCAGCACCTACTGCGCGCCGTCAGTGCAGGGCCGGGTCACGATCTCCAGGGACAACGGGCAGAGCTCGGTGACGCTGACCATGAACAAACTCAAGGACGAGGATTCCGCCGTCTATTTCTGCGCCAAAACCACTGCTACTGGAAATGTTAATGCTGCTCATGGTTTTGGCCCCGTCCCTCTCCCCAGGTTCCCACCTCTCTCCATTTTCCCCAGACCCTGACCCCAAACCCCAGCCCCTGACCCCACTCCTGACCCTTTGTCCCAGCCCTGCACTGGCTCTGCCCCAAATGTCACCTCTGGGCCTCACCCACTGCCCTTATACCCCAAATTACATTGAATTGGTCAAGATTCAGGTCAAGGTTTAGGTGAGAGATCAAGAATTCAAATTTTGTGCCAAAAGTCCCGATGTGAGGCCACTGGGCCAGGTTTGGGTGGGTGGCTGTGACTCGGTGCCAGCAGGGCAGATTTGGGGCAGAAGTGGCCAAGTCTGGGGGCAGTGGTTGGGATTTGAGGGCCAAGGCTGAGCTGAGGGTGAAAGCGGCCCTGATTTGGGGCCAGGAGCTGAGATTTGGGGCCAGAGCAGAGCCAGGGTGGGACAGAGGGTCAGGAATGGGGTCAGGGGATGCAGGGAAGGGTCTGGGGCACGGGGACAGGGGGGACACGGTGACAGGGATGGGGTCAAGCAGCAGGACCCCAACCAGCAGCACCACATTTGGCGCAGAAATAGGAACCGGAATCCTCGTCCTTGGGGTTGTTCATGGTCAGCGTCACCGAGCTCTGCCCGTTGTCCCTGGAGATCCTGACCCGGCCCTGCACCGAGGGCGCGTAGGCGGTGCTGCCACTGCTACTGATGTCTGCGATATACTCCAGTGCCTGCCCGGGTCTCTGCCGATACCAGCCCATCGCAAATTGTCCGAAATCGAACCCGGAGCCTCGGCAGAGGAGGCGCAGGGACCCCCCGGGGGGCTGGAGGTCCCCCCCGGACTCCAGCAGGGTCACGGCCGCCCGGAGCCCTGCGGGGAAAAGGGGAGATGGGGATGGGAACAGCTCAAACACTGACCACAAATCTTGACTCTTGGCCCCAAATTGTGACATTTTCTTGTTATCCTGCTGATCCTGCTGACTTCCCAAGTGGTTCACCCCATTTCTCTGGATCTGGCCACACTCACTCCGAGGCCTCGACCAACCCCGTTCCTCATCCCCATCTCCCCTTTGTGCCGCAGGGCTCCGGGCGGCCGTGACCCTGCTGGAGTCCGGGGGGGACCTCCAGCCCCCCGGGGGGTCCCTGACCTTGCTGTGCCGCGCCTCCGGCTTCGATTTCGGCAGCCACACCATGTTCTGGATCCGCCAGAGACCCGGGCAGGGGCTGGAATACATCGCAGGGATCTACAGCAATGGTGGCGGTTCCAGATACGCGCCCTCAGTCAAGGGCCGGTTCACGATCTCCAGGGACAACGGGCAGAGCTCGGTGACGCTGACCATGAACAACCTCAAGGACGAGGATTCCGGATCCTATTTCTGTGCCAAAAATGCTTATGATGGTGGTGGTTGGGAAGCTCATGCTGGTTCTTTTTTGGGCCATGTCCCCATCAATGTGTCCCCACCTGACCCCAAATCCCAGATTATTCCCTCTAACCCTTGACCCCATTGTTGATCCCCACAAACAGAAATCTGGCCAATTGTCCACAAATCTCAACCATTTTCACCAAAGTTTTAACACCGTGGTTAAGATTTGGAGCCAGCAGCTGAGGTTTGGAGCCAGCAGCTGAGATTTGGGGCAGAACCAGCTGAGTTTGGTGCCAATGGTCACAAGTGAACCCCGCTGAGATCTGGGCCACCAAAGGCAGAGTTTGGGGGATGAACCTTTGAGATTTGGGTCAAATGATCAAAACTGCAGAGAAATATGAGAGTGGAGAAAATTATGGCGGATTTTGCAGGAAAACGGTCAAGATTTGGTGCCGAAGGTAAAGATTTGAAGGCAGATTGTGGGAACTTAGGGAGGTTTTTGGGCACAGGGTCTGCAGTGGCGCTGCCACCGGAATCGTCACCATTATTAGCAGCAGCAACACCAGTGCGGGCACTTTTGGCACAGAAATAGGATCCGGAATCCTCGTCCTTGAGGTTGTTCATGGTCAGCATCACCGAGCTCTGCCCGTTGTCCCTGGAGATCGTGAACCGGCCCTTGACTGAATCCACGTAGTTGATGTCGACACCACTTTTGCTGATGCCGGCAACAAATTCCAGCACCTGCCCGGGCCTCTGGCGCATCCAGCCCATTCCAAAACTGCCAAAATCGAACCCGGACCCTCGGCAGAGGAGGCGCAGGGACCCCCCGGGGGGCTGGAGGTCCCCCCCGGACTCCAGCAGGGTCACGGCCGCCCGGAGCCCTGCGGGGAAAAGGGGAGATGGGGATGGGAACAGCTCAAACACTGACCACAAATCTTGACTCTTGGCCCCAAATTGTGACCCTTGTATTTCTTCATCCTCTTCCTCCTGCTCCTGCTGGTTCTGCCAGGTGGGTCCCGACTCTCCCTGGATCTGACCACGCCCAGCACCAGCCACACCCTGATATGGTTCATCGTCTCATCTCCCCTTTGTGCCGCAGGGCTCCGGGCGGCCGTGACCCTGCTGGAGTGCGGGGGGGACCTCCAGCCCCCCGGGGGGTCCCTGCGCCTCCTCTGCCGAGGCTCCGGGTTTGATTTCGGACAATTTGGGATGGGTTGGCATCGCCAGAGACCCGGGCAGGGGCTGGAATCTGTGGCGAGTATCAGCAAAGGTGGCAGCACCTACTACGCACCGTCAGTCGAGGGCCGGTTCACGATCTCCAGGGACAACGGGCAGAGCTCGGTGACGCTGACCATGAACAACCTCAAGGACGAGGATTCCGGATCCTATTTCTGCGTGAAATCTCCTCATACTGGTAGCGCTGATGCTGATGCTCAGATTGACCTTGCCGGGGTTGGCACCAGCCCTGCCTGAGCCCCCCCTGCCCCACACCCCAGACCCTTCCCTCAAACCTCAAATCTTGAGCCCATTCTTGAGCAATGGAACCAGATCTGCCCCATTTCCACCAACACCAACCACGGAGCCAACATCCCCAACAGGTTCTGCCCAAAACCCAAATGGTTTGGTGCCAGAACTTGCCCCGGGTTTCCCCAAATCTTTATTTTGCCTTCCCAGCATCAGCCGCTGACACAAATCCCCCACCCTGACCCAAATCTGGACCTTGGCCTCAAATCCCGACCTTCAGAGCAAGGTTTTGGGGAAGAAAGTGGAGATTTGGGGTCAGGAGTTGTGGTTTGGGGTCAGCGGGTGAGAACTGGGGCCAAGGCAGTGCCAGGCTGGGATCAATGGTCAAGAGCTGGATCTGGGGTTGGGGTCTGGGGGAAGGGTCTGGGCTCTGGGGACAGGGGGAGATTTGAGGGATGGGAGTAGGGACACCACCCGTGTCGACAATTTAACCAGCAGGAGCAGCACCACCAGCACCAGCAGCTTTGGCACAGAAATAGGATCCGGAATCCTCGTCCCTGAGGTTGTTCATGGTCAGCGTCACCGAGCTCTGCCCGTTGTCCCTGGAGATCGTGAACCGGCCCTTGAACGATGGCGCGTACTCGGTGTAGCCACCAGTGTCACTGATCCGTGCTACATATTCCAGCCCCTGTCCGGGTCTCTGGCGATACCAGCCCATCCCAAAACTGCCAAAATCAAAACCGGACGCTCGGCAGAGGAGGCGCAGGGACCCCCCGGGGGGCTGGAGGTCCCCCCCGGACTCCAGCAGGGTCACGGCCATTCTCCCATCCCCAAACCATCACTGGTTTTGTACCAAACTCCCTTTGTCTGGCCCTGAATCTCGAACAGATCTTTCCAGTATCGTAAAATGTCCTAAACCATACAATTAGCCCAAATCCACTCATTAATGAATTGGACACCATCGCCTGAGCTTTCCATCTCCTCATCCCCATCTCCCCTTTCCCCACAGGGCTCCGGGCGGCCGTGACCCTGCTGGAGTCCGGGGGGGACCTCCAGCCCCCCGGGGGGTCCCTGCGCCTCCTCTGCCGAGGGTCTGGGTTCAGTTTTGGGAATTATGGGATGTACTGGATACGTCAGAGACCCGGGAGTGCGCTGGAATTCATCGCATATATCAGTAGCAGTGGTGGCAGCACCTGGTACGCGCCCTCGGTCAAGGGCCGGGTCAGGATCTCCAGGGACAACGGGCAGAGCTCGGTGACGCTGACCATGAACAACCTCAAGGACGAGGATTCCGGATCCTATTTGTGTGCCAAATATGCTGGTGCTGGTGGTTGGGCTGCTGCTTTTCGCATTGTTCATTCATCAGATTTGGGTTTTCCCCCGATCCAATCCCTGCGTCTCCACTTCTCTGCATATCCCAGACACTTCCAAAGAAATTTTGACCCCGTTGTTGTCTCTTTGTCCCAGCCTTGAACTGTTTTAGCCCCAAATCTCATCTCCTGGCCCCAAATTTTATCTCCTGGCCCCAAATCTCATCTCCTCACCCCAAATCTCATCTCTTGGCCCCAAATCCCATTTCCTGCCCCCAAATCTCATCTCCTCACCCCAAATCTCATCTCCTGGCACTGGGGGCCAGGGCTGGGGTGTTGAGGCTGGGCTGGACTCGATGATGAGCTTGGAGGCCTCTTCCAACCCTGTGAATTCTGTGAATTTTGTGGGTTCTGTGAATGCTGTGAATGCTGTGAATTCCGTGAATTCAGCGAATTCTGTAAAATCTGTGAATTCTGTGAATTCAGTCAATTTGGAGAAGCTGAATGAGAAAAATCCTGGAGGATTGGGTCAAGGGTGGAACTTTGAAAGAGGGACCTGGAAACACGGGACAGGTGGCGTCCAAGCCATGGGGGCGAGGCCAAAACCATCAGCACCATAACCAGCCCAAGCACCAAAATGTTTGGCACAGAAATAGGATCCGGAATCCTCGTCCTTGAGGTTGTTCATGGTCAGCGTCACCGAGCTCTGCCCGTTGTCCCTGGAGATACTGACCTGGCCCTTGACCGAGGGTGCGTATCTGGTGGTGCCATCATCGTAGTCCATCCCTGCCACGTATTCCAGTCCCTTCCCAGGCCCCTGACGGATCCACACCAAAGTGGTTCGTCCAAAATCAAACCCGGACCCTCGGCAGAGGAGGCGCAGGGACCCCCCGGGGGGCTGGAGGTCCCCCCCGGACTCCAGCAGGGTCACGGCCGCCCGGAGCCCTGCGGGGAAAAGGGGAGATGGGGATGAGGGGATGGAAAGCTCAAGCAGACATGTCCAATTTATTAACACCTGGATGGGGGTTAATTGCAGGGTTATATCACTTTACGATACAGGAAAGCTCTGGTACAGATTTTGGACCAAATAAGGGGAGTTTGAGCCAAAACCAGTGAAGGTTTGAGGGTGAGGGATTGGCCGTGACCCTGCTGGAGTCCGGGGGGGACCTCCAGCCCCCCGGGGGGTCCCTGCGCCTCCTCTGCCGAGGGTCTGGGTTCAATTTCGGGAGCTACGACATGGACTGGGTTCGTCAGAGACCCGGGCAGGACCTGGAACTCATCGCTTGGATCAGGAATGATGGTGGTAACACCTGGTACGCGCCCTCGGTCAAGGGCCGGGTCAGGATCTCCAGGGACAACGGGCAGAGCTCGGTGACGCTGACCATGAACAACCTCAAGGACGAGGATTCCGGATCCTATTTCTGTGCCAAATCTTTTTGTGCCAATTGTGATGCCCCCAGTGATATTGGTCTTTCTGGTGGTTGTGCTGGGTTTAACTTCATCCCCATCGCCATGTCCGTACGTGTTCTTGTGCCCCAGACCCTTCCCCCAAACCCCAAATCCTGACCCCATTCTTGTCCCCCTGTCCCAGCTCTGAACTGGTTCTGCCCCAAATCTCCCCCATTTCCCCCCAAATTCTCAACTCTCAGCCCCACCTCTTCACCGCTGGTGCCAATTTTTGTGGCAAGCCCTCAGGCCTGGGTGCCCGCAGCAGCCAGGGTTTGGTGCCAGGGGTGCAGATCTGGGGCTGCCCCAGAGGGATTTTCAGGCCGATGGTCACAAGAGAGGCCAGAACCACCACCATAAGCATCAGCAGCATTACCACAACCACTGGTGGAACATTTGGCACAGAAATAGACGGCGGAATCCTCGTCCTTGAGGTTGTTCATGGTCAGCGTCACCGAGCTCTGCCCGTTGTCCCTGGAGATCGTGAACCGGCCCTGCACCGACGGCGCGTAGTTGGTGCTGGCACCGTTGTAGTAGATCCTCGCGACGTATTCCAGCCCCTGCCCGGGTCTCTGGCGGATCCAGTACATGTCAAAACTCCCAAAATTGAACCCGGAGCCTCGGCAGAGGAGGCGCAGGGACCCCCCGGGGGGCTGGAGGTCCCCCCCGGACTCCAGCAGGGTCACGGCCGCCCGGAGCCCTGCGGGGAAAAGGGGAGATGGGGATGGGAACGGCTCAAACATTGACCCAAATCCTGACTCTTGGCCCCAAATTTTGACACTTTCTTGTCATATTGCTGCTTGTCCTGGTCCTCCCAGGTGGGTCCTGCCCCTTTTTCCAGCTGGCCCTCCCAGTTCAGCCCCACAGCCAATCTGGCTCCTCATCCCCATCTCCCCTTTTTCTGCAGCTGACATTCTGCTGAGCCACTCAGGACCTGGACACGGCTCCGTGAAACGCAGGTGTTAAAGATGACACAAACCCAGAACTTTTTGTTTTCCTGCCCCGGCCTGCCCGGGCCCCTGCAGCTGCCAGGAAGGAAGTGGGGGGAGGCTGCAGAGCCCCAAAATCTCGGCGTCTTCTCCTCCCTCCCCTCTGGCGCCTCACTGCTCCCTCCCCGGGCGCCGTGCCTTGGTGCTGCTCCTCGGTTTTGGGGTGAAATCCTCTCGTGAGCTCTGCAGGAATCACCCATTTTTCCCAAAACACGTGAACAGCCTCAAGGAGGAGGATTCCGGATCCTATTTCTGTGCCAAATGTTCCAGCACTGGTTGTGGATCGACTTTCATCACTCTTTATGCTGCCGATATGGGTGCACTTGGCCCTGAGACACGCTGTCCACAAACATCCCAAAATTCCCACATTCTACCCCCAAATTATTACTCTTGGCATCAAATCTTGACCGTTTTCCCCCAAACTTCGCCATCATTGTCTCCAGTCTCACATTTCTCTGCAGTTTTGATCATTTGACCCAAATCTCAAAGGTTCATCCCCCAAACTCTGCCGTTGGTGCCCCAGATCTCAGCGGGGTTCACTTGTGACCATTGGCACCAAACTCAGCTGGTTCTGCCCCAAATCTCAGCTGTTGGCGCCAAACCTCAGCTGTTGGCTCCACGTCTCAACCAAGGTCCCCAATCCTTGGAGCAGATGGTTGAGATTTGGGGACAATTGGCCAGGTTTGGGTGTGTCAGGGCCAGCAGTGGGGTCTAGAGTTGCAGGGAAGGTTCTGGGGAATGGGGACAGGTGGGGACACGGGGACAGGATTGAGGCCAACGGATTCAAGAGCACCGTCAGCGATGTAAGCACCAGCCTCTTTGGCACAGAAATAGGATCCGGAATCCTCGTCCTTGAGGTTGTTCATGGTCAGCGTCACCGAGCTCGGCCCGTTGTCCCTGGAGATCCTGACTCGGCCCCGCAGTGACGGAGCGTAGTAGGTGCCGCCATTGCTGTCGATCGCTGCGACGAATTCCAGCCCCTGCCCGGGTCTCTGCCGCACCCATTCCATGTCGAAACTGCCGAAATCAAACCCAGACCCTCGGCAGAGGAGGCGCAGGGACCTCCTGGGGGGCTAGAGGTCCCCCCCGGACTCCAGCAGGGTCACGGCCGCCGGAGTCGGCAAAACTCCACCACTGACCAAAAATCTTGGCTCTTGACCCCAAATTGTGACGTTTTCTTGTTATCCTGCTCGCCCTGCTGACCTCCCATGTGGGTCCACCGCATTTCTCCGGATCTGGCCACACTCACTCCAAGGCCTCGACCAACCCCGTTCCTCATCCCCATCTCCCCTTTTCCCCGCAGGGCTCCGGGCGGCCGTGACCCTGCTGGAGTCCGGGGGGGACCTCCAGCCCCCCGCGGAGTCCCTGCGCCTCCTCTGCCGAGGGTCTGGGTTCGATTTTGGGGGTTTTGACATGGAATGGGTGCGCCAGAGACCCGGGCAGGGGCTGGAGTGGATCGCGTACATCAGTAACAATGGTGGCACCACCAGATACGCGCCGTCGGTGCAGGGCCGCTTCACGATCTCCAGGGACAACGGGCAGAGCTCGGTGACGCTGACCATGAACAACCTCAAGGACGAGGATTCCGGATCCTATTTCTGTGCCAAGGGTGCTTATGCTGGTACTTGGGGTGCTGCTGCTTATGTTGAAGGTGCCAGTGGTGCATTCCTGGCCCCATCTCACTGTCCCCACCTGTCCCCATAGCCTGGATCATTCCCCCAAACCTCAGCCCTTGACCCTTTGTGTCAAGTCTCCCCCATTTCCACCAATGCTGAGCGCTGACCCCAAACCCAACTTTTTTGGCACCAAACTTGCCCGATTCTGCCCCAAATCTCCACTTTGGGATCCCAGCCAGAGCTGCTGACACAAATCCTCAACGTTTTTCCCCAAATCCAGACCCACGGCCTCAAATCCCAACCTTCAGAGCCAGGATTTGGGGAAGAAAGTGGAGATTTGGGGTCAGGAGTTGTGGTTTGGGGTCAGCGGGTGAGAACTGGGGCCAAGGCAGTGCCAGGCTGGGATCAATGGTCAAGAGCTGGGTCTGGGGTTGGGGGACAGGGGGAAGGGTCTGGGCTCTGGGGACTGGGGGGACTCGGCACTGGGCTTGGAGCCAAAGCCACAGGCATCATTAGCACCAGCACTATTAGAACAGGTCCTGGCACAGAAATAGGATCCGGAATCCTCGTCCTTGAGGTTGTTCATGGTCAGCGTCACCGAGCTCTGCCCGTTGTCCCTGGAGATCGTGAACCGACCCTTGACCGAGGGTGCGTAGTATGTGCTGCCACCATTGCTGTAGATCCCCGCGAGCCACTCCAGCACCTGCCCGGGTCTCTGGCGCACCCAGCACATGGTGAAACTCCCGAAATCGAAGCCAGACCCTCGGCAGAGGAGGCGCAGGGACCCCCCGGGGGGCTGGAGGTCCCCCCCGCACTCCAGCAGGGTCACGGCCGCCCGGAGCCCTGCGGGAAAAAGGGGAGATGGGGATGAGGAACGGGGTTGGTTGAGGCCTCGCAGTGAGTGTGGCCAGATCCACAGAAATGGGGTGGGACCCACGTGGGAGGTTGGCAGGGCGAGCAGGATAACAAGAAAATGTCACAAGCTGGGGCCAAGAGTCAAGATTTTGGTCAGTGGTGGAGCTTTTGGCGACCCCATCTCCCCTTTTTCCCGCAGGGCTCCGGGCGGCCGTGACCCTGCTGGAGTCCTGGGGGGACCTCCAGCCCCCCGGGGGGTCCCTGCGCCTCCTCTGCCGAGGGTCTGGCTTTGATTTCGGCAGTTTTGCCAAGGAATGGGTGCGCCAGAGACCCGGGCAGGGGCTGGAATACATCGCAGGGATCTACAGCAATGGTGGCGACATCAGCTACGCGCCCTCAGTCAAGGGCCGGTTCACGATCTCCAGGGACAACGGGCAGAGCTCGGTGACGCTGACCATGAACAACCTCAAGGACGAGGATTCCGGATCCTATTTCTGTGCCAGATCTTTTTGTGCCAATTGTTGGGCTGCTGCTAATCATGGTGACGACGCCCGTGATGGCTTCAGGCTCCTGGTTTCAGCTCTGCTCCCATCTTTGGGTCCCCAAAGCGCTGATTTCAAACTCAAACCTCACCCCTTGTCCCAGTTCCTGACCCTTTGTCCCCAGTCTCCCTCATCTGCACCAATGGTCAGCACTGACCCCAAACCCTCTCTGGTTTCTGCCCCAAAACTCAACCATTGGCCCCAAACCTTCACCCGTGGCCTCCAGTTCTGACCTCCACCCAATCAGGGCCGGGGGAGCTGGGGGAGCTTTGGGTGAAATGGGGAAAATGGGGGGGAAAGTTGAGAATTGGGGCAAAGATGGTGGAGACTGGGGGAGATGTTCAAGGGGATCAAGGGCTGGGTTTGGGGAAAGGATTTGGGGATCTGGGGACAGTTGGGGACCCAGGGGTGGGGATTTTGAGCCACCGCCACCATCGTCACTATCACCAAGCGTAATGCCACTGTAACCACCACGGAAACTTCTGGCGCAGAAATAGGATCTGGAATCCTCGTCCTTGAGGTTGTTCATGGTCAGCGTCACCGAGCTCTGCCCGTTGTCCCTGCAGATCCTGAACCGACCCTGCACCGACGGCGCGTAGATGGTTGTGCCGCTGTCGTAGCTGATGTGGGCAATGAACTCCAGCCCTTGCCCGGGTCTCTGGCGGATCCAGAACATGTCGTGATTGGCCAAAGTGAACCCGGAGGCGCGGCACAGCAAGGTCAGGGACCCCCCGGGGGGCTGGAGGTTCCCCCCGGACTCCAGCAGGGTCACGGCCGCCCGGAGCCCTGCGGGAAAAAGGGGAGATGGGGATGAGGAACGGGGTCGGTCGAGGCCTCGCAGTGAGTGTGGCCAGATCTGGAGAAATGGGGTGGACCCACGTGGGAGGTCGGCAGGGCGAGAAGGATAACGAGAAAATGTCACAGTTTGGGGCCAAGAGTCAGGATTTGTGGTCAGTGGTGCAGCTTTTGCCGACCCCATCTCCCCTTTTTCCCGCAGGGCTCCGGGCGGCCGTGACCCTGCTGGAGTGCGGGGGGGACCTCCAGCCCCCCGGGGGGTCCCTGCGCCTCCTCTGCCGAGGGTCTGGGTTCAATTTTGGGAGCTATGACATGTTCTGGATCCACAAAAGACCGGGGCAGGGGCTGGAACTCATCGCTTTGATCAGGAACGATGGTGGCAACACCGACTACGCACCCTCGGTCAAGGGCCGGTTCACGATCTCCAGGGACAACGGGCAGAGCTCGGTGACGCTGACCATGAACAACCTCAAGGACGAGGATTCCGGATCCTATTTCTGTGCCAAAAACGCTTATGATGGTGCTGGTTGGGAAGCTCATGCTGGTTCTTTTTTTGGCCTTGTCCCCATCAATGTGTCCCCACCTGTTCCCAAATCCCCGATTATTCCCTCTCACGCTTGACCCCATTGGTGACCCCCACAAACAGAAATCAGCCCCATTGTCCCCAAATCTCGACCATTTGCACCAAGGTTTGCGGACCTTGGTTGAGACATGGAGCCAACAGCTGAGGTTTGGTGCCAGCAGCTGAGATTTGGGGCAGAACCAGCTGAGTTTGGGCCCAATGGTCACAAGTGAACCCCGCTGAGATCTGGGGCACCAACGGCAGAGTTTGGGGGATGAACCTTTGAGATTTGGGTCAAATGATCAAAACTCCAGAGAAATGTGAGGGTGGAGACAATGATGGTGGAGTTTGGGGGAAAACGTCAAGATTTGATGCCAAGGGTAATGATTTGGGGGTAGAATGTGGGAATTTTGGGATGTTTGTGGACAGCGTGTCTCAGGGCCAAGTGCACCCATATTGTCAGCATAAAGAGTGATGAAAGTCAATCCACAACCAGTGCTGGAACATTTGGCACAGAAATAGGATCCGGAATCCTCGTCCTTGAGGCTGTTCACGTGTTTTGGGAAAAATGGGTGATTTCTGCAGAGCTCACAAGAGGATTTCACCCCAAAACCGAGGAGCAGCACCAAGGCACGGCACCCGGGGAGGGAGCAGTGAGGTGCCAGAGGGGAGGGAGGAGAAGACGCCGAGATTTTGGGGCTCTGCAGCCTCCCCCCACTTCCTTCCTGGCAGCTGCAGGGGCCCGGGCAGGCCGGGGCAGGAAAATAAAAAGTTCTGGGTTTGTGTCATCTTTAACATCTGCGTTTCACGGAGGCGTGTCCAGGTCCTGAGCGGCTCAGCAGAACGCCAGCTGCAGAAAAAGCTTTGTGTCACTGCCCTGAATTGCCCAGCACGGCCACGGCCGCTCCCCCATCCCCAAACCTTCTCTGGTTTGTACCAAACTCCCTTCGCCTGGTCCCAAATCTCCAACAGATCTTTCCAGTATCAAAAAAGGCCTTAAACCCTGCAATTAGCCCAAATCCACTCATTTGTTAATTAGACACTTCTGCTTGAGGTTTCCATCCCCTCATCCCCATCTCCCCTTTTCCCCGCAGGGCTCCGGGCGGCCGTGACCCTGCTGGAGTCCGGGGGGGACCTCCAGCCCCCCGGGGGGTCCCTGCGCCTCCTCTGCCGAGGGTCCGGGTTTGATTTTGGGAGCTACAACATGTTCTGGGTGCGCCAGAGCCCCGGGCAGGGGCTGGAGTGGCTCGCGGGGATCAGCAACACTGGTGGCAGCACCCTCTACGCGCCCTCGGTGCAGGGCCGGTTCACGATCTCCAGGGACAACGGGCAGAGCTCGGTGACGCTGACCATGAACAACCTCAAGGACGAGGATTCCGGATCCTATTTCTGCGCCAGATCTGTCTATGCTGCTGATTGGGCTCCATCTGATTCCAGTGAAGACGCCAGCAGTGTTGGAACCACCCCCATCTCAGTGTCCCCACCTGTCCCCAAAGCCCAGACGCTTCCCCCAAACCCCAGCCCTTGACCCTTTCCCCCAAGTCTCCCCCATATTCCATTAATGGTGATCCAAGACCCCAAACCCCTGCCTGGTTCTGCACAAAACCCAACTGCTTTGGCCCCAAAACTTGCCCGATTCTGCCCGAAATCGCCAGTTTGGCCTCCCAGTCGCAGCCGCTGACACAGATCCCCAATTCTGACCCAAATCGGGACCTTAACGTCAAATGCAAAAATTCACAGCAAATTTTGGGGAAGAAAGTGGAGATTTGGGGTCAGGAGTTGTGGTTTGGGGTCAGCGGGTGAGAATTGGGGCCAAGGCAGTGCCAGGCTGGGATCAATGGTCAAGAGCTGGGTCTGGGGTTGGGGTCTGGGGGAAGGGTCTGGGCTCTGGGGACGGGGGGACTCGGAGATGTGGTGAGGACACCATCCCCGTTGTCAACAAGACCAGCATCACCAGCAGTCCAACCAGCACCAGTGGATTTGGCACAGAAATAGGATCCGGAATCCTCGTCCTTGAGGTTGTTCATGGTCAGCGTCACCGAGCTCTGCCCGTTGTCCCTGGAGATCCTGACCCGGCCCTTGAACGATGGCGGGTACCGGGTGTATCCATCGCTGTCAATCCCTGCAACGTATTCCAGCCCCTTCCCCTGCCCCTGGCGACTCCACATCAAACTGAATCGTCCGAAATCGAAGCCAGACCCTCGGCAGAGGAGGCGCAGGGACCCCCCGGGGGGCTGGAGGTCCCCCCCGGACTCCAGCAGGGTCACGGCCGCCCGGAGCCCTGCGGGAAAAAGGGGAGATGGGGATGGGAACAGCTCAAACATGGACCCCAATCCTGACTCTTGGCCCCAAACTGTGACCCTTGGATTTCTTCATCCTCTTCCTCCTGCTCCTGCTGGTTCTGCCAGGTGGGTCCCGACTCTCCCTGGATCTGACCACACCCAGCACCAGCCACACCTGATATGGTTCATCGTCTCATCTCCCCTTTGTGCCGCAGGGCTCCGGGCTGCCGTGACCCTGCTGGAGTCCGGGGGGGACCTCCAGGCCCCCGGGGGGTCCCTGCGCCTCCTCTGCCGAGGCTCTGGGTTCAATTTCGGGAGTTTTGAAATGGATTGGGTTCGCCAGAGACCCGGGCAGGCGCTGGAGTGGGTCGGGAGCATCAACACTGGTGGCAGCACCTACTACGTGCCGTCGGTCAAGGGCCGGTTCAGGATCTCCAGGGACAACGGGCAGAGCTCGGTGACGCTGACCATGAACAACCTCAAGGACGAGGATTCCGCCGTCTATTTCTGCGCCAAAACCACTGCTACTGGAAATGTTAATGCTGCTCATGGTTTTGGCCCCGTCCCTCTCCCCACGTTCCCACCTCTCTCCATTTTCCCCAGACCCTTCCCCCAAACCCCAGCCCTGACCGCACTCCTGACCCTTTGTCCCAGCCCTGCACTGGCTCTGCCCCAAATGTCACCTCTGGGCCTCACCCACTGCCCTTATACCCCAAATTACATTGAATTGGTCAAGATTCAGGTCAAGGTTTAGGTGAGAGATCAAGAATTCAAATTTTGTGCCAAAAGTCCCGATGTGAGGCCACTGGGGCAGGTTTGGGTCAGTGGCTGTGACTCGGTGCCAGCAGGGCAGATTTGGGGCAGAAGTGGCCAAGTCTGGGGGCAGTGGTTGGGATTTGAGGGCCAAGGCTGAGCTGAGGGTGAAAGCGGCCCTGATTTGGGGCCAAGAGCTGAGATTTGGGGGAAACCATTGAGAGTTGGATGTGCAGAATCGGAGACTGATACAAAACCTGGAGATTTGGGTCAAGGGCTCTGGAGGAGGGACCTGAGAACGAAGGACAGGTGGGGTCTCAGCCATAGGTTCGGGGACAAAACCATCAGCTCCATAACCAGCCCAAGCACCAAAATGTTTGGCACAGAAATAGGATCCGGAATCCTCGTCCTTGAGGTTGTTCATGGTCAGCGTCACCGAGCTCTGCCCGTTGTCCCTGGAGATCGTGAACCGGCCCTTGAACGACGGCGCGTAGTTGGTGTAACCACCATTGTTGGTGATACTTGCGACGTATTCCAGCCCCTGCCCGGGTCTCTGCCGATACCAGCCCATCCCGAAACTGCCAAAATTGAAGCCGGACCCTCGGCAGAGGAGGCGCAGGGACCCCCCGGGGGGCTGGAGGTCCCCCCTGGACTCCAGCAGGGTCACGGCCGCTCCCCTATCCCAAAACCTTCTCTGTTTTGCCCCAATCTCCCCGGATTTTGTCCCAAATCTCCACCAGAGGTTTCCTGTATCCTAAGGTGCTCCAAAACTTTCAATTAAACTCACTCCACTGATTAATGAATTGGACGCATGCGCTTGAGCTTTCCATCCCCTCATCCCCATCTCCCCTTTGTGCCGCAGGGCTCCAGGCGGCCGTGACCCTGCTGGAGTCCGGGGGGGACCTCCAGCCCCCCGGGGGGTCCCTGCGACTCCTCTGCCGAGGGTCCGGGTTTGATTTCGGGAGCTACGACATGTTCTGGATCCGCCAGAGACCCGGGCAGGCGCTGGAATACGTCGCGTGGATCAGGAACGACGGTGCCAGCACCAGGTACGCGCCATCGGTGCAGGGCCGGTTCAGGATCTGCAGGGACAACGGACAGAGCTCGGTGACGCTGACCATGAACAACCTCAAGGACGAGGATTCCGGATCCTATTTCTGTGCCAAATGTTCCAGCACTTATTGTGGTCCTACGGTTATCATTCTTGGTGCTGACAGTACGGGTGCCCTTTGCCCCCAGAGGCTGTGTTCTCAAATATCCCAAAATTCCCACACTCTAACCCCAAATCATTACACTTGACATCAAATCTTGACCGTTTCCCCCCAAAATCCGCCATTATTGTCTCCACTCTCACATTTCTCTGGAGTTTTGATCATTTGACCCAAATCTCAAAGGTTCATCCCCAAAACTCTGCCTTTGGTGCCCCAGATCTCAGCGGGGTTCACTTGTGACCATTGGGCCCAAACTCAGCTGGTTCTGCCCCAAATCTCAGCTGCTGGCTCCAAACCTCAGCTGCTGGCTCCAAGTCTCAACCAAGGTCCCCAAACCTTGGTGCAAATGGTCGAGATTTGGGGACAATGAGACAGATTTGGGTGTGTGGGGGTAAAAAATGGAGTCAAGAGGTGGAAGGAAGTGTCCTGGTCATGGGGACAGGTGGGGACGCGGTAACGGGGATGGGGTGAAACAGCATTGCCCCAACCAGCACCAGCAGTTTTGGCGCAGAAATAGGATCCGGAATCCTCGTCCTTGAGGTTGTTCATGGTCAGCGTCACCGAGCTCTGCCCGTTGTCCCTGGAGATCGTGAACCGGCCCTTGACTGAGGGCGCGTAGAAGGTGCTGGCAGCGTCGTTCCTGATCCACGCGATCCACTCCAGTCCCTGCCCGGGTCTCTGGCGCACCCATTCCATGGCAAAACCCCCAAAATCAAAGCCGGACCCTCGGCAGAGGAGGCGCAGGGACCCCCCGGGGGGCTGGAGGTCCCCCCCGGACTCCAGCAGGGTCACGGCCGCCCGGAGCCCTGCGGGGAAAAGGGGAGATGGGGATGACGAGCGGGGTTGGCTGGTGGACAGAAGTGAGTGTTTCCTGTTGGAAAAAGGGGCAGGACCCACCTGGGAGGGCCAGCAGGAGCAGCAGGATGACAAGAAACTGACACAATTTAGGGCCAAGAGTCAGGATTTGGGCTCAATGTTTGAGCTGTTCCCATCCCCTCATCTTCCCTTTTCCCCGCAGGGCTCCGGGCGGCCGTGACCCTGCTGGAGTCCGGGGGGGACCTCCAGCCCCCCGGGGGGTCCCTGCGCCTCCTCTGCCGAGGGTCCGGCTTCAGTTTTGGCAGTTTTGACATGTACTGGGTTCGACAGAGACCCGGGCAGGCGCTGGAGTGGCTCGCAGGGATCTACAGCACTGGTGCTTACACCTACTACGCGCCGTCGGTCAAGGGCCGGGTCACGATCTCCAGGGACAACGGGCAGAGCTCGGTGACGCTGACCATGAACAACCTCAAGGACGAGGATTCCGGATCCTATTTCTGTGCCAAGGGTTTTCGTGCTGGTGCTGGTGCTAATGATGCCTATGGTATTGTCCCCTCCCCATCGCTGTGTCCCCACCTGTCCCCAAACCCCAGCCCTGACCCCACTCCTGACCCTTTGTCCCAGCCCTGCACTGGCTCTGCCCCAAATGTCACCTCTGGGCCACACCCACTGCCCTCATTCCCCAATTTACATTGAATTGGTCATGATTCAGGTCAATGTTTGAGGTGTGGAGTCAAGAATTCAAATTTTGGGCCAAAAGTGCCGATGTGAGGCCACTGGGCCAGGTTTGGGTGGGTGGCTGTGACTCGGTGCCAGCAGGGCAGATTGGGGCAGAAGTGGCCAAGTCTGGGGGCAGTGGTTGGGATTTGAGGGCCAAGGCTGAGGTGAGGGTGAAAGCAGCCCTGATTTGGGGCCAGGAGCTGAGATTTGGGGCCAGAGCAGAGCCAGGGAGGGACAGAGGGTCGGGAGTGGGGTCAGGGGCTGCAGGGAAGGGTCTGGGATTTGGGGATGGGGTCGAAACCCAAATGAGAAACAGCAGCATAAGCGTTAGCATCAGCACATTTCCTGCAGAAATAGACGGCGGAATCCTCGTCCTTGAGGTTGTTCATGGTCAGCGACACCGAGCTCTGCCCGTTGTCCCTGGAGATCGTGAACCGGCCCTTGACCGATGACGCGTATGCGGTGTTGCCACTTTTGGTGATTGCTGCGACACGTTCCAGCCCCTGCCCGGGTCTCTGTCGAATCCAGTACATCCCAAAACTCCCGAAATCGAACCCGGACCCTCGGCAGAGGAGGCGCAGGGACCCCCCGGGGGGCTGGAGGTCCCCCCGCACTCCAGCAGGGTCACGGCCGCCCGGAGCCCTGCGGGAAAAAGGGGAGATGGGGATGGGAACAGCTCAAACATTGACCCAAATCCTGACTCCTGGCCCCAAATTGTGACCCTTGGATTTCTTCATCCTCTTCCTCCTGCTCCTGCTGGTTCTGCCAGGCGGGTCCCGACTTTCCCTGGATCTGACCACACCCAGCAGCAGCCACACCCTGATATGGTTCATCGTCTCATCTCCCCTTTTCCCCGCAGGGCTCCGGGCGGCCGTGACCCTGCTGGAGTCCGGGGGGGACCTCCAGCCCCCCGGGGGGTCCCTGCGCCTCCTCTGCCGAGGGTCCGGGTTCGATTTTGGGAAATTTTGGATGTTCTGGATCCGTCAGAGACCCGGGCAGGGGCTGGAATTTGTTGCCGGCATCAGCAAAAGTGGTGTCAACACCGACTATGCGGATTCAGTCGAGGGCCGGTTCACGATATCCAGGGACAACGGGCAGAGCTCGGTGACGCTGACCATGAACAACCTCAAGGACGAGGATTCCGGATCCTATTTCTGTGCCAAGGATGCTGGTGCTGGTGCTGGTGGTTGGGCTGCTGCTTTTCGCATTGTTAATTCATCAGGTTTTGGGTTTTTTCCCCGATCCAATCCCTGCGTCTCCACTTCTCTGCATGCCCCAGGCACTTCCCTCCAAACTTTGACCCCGTTGTTGTCTCCTTGTCCCAGCCTTGCACTGTTTTGACCCCAAATCTCATCTCCTGGCCCCAAATCTCATCTCCTGCCCCCAAATCTCCTCTCCTGGCCCCAAATCTCATCTCCTGGCCCCAAATCTCATCTCTTGGCACCAAATCTCATCTCCTGGCCCCAAATCTCATCTCCTCACCCCCAATCTCATCTCCTGACCCCAAATCTTATCTCCTGGCCCCAAATCTCATCTCCTGGCCCCAAATCTCATCTCCTCACCCCCAATCTCATCTCCTGGCCCCAAATCTCATCTCCTGGCCCCAAATCTCATCTCTTGGCCCCAAATCTCCTCTCCTGACCCCAAATCTCATCTCCTGGCCCCAAATCTCATCTCCTGGCCCCAAATCTCCTCTCCTGGCCCCAAATCTCATCTCCTGGCCCCAAATCTCATCTCCTGGCCCCAAATCTCCTCCCCTGGCCCCAAATCTCATCTCCTGACCCCAAATCTCCTCTCTTGGCCCCAAATCTCATCTCCTGGCCCCAAATCTCCACCAGAGCTTTCCTGTATCTTAGAGGTGCCTCAAACCGTTCAATTAATCTTGCTCCACCCATTAATGACTTGGACAAGTCCTCCTGAGCTTTCCATCCCCTCATCCCCATCTCCCCTTTTCCCCGCAGGGCTCCGGGCGGCCGTGACCCTGCTGGAGTCCGGGGGGACCTCCAGCCCCCCGGGTGGTCCCTGCGCCTCCTCTGCCGAGGCTCTGGGTTTGATTTTGGCAGTTTTGGGATGGGCTGGATGCGCCAGAGACCCGGGCAGGGGCTGGAGTTCATTGCACAGATCAACACTGGTGGCACCACCCACTACGCATCAACGGTGCAGGGTCGGTTCAGGATCTCCAGGGCCAACGGGCAGAGCTCGGTGACGCTGACCATGAACAACCTCAAGGATGAGGATTCCGGATCCTATTTCTGCACCAAAGATTCTTTTGCTGCTTGGAATGCCGCCCATGATATTGGTTTAACTCCGTGTGGTTGTGTCGGGGTTTGGGGTTTCACCCCCATCCGTGTCCCCAGCTGTCCCCAGACCCTTCTCCCAACCCTCACTGCCCCAACCCTGACCCTTTGTCCCCAGCCTCCCCCGTTTGCACCAGCTTTGCCCACTGGCCCCAAACCCTCCCCTGGTTCTGTCCCCAAACTCAATTCCTGCCCCCAAATCTCAACCTTGCCCCCCAAAATTGCCCAAAGAGTCGAGATTTGGGAAAAAAGGGTGAGGTTTGGGCCAGCGGCTGTGGCTGGGAGACCAAAACGGAGGATTGGGGCAGAATTGGGTGAGTTTTTGGGCCAGCTGGGATTGATGCCAAAACCACCAAGTGAGGATTGGGTTCAGTGGTCAGCATTGGTGCAAGTGGGGGAGACTTGAGATGAGGGACGAAGATCTGGATGAAGGGATGAGGGTTTGGACAAAAATGTGTGCTTTTGGGCCAGGTGGGCTCCTGGTGACAAGCACGTGGCCAAAACCCAAAACACTAACTCATCGACCATAACCAGCAGCACCATCACCATAAGCACCGGCAGCTTTGGCGCAGAAATAGGATCCGGAATCCTCGTCCTTGAGGTTGTTCATGGTCAGCGTCACCGAGCTCTGCCCGTTGTCCCTGGAGATCCTGAACCGGCCCTGCACCAACGGCGCGTATTCGGCACTGACACCGAGGTTAGTGATCCCAGCCACCACCTCCAGCCCCTTGCCCGCTCTCTGGCGCACCCAGCCCATGGCGAATTGCCCAAAGTCAAACCCGGACCATTGGCAGAGGAGGCGCAGGGACCCCCAGGTGTGTGGGGGCTGCTCTGAGAGTTTGGGTTCAATGAATGGGAAAGGGCTGAGTTTAGAGTCAGAGCAGTTCAAAGATTCTGCAAGAAGTGGAGTGGGATCAGCCTCATCCTCCTCTTCATCCTAACACTCTGAGGGCCACGCCCAGATCCATCCCCTCATCCCCATCTCCCCTTTTCCCCGCAGGGCTCCAGGCGGCCGTGACCCTGCTGGAGTGCGGGGGGGACCTCCAGCCCCCCGGGGGGTCCCTGCGCCTCCTCTGCCGAGGCTCTGGGTTTGATTTCAGCAGTTTTGGCATGCAGTGGATCCGCCAGGGACCCGGGCAGGCGCTGGAGTGGATCGCAGGGATCAACACTGGTGGCAGCACCCTCTACGCGCCATCGTTCAAGGGCCGGTTCACGATCTCCAGGGACAACGGGCAGAGCTCGGTGACGCTGACCATGAACAACCTCAAGGACGAGGATTCCGGATCCTATTTCTGCGCCAAATGTTCCAGCACTTATTGTGGTCCTACGGTTATCACTCTTGGTGCTGACAGTACGGGTGCCCTTTGCCCCCAGAGGCGGTTTTCTCAAATATCCCAAAATTCCCGCATTCTAACCCCAAATCATTACACTTGACATCAAATCTTGACCGTTTCCCCCCAAAATCTGACATCATTGTCTCCACTCTCACATTTCTCTGGATTTTTGGAAATTTGACCCAAATCTCAAAGGTTCATCCCCCAAACTCTGCCTTTGGTGCCCCAGATCTCAGCGGGGTTCACTTGTGACCATTGGCACCAAACTCAGCTGGTTCTGCCCCAAATCTCAGCTGCTGGCTCCAAACCTCAGCTGCTGGCTCCAAACCTCAGCTGCTGGCTCCACGTCTCAACCAAGGTCCCCAAACCTTGGTGCAAATGGTTGAGATTGGGGAATAATGGGGCTGATTTGGGTCTGTAGGGGTCACCAATGGGGTCAAGCGTCAGAGGGAATAATCGGGGATTTGGGAACAGGTGGGGACACATTGATGTGGCCAGACTGGGAGGTGGGTGGGAAACACCTGGGAGGGCCAGCAGGAGCAGGTGAATGAGGATGAATGGAGGTCCAAGGGTCAGGATTTGGGGCCAAGAGTCAAGATTTTGGTCAGTGGTGGAGCTTTTGCCGACCCCATCTCCCCTTTTCCCCGCAGGGCTCCGGGCGGCCGTGACCCTGCTGGAGTCTGGGGGGGACCTCCAGCCCCCCGGGGGGTCCCTGCGCCTCCTCTGCCGAGCGTCTGGGTTCGATTTCGGGAGCTCCTACATGAGCTGGATCCGCCAGAGACCCGGGCAGGCGCTGGAGTGGATCGCAGGGATCTACCCTGATGGCAGCACCGGCTACGCGCCGTCGGTGCAGGGCCGGTTCACGATCTCCAGGGACAACGGGCAGAGCTCGGTGACGCTGACCATGAACAACCTCAAGGACGAAGATTCCGGATCCTATTTCTGTGCCAAAGTTGCTGGTGCTGGTGGTTGGGCTGCTGCTTTTCGCATTGTTCATTCATCAGATTTTGGGTTTTTCCCCGATCCAATCCCTGCGTCTCCACTTCTCTGCATGTTCCAGGCACTTCCCTCCAAACTTTGACCCTGTTGTTGTCTCTTTGTCCCAGCCTTGCACTGTTTTAGCCCCAAATCTCCTCTCCTAGCCCCAAATCTCCTCTCCTGGCCCCAAATCTCCTCTCCTGCCCCCAAATCTCATCTCCTCACCCCAAATCTCATCTCCTGGCCCCAAATCTCCTCTCCTGGCCCCAAATCTCATCTCCTGGCCCCAAATCTCCTCTCCTGGCCCCAAATCTCATCTCCTGGCCCCAAATCTCCTCTCCTGGCACTGGGGGCCAGGGCTGGGGTGTTGGGGGTGGGTTGGACTCGATGATGAGCTTGGAGGTCTCATCCAACCCTGTGAATTCTGGGAACTTTGTGAATTCAGTGAATTCTGGGAATTTTGTGAATTCAGTGAATTCTGTGAATTTTGTGGATTCTGTGAATTCCGTGAACTCTGTAAATTCTGTGCATTCCGTGAATTTAGAGACGTGGAATTGGAGACTGAGACAAAACCTGGAGGATTGGCTCAAGGGCGGAGCTTTGAAGGGAGGACCTGGGGAGGGGGGGACAGGAGGGGTCCCAGCCATGGGGGCGGGGAACAAATATCATAAGCATTGGGATAACCAGCACCAGAACCCTTCCCGCAGAAATAGGATCCGGAATCCTCATCCTTGAGGTTGTTCATGGTCAGCGTCACCGAGCTCTGCCCGTTGTCCCTGGAGATCGTGACCCGGCCCTGCACCGAGGGCGCGTACCCGGTCCAACCACCATTGTTGGTGATACTTGCAACGTGTTCCAGCCCCTGCCCGGGTCTCTGGCGCATCCAGCCCATCCCAAAACTGCCAAAATTGAACCCGGAGCCTCGGCAGAGGAGGCGCAGGGACCCCCCGGGGGGCTGGAGGTCCCCCCCGGACTCCAGCAGGGTCACGGCCGCCCGGAGCCCTGCGGCACAAAGGGGAGATGGGGATGGGAACAGCTCAAACACTGACCCCAAATCCTGACTCTTGGCCCCAAATTGTGACATTTTCTTGTTATCCTGCTGATCCTGCTGACTTCCCAAGTGGTTCACACCCATTTCTCTGGATCTGGCCACACTCACTCCGAGGCCTCGACCAACCCCGTTCCTCATCCCCATCTCCCCTTTGTGCCGCAGGGCTCCGGGCGGCCGTGACCCTGCTGGAGTCCGGGGGGGACCTCCAGCCCCCTGGGGGGTCCCTGCGCCTCCTCTGCCGAGGGTCTGGCTTCAGTTTCGGCAGTTTTGGGATGGGCTGGTATCGCCAGAGACCCGGGCAGGGGCTGGAATTTATCGCAAGGATCCACAGCAATGGTGGTTTCATCGAGTACGGGCCGTCGGTGCAGGGCCGTTTCACGATCTCCAGGGACAACGGGCAGAGCTCGGTGACGCTGACCATGAACAACCTCAAGGACGAAGATTCCGGATCCTATTTCTGCGCCAAATCTGCTGGGGCTTACACTGCTGATCCTGGTCGTAGTGAACGTGGCGGTGCTGGCTCCATCCCCCATCTCCGAGTCCCCCCTGTCCCCAAAGCCCAGACCCTTCCCCCAAACCCCAACCCTTGACCCCATCCTTGTCCCTGTGTCCCAGCCCTGGACAGGTCCTGCCCCAAATTCTCAGCTCCTGGCCACAAAGTTGACCCAAATCTTGATCCTCGTCCTAAAATCTCCACTGTCAGTCCTAAGTTTTGGGGAAGAAAGTGGAGATTTGGGGTCAGGAGTTGTGGTTTGGGGTCAGCGGGTGAGAATTGGGGCCAAGGCAGTGCCAGGCTGGGATCAATGGTCAAGAGCTGGGTCTGGGGCTGGGGTCTGGGGGAAGGGTCTGGGCTCTGGGGACAGGGGGGGATTTGAGGGATGGGGGTGGGGACACCACCTGTGTCGACAATTTAACCAGCAGGAGCAGCACCACCACCACCAGGAGCTTTGGCACAGAAATAGACGGCGGAATCCTCGTCCTTGAGGTTGTTCATGGTCAGCATCACCGAGCTCTGCCCGTTGTCCCTGGAGATCGTGACCCGGCCCTTGACTGAGGGCGCGTGGTAGGTGCTGCCACGAGTGTTGATGCTCCCGACCCACTCCAGCCCCTGTCCAGGTCTCTGGCGAACCCAATCCATTTCATAATTCCCAAAACTGAAGCCGGACCCTCGGCAGAGGAGGCGCAGGGAACCCCCGGGGGGCTGGAGGTCCCCCCCGAACTCCAGCAGGGTCACGGCCGCCCGGAGCCCTGCGGGAAAAAGGGGAGATGGGGTCAGCAAAAGCTCCACCACTGACCAAAATCTTGACTCTTGGCCCCAAATCCTGACCCTTGGACCTCCCATTCATCCTCATTCACCTGCTCCTGCTGGCCCTCCCAGGTGTTTCCCACCCACCTCCCAGTCTGGCCACATCAATGTGTCCCCACCTGTTCCCAAATCCCCGGTTATTCCCTCTGACGCTTGACCCCATTGGTGACCCCTACAGACCCAAATTTGTCTCATTGTCCCCAAATCTCGACCATTTGCACCAAGGTTTGGGGACCTTGGTCGAGACTTGGAGCCAGCAGCTGAGGTTTGGAGCCAACAGCTGAGATTTGGGGCAGAACCAGCTGAGTTTGGTGCCAATGGTCACAAGTGAACCCCGCTGAGATCTGGGGCACCAACGGCAGAGTTTTGGGGATGAACCTTTGAGATTTGGGTCAAATGATCAAAACTCCAGAGAAATGTGAGGGTGGAGACAATGATGGTGGAGTTTGGGGGAAAACATCAAGATTTGATGCCAAGGGTAATGATTTGGGGGTAGAATGTGGGAATTTTGGGATGTTTGTGGACAGCGTGTCTCAGGGCCAAGTGCACCCACATCGGCAGCATAAAGAGTGATGAAAGTCGATCCACAACCAGTGCTGGAACATTTGGCACAGAAATAGGATACGGAATCCTCGTCCTTGAGGCTGTTCACGTGTTTTGGGAAAAATGGGTGATTTCTGCAGAGCTCACGAGAGGATTTCACCCCAAAACCGAGGAGCAGCACCAAGGCACGGTGGCCGGGGAGGGGGCAGTGAGGTGCCAGAGGGGAGGGAGGAGGAGACGCCGAGATTTTGGGGCTCTGCAGCCTCCCCCCACTTCCTTCCTGGCAGCTGCAGGGGCCGGGGCAGGCCGGGGAGGAAAATAAAAAGTTCTGGGTTTGTGTCATCTTTAACATCTGCGTTTCACGGAGGCGTGTCCAGGTCCTGAGTGGCTCAGCAGAATGCCAGCTGCAGAAAAAGCTTTGTGTCACTGCCCTGAATTGCCCAGCACGGCCACGGCCGCTCCCCCATCCCCAAACCTTCTCTGGTTTGTACCAAACTCCCTTCGCCTGGCCCCAAATCTCCAACAGAACTTTCCAGTATCAAAAAAGGCCTTAAACCCTGCAATTAGCCCAAATCCACTAATTTCTTAATTAGACACTTCTGCTTGAGGTTTCCATCCCCTCATCCCCATCTCCCCTTTTCCCGCAGGGCTCCGGGCGGCCGTGACCCTGCTGGAGTCCGGGGGGGACCTCCAGCCCCCCGGGGGGTCCCTGCGCCTCCTCTGCCGAGGGTCTGGGTTCAGTTTTGGGAGTTTTGGGATGGCTTGGATCCGCCAGCGACCAGGGAATGCGATGGAATACATCGCAGAAATCGATAGCAATGGTAACACCTGGTACGCGTCTTCGGTGCAGGGCCGGGTCACGATCTCCAGGGACAACGGGCAGAGCTCGGTGACGCTGACCATGAACAACCTCAAGGACGAGGATTCCGGATCCTATTTCTGCGCCAAATCTTATAACACTGGTGCTAGTCCTGCTCGTATTGGTCACAGTGCCACCACTGTCTTGGAGTCCCCCCCGTCCCCAGAGCCCAGACCCTTCCCCCAGACCCCAGCCCCAGACCCAGCTCTTGACCATTGATCCCAGCCTGGCACTGCCTTGGCCCCAATTCTCACCCGCTGACCCCAAACCACAACTCCTGACCCCAAATCTCCACTTTCTTCCCCAAAACCTTGCTCTGAAGGTTGGGATTTGAGGCCCAGGCCCAGATTTGGGTCAGGGTGGGGGATTTGTGTCAGCGGCTGTTCCTGGGAGCCCAAAGTGGAGAATTGGGACAGAATTGGGTGAGTTTTGGGGCCAAAACAGTTGGGTTTTGGGTGGAACCATGCAGGGGTTTTGGGGTCTGTGGTCACAATTGTTGGAAATGGGGGAGACCTGAGACAAAGGGTCAAGGGGTGAGGTTTGGGGGAACGATCCAGGCTGTGGGGACAGGTGGGGACACTGAGATGTGGGTGATTCCCCCAGGAGCAACTTCACCATCAGCAGCAGCATTCCCACTATTAGCACCAGCAGATTTGGCACAGAAATAGGATCCGGAATCCTCGTCCTTGAGGTTGTTCATGGTCAGCGTCACCGAGCTCTGCCCGTTGTCCCTGGAGATCCTGACCCGGCCCTGCACCGATGGCGAGTAACCGATGTTGCCACCAGTGTTGCTCATCCCAGCCACAAACTCCAGCGCCTGCCCGGGTCTCTGGCGCATCCAGCCCATTCCAAAACTGCCGAAATTGAACCCAGAGCCTCGGCAGAGGAGGCGCAGGGAACCCCCGGGGGGCTGGAGGTCCCCCCCGGACTCCAGCAGGGTCACGGCCGCCCGGAGCCCTGCGGCACAAAGGGGAGATGGGGATGAGGGGATGGATTGGCTGTAGGGCCCTAAGTGGGTGTGGCCAGTTGGAAATATGTGCTGAACCCACCGGGGCTGGTCACCAGGATCAGTAGGATAACGAGAATCTGGCACAGTCTGGGGCCAAGAGTCAGGATTGGGGTCAATGTTTGAGCTGTTCCCATCCCCATCTCCCCTTTTTCAGGATCTCCAGGATCAGGATCAGGGGTCAGGATCTCCAGGGACAACGGGCAGAGCTCGGTGACGCTGACCATGAACAACCTCAAGGACGAGGATTCTGCCGTCTATTTCTGTGCCAAAGCTCCTGGTGGTGGTGCTGCTCCTGGTGGTTATATTGTAGACCCCAGTGGTGTTCCCACTCCCATCCCCCAAGTTCCCCCTGTCCCCAGAGCCCAGACCCTTCCCCCAGACCCCAGCCCCAGACCCAGCTCTTGACCATTGATCCCAGCCTGGCACTGCCTTGGCCCCAGTTCTCACCCGCTGACCCCAAACCACAACTCCTGACCCCAAATCTCCACTTTCTTCCCCAAAACTCTCCTCTGAATGTCGGGATGTGAGGCCGTGGGTCTGGATTTGGGGTAAAACGTTGAGGATTTGTGTCAGCAGCTCTGGCTGGGAGCCCAAAGTGGAGATTTGGGGCAGAATCGGGTGAATTATGGTGCCAAACCAGTTGGGTTTGGGGTCAGTGCTCAGCATTGGTGGAAATGGGGGAGATGTGAGACAAAGGCTCAAGGGCTGAGGTTTGGGGGAAGGGTCTGGGGTTTGGGGACAGGTGGGGACACTGAGATGGGGCCAGGGATGCACCACTGGCACCTTCAACATAAGCAGCAGCACCCCAATTACCAGCATAAGCAGCTTTGGCACAGAAATAGGATCCGGAATCCTCGTCCTTGAGGTTGTTCATGGTCAGCGTCACCGAGCTCTGCCCGTTGTCCCTGGAGATCGTGAACCGGCCCTTGACCGACGGCGCGTAGTAGGTGTAAGCACCAGTGCTGTAGATCCCTGCGAGCCACTCCAGCGCCTGCCCGGGTCTCTGGCGCACCCATTCCATGGCAAAACTCCCAAAACTGAACCCGGACCCTCGGCAGAAGAGGCGCAGGGACCCCCCGGGGGGCTGGAGGTCCCCCCCGGACTCCAGCAGGGGCACAGCCGCCCGGAGCCCTGCGGGGAAAAGGGGAAAAGGGGATGAGGCGCCGTATCTGGGTGTGGCCCATGCTGGGCGTGGTCATCAGGCCCAGGACCCAGAGGATGGGGAGGTCCAATGGTCACAATTTGGGGCCAAAAGTCAAGATTTGGGGTCAAGCGTTGAGCTGTTCCCATCCCCATCTCCCCTTTTCCCCACAGGGCTCCAGGCGGCCGCGACCCTGCTGGAGTCCGGGGGGGACCTCCAGCCCCCCGGGGGGTCCCTGCGCCTCCTCTGCCGAGGGTCCGGCTTCAATTTCAGGAGTTTTGAAATGGATTGGGTTCGCCAGAGACCCGGGCAGGCGCTGGAGTGGGTTGGGAGCATCAACACTCGTGGCAGCACCTACTACGCGCCGTCGGTGCAGGGCCGGGTCAGGATCTCCAGGGACAACGGGCAGAGCTCGGTGACGCTGACCATGAACAACCTCAAGGACGAGGATTCCGCCGTCTATTTCTGCGCCAAAACCACTGCTACTGGAAATGTTAATGCTGCTCATGGTTTTGGCCCCGTCCCTCTCCCCAGGTTCCCACCTCTCTCCATTTTCCCCAGACCCTGACCCCAAACCCCAGCCCTGACCCCACTCCTGACCCTTTGTCCCAGCCCTGCACTGGCTCTGCCCCAAATGTCACCTCTGGGCCTCACCCACTGCCCTTATACCCCAAATTACATTCAATTGGTCAAGAATTCAGCCCAAGGTTGAGGTGAGAGATCAAGAATTCAAATTTTGTGCCAAAAGTCCCGATGTGAGGCCACTGGGCCAGGTTTGGGTGGGTGGCTGTGACTCGGTGCCAGCAGGGCAGATTTGGGGCAGAAGTGGCCAAGTCTGGGGGCAGTGGTTGGGATTTGAGGGCCAAGGCTGAGCTGAGGGTGAAAGCGGCCCTGATTTGGGGCCAGGAGCTGAGATTTGGGGCCAGAGCAGAGCCAGGGTGGGACAGAGGGTCAGGAGTGGGGTCAGGGGCTGCAGGGAAGGGTCTGGGGCACGGGGACAGGGGGGACACGGTGACAGGGATGGGGTCAAGCAGCAGGACCCCAACCAGCAGCACCACATTTGGCGCAGAAATAGGATCCGGAATCCTCGTCCTTGAGGTTGTTCATGGTCAGCGTCACCGAGCTCTGCCCGTTGTCCCTGGAGATCGTGACCCGGCCCTCGACTGAATCCGCGTAGTCGGTGTTGACACCACTTTTGCTGATGCCTGCAACAAATTCCAGCCCCTGCCCGGGTCTCTGACGGATCCAGAACATCCAAAATTTCCCAAAATCGAACCCGGACCCTCGGCAGAGGAGGCGCAGGGACCCCCCGGGGGGCTGGAGGTCCCCCCCGGACTCCAGCAGGGTCACGGCCGCCCGGAGCCCTGCGGGGAAAAGGGGAGATGGGGATGAGGGGATGGAAAGCTCAGGCAGAGGTGTCCAATTCATTAATGAGTGGAGCGTGGCTAATTAAAGGGTCTGGGGCACCTTAGGATACCAGAAACCTCTGGTGATGATTTGGGACCATATCAGGGCAATTTGGGGCAAAACCAGAGAAGGTTTGGAGATGGGGGAGCGGCCGTGACCCTGCTGGAGTCCGGGGGGGACCTCCAGCCCCCCGGGGGGTCCCTGCGCCTCCTCTGCCGAGGGTCCGGGTTTGATTTCGGCAAAGTGAACATGTACTGGGTCCGCCAGAGACCCGGGCAGGGGCTGGACTTCGTGGCAGAGATCAGCTATGATGGTTCCAGAACCTTCTACCCACCATTGTTCAAGGGTCGGTTCAGGATCTCCAGGGACAACGGGCAGAGCTCGGTGACGCTGACCATGAACAGCCTCAAGGACGAGGATTCCGGATCCTATTTCTGTGCCAGATGTGCCGGTGGTTTTGTTGACTGGGCTGGTGCTGCTGGTGGTTATGGTGGCCACCGTTGGTTTGGCCCCGCCCCCTCTCTTGTGGTCCCCAAGTGTCCCAAAACCCCAGACCTTTCCCCAAAATCTCACCCCTTGACCTCAATCTTGACCTCTGACCCTGCGTTTCCAGCCCTGGCCCAACGTTGAGATTTAGGGCAAAGGTTTTAGAAACAAACTGGAGATCAAGAGGCAAATGTTGAGGTGTGGGGTAAAACTGTTCAAAGATTTGGATAAATGATGAAGAGTTGGGTCTGGGGTTGGGGTTTGGGGGAGCGGAGTGGGGGCTACAGGGCACTCGGGGTGGGGACGGAACCAGCGGCAGCACCAGCAGGAGCATAACCATTGTCACGTCTGGCACAGAAATAGGATCCGGAATCCTCGTTCTTGAGGTTGTTCATGGTCAGCGTCACCGAGCTCTGCCCGTTGTCCCTGGAGATCGTGAACCGGCCCTTGACTGAGGGCGCGTAGTAGATGCTGGCACCATTGTCGTTGATGCTTGCAACAAATTCCAGCGCCTGCCCGGGTCTCTGGCGGATCCAGCCCACCCCAAAACTGCCGAAACTGAACCCAGACCCTCGGCAGAGGAGGCGCAGGGACCCCCCGGGGGGCTGGAGGTCCCCCCCGGACTCCAGCAGGGTCACGGCCGCCCGGAGCCCTGCGGGGAAAAGGGGAGATGGGGAAGGCAAAAGCTCCACCACTGACCATAAATCCTGACACTTGGCCCCAGATTGTGACATTTTCTCGTTATCCTGCTCGCCCTGCCAACCTCCCACGTGGGTCCACCCCATTTCTCCGGATCTGGCCACACCCACTGCGAGGCCTCGACCAACCCCGTTCCTCATCCCCATCTCCCCTTTTCCCCGCAGGGCTCCGGGCGGCTGTGACCCTGCTGGAGTCCGGGGGGGACCTCCAGCCCCCCGGGGGGTCCCTGACCTTGCTGTGCCGCGCCTCCGGGTCCACTTTGGCCGATCACGACATGTTCTGGATCCGCCAGAGACCCGGGCAGGGGCTGGAGTGGGTCGGGAGTGTCCGGAAGGAAGGCTGGAGCTCCGCGTGCACGCCCTCGGTGCGGGGCCGGGTCAGGATCTGCAGGGACAACGGGCAGAGCTCGGTGACGCTGACCATGAACAACCTCAAGGACGAGGATTCCGGATCCTATTTCTGCGCCAAATCTGCTTTTGGTGGTAACAGTGGTGTTGCCGTTGGTGATAGTGACGATGCCTGAAATCCCCACCCCTGGATCCCCAACTGTCCCCAAATCCCCAAATCCTTTCCCCAAACCCAGCCCTTGATCCTCTTGAACATCTCCCCCAGTCTCCACCATCTTTGCCCCAATTCTCAACTTTCCCCCCCATTTTCCCCATTTCACCCAAATCTCCCCCAGTCCCGGGGCCCTGATTGGGTGGAGGTCAGAACTGGAGGCCACGGGTGAAGGTTTGGGGCCAACGGTTGAGTTTTGGGGCAGAAACCAGAGAGGGTTTGGGGTCAGTGCTGACCATTGGTGCAGATGAGGGAGACTGGGGACAAAGAGTCAGGAACTGGGAGAAGGGGTGAAGTTTGGGTTTAAAATCAGCGCTTTGGGGACTCAATGAATGAGCAGAGCTGAAACCAGGAGCCTGACGCCATCACGGGCGTCGTCACCACCATTCGCAGCAGCCCAACAATTGGCACAAAAAGATCTGGCGCAGAAATAGGATCCGGAATCCTCGTCCTTGAGGTTGTTCATGGTCAGCGTCACCGAGCTCTGCCCGTTGTCCCTGGAGATCCTGAACCGGCCCTGCACCGACGGCGCGTACCCGGCGTAGCCACCTGTGTTGATGCCTCCGACCCATTCCAGCCCCTGCCCGGGTCTCTGGCGGATCCAGCCCATCCCAAAACTGCCGAAATCAAAGCCGGACCCTCGGCAGAGGAGGTGCAGGGACCCCCCGGGGGGCTGGAGGTCCCCCCCGGACTCCAGCAGGGTCACGGCCGCCCGGAGCCCTGCGGCACAAAGGGGAGATGGGGATGAGGAGATGGATCTGGGCGTGGCGGGTGTGTGGGATCCACCTGGGAGGGTCAGCAGGAGCAGGTGGAGGAGGATGATGAACTCCAAGTGTCACCATTTCAGGCCAGGATTGAGGATTTGTGGTCAGTGTTTGAGCTTTTGCCGTTCCCATCTCCCCTTTTTCCCTCAGGGCTCCGGCCGTGACCCTGCTGGAGTCCGGGGGGGACCTCCAGCCCCCCGGGGGGTCCCTGCGCCTCCTCTGCCGAGGGTCCGGGTTCGATTTTGGCAGTTTCACCATGTACTGGGTTCGCCAGAGACCCGGGCAGGCGCTGGAGTGGATCGCAGGGATCAGGAACAATGGAGCTTACACCTACTACGCGCCGTCGGTCAAGGGCCGGTTCACGATCTCCAGGGACAACGGGCAGAGCTCGGTGACGCTGACCATGAACAACCTCAAGGACGAGGATTCCGGATCCTATTTCTGCGCCAAGGGTGCTTATGCTGGTACTTGGGTGCTGCTGCTTATGTTGAAGGTGCCAGTGGTGCATCCCTGGCCCCATCTCAGTGTCCCCACCTGTCCCCACAGCCTGGATCGTTCCCCCAAACCTCAGCCCTTGACCCTTTGTCTCACGTCTCCCCCATTTTCACCAATGCTGAGCGCTGACCCCAAACCCAACTGGTTTGGTCCCAAAACTCGCCCAATTCTGCCCCAAATCTCCACTTTGGGATCCCAGCCAGAGCTGCTGACACAAATCCTCAACGTTTTTCCCCAAATCCAGACCCACGGCCTCAAATCCCAACCTTCAGAGCCAGGATTTGGGGAAGAAAGTGGAGATTTGGGGTCAGGAGTTGTGGTTTGGGGTCAGCGGGTGAGAATTGGGGCCAAGGCAGTGCCAGGCTGGGATCAATGGTCAAGAGCTGGGTCTGGGGTTGGGGTCTGGGGGAAGGGTCTGGGCTCTGGGGACAGGGGGGACTCGGAGATGGGGATGGGGACACCATGAGTCACGTCAACAAATCCAGCACTTTCAGCCCAAGCACCACGATCACCCTTGGCACAGAAATAGGATCCGGAATCCTCGTCCTTGAGGTTGTTCATGGTCAGCGTCACCAAGCTCTGCCCGTTGTCCCTGGAGATCGTGAACCGACCCTTGACCGAGGGTGCGTAGTATGTGCTGCCACCATTGCTGTAGATCCCCGCAAGCCACTCCAGCACCTGCCCGGGTCTCTGGCGAACCCAATCCATTTCAAAACTCCCGAAATTGAACCCGGACCCTCGGCAGAGGAGGCGCAGGGACCCCCCGGGGGGCTGGAGGTCCCCCCCGGACTCCAGCAGGGTCACGGCCGCCCGGAGCCCTGCGGGAAAAAGGGGAGATGGGGATGAGGGGATGGAAAGCTCAGGTGGAGGCGTCAAATTCATTAATGAGTGGGGTGAGGCTAATTGGAGGGTCTGGGGCACCTTAAGACACCAGAAACCTCTGGTGATGATTTGGGACCATATCAGGGCAATTTGGGGCAAAACCAGAGAAGGTTTGGAGATGGGGGGAGCGGCCGTGACCCTGCTGGAGTCCGGGGGGGACCTCCAGCCCCCCGGGGGGTCCCTGCGCCTCCTCTGCCGAGGGTCCGGGTTCAATTTCGGCAGTTTTGGAATGGGCTGGATGCGCCAGAGACCCGGGCAGGGGCTGGAGTTTGTGGCTGGGATGAGCAACACTGGTGGCAACATCGGTTACTTGCCATCGGTGCAGGGCCGGGTCAGGATCTCCAGGGACAACGAGCAGAGCTCGGTGACGCTGACCATGAACAACCTCAAGGACGAGGATTCCGGATCCTATTTCTGCGCCAAAGAGGGTGGTGCTGCTTCGGGTGGTTATGCTGCTGGTTATATTGTCGGCACAGGTGGTGTCCCTACTCCCATCCCCCAAGTCCCCCCCCGTCCCCAGAGCCCAGACCCTTCCCCCAAACCCCAGCCCCAGACCCAGCTCTTGACCATTGATCCCAGCCTGGCACTGCCTTGGCCCCAGTTCTCACCCGCTGACCCCAAACCACAACTCCTGACCCCAAAGCTCCACTTTCTTCCCCAAAACCTTGCTCTGAAGGTTGGGATTTGAGGCCGTGGGTCTGGGGAAAAACGTTGAGGATTTGTGTCAGCAGCTCTGGCTGGGAACAGCTCAACCCTTGGCGCCACATCCTGACTCTTGGCCCCAAAATGTGGCATTTTCTTGTCATCCTGCTCGCCCTGCCGACCTCCCACGTGGCTCCACCCCATTTCTCTGGATCTGGCCACACTCACTCCGAGGCCTCGACCAACCCCGTTCCCCATCCCCATCTCCCCTTTGTGCCGCAGGGCTCCGGGCGGCCGTGACCCTGCTGGAGTCCGGGGGGGACCTCCAGCCCCCCGGGGGGTCCCTGCGCCTCCTCTGCCGAGGGTCTGGGTTTGATTTCGGGAGATTTGGCATGCACTGGGTGCGCCAGAGGCCCGGGCAGGGGCTGGAGTGGATCGCTCTTGTCACCAGCAATGGTGGCACCACCCAGTACACGCCACCGTTCAAGGGCCGGGTCACGATCTCCAGGGACAACGGGCAGAGCTCGGTGACGCTGACCATGAACAACCTCAGGGACGAGGATTCCGGATCCTATTTCTGCGCCAAAAGTGCTTATAATAACTGGGCTACTGGTGCTGGTGTTGATGGTTTTGGTCCCATCCCTGTCACCGTGTCCCCCCTGTCCCCGTGCCCCAGACCCTTCCCCCCAGCCCCTGACCCCACTCCTGACCCTCTGTCCCACCCTGGCTCTGCTCTGGCCCCAAATCTCAGCCCCTGGCCCCAAATCAGGGCCGCTTTCACCCTCAGCTCAGCCTTGGCCCTCAAATCCCAACCACTGCCCCCAGACTTGGCCACTTCTGCCCCAAATCTGCCCGGCTGGCACCGAGTCACAGCCACCCACCCAAACCTGGCCCAGTGGCCTCACATCGGCACTTTTGGCCTAAAATTTGAATTCTTGACTCCTCTCCTCAAACATTGACCCAAATCTTGACCAATTCAATGTAATTTGGGGAAGGAGGGCAGTGGGTGAGGCCCAGAGGTGACATTTGGGGCAGAGCCAGTGCAGGGCTGGGACAAAGGGTCAGGAGTGGGGTCAGGGCTGGGCTTTGGGGGAAGGGTCTGGGGAAAATGGAGAGAGGTGGGAACCTGGGGAGAGGGACGGGGCCAAAACCATGAGCAGCATGAACATTTCCAGTAGCAGTGGTTTTGGCGCAGAAATAGATGGCGGAATCCTCGTCCTTGAGGTTGTTCATGGTCAGCGTCACCGAGCTCTGCCCGTTGTCCCTGGAGATCGTGAACCGGCCCTGCACCGAGGGCGCGTACCAGGTGCTGCCACCAGTGTTGATGCTCCCGACCCACTCCAGCGCCTGCCCGGGTCTCTGGCGAACCCAATCCATTTCAAAATTCCCAAAATCGAAGCCGGACCCTCGGCAGAGGAGGCGCAGGGACCCCCCGGGGGGCTGGAGGTCCCCCCCGGACTCCAGCAGGGTCACGGCCGCCCGGAGCCCTGCGGGAAAAAGGGGAGATGGGGATGGGAACAGCTCAAACATTGACCCAAATCCTGACTCTTGGCTCCAATTTCTGACTCTTGGACCTTCCCATCCTCCAGGTCCTGGGTCTGATGACCACTCCCAGCATGGGGAACACCCGGATCCATGGCCTCATCCCCATCTCCCCTTTTCCCCGCAGGGCTCCGGGCGGCCGTGACCCTGCTGGAGTCCGGGGGGGGACCTCCAGCCCCCCGGGGGGTCCCTGCGCCTCCTCTGCCAAGGCTCCGGCTTGGATTTCGGACGAATCAGTCTGATGTGGAGTCGCCAGGGGCAGGGGAAGGGGCTGGAATACGTCACGGGGATTGACTACAATGGAGAAACCAGATACCCGTCATCGTTCAAGGGCCGGGTCAGGATCTCCAGGGACAACGGGCAGAGCTCGGTGACGCTGACCATGAACAACCTCAAGGACGAGGATTCCGGATCCTATTTCTGTGCCAGAGCTGCTGCTGGTTACTACGCTCGTGCTGCTGCTTATCGTTTTGACCCCGCCCCCGTTACCGTGTCCCTGTTTCCCACACAGTTCCCCCAAACCCTTGACCCCGTTCCTGTCCCCGTGTCCCAGCCCTGAACTGGTCCTGCCCCAAATCTCCACTGATGGCTCCAAGTCTCAGCCAAGTTCCCCAAAATTGCTGACGATGGGCCAGATCTCAGGCCAGCAGGAAAATCTGATTTTTCTTTGCGTGGTTTGTCCCAAATCTCTCGCGGTCAGTTGTCACAGTGAGTTCTGTGTCTGCGGCCGGGCACGTGAGCTGCTGGCGCCTTCCCAGTGCCACACCCGCGGGACCAGAGCCGTGCTGGAAAACCAAACAGCTCCAGAGGCGTTCCCAGCAGCCCCGTCCCGCCGGGGATGGGGACAGAGAGCCCGGCCGGGGATAAATCCCTCTGGGGCAGCCCCAGATCTGCACCCCTGGCACCAAACCCTGGCTGCTGCGGGCACCCAGGCCTGAGGGTTTGCCACAAAAATTGGCACCAGTGGTGGAGATAAGAACTGAGTATCTGGGGTAAAATGGTGGAGATTCGGGGCTGAATAAATTCAGAGCTGGAATACGGGGACAGGAATGGGGTCAAGTGCTGGGGTTTGGGGGAAGGGTCTGGGGCACGGGGACAGGTGGGGACATGGCAATGGGGATGAAGTTAAACCCAGCACAACCACCAGAAAGACCAATATCACTGGGGGCATCACAATTGGTACAAAAAGATTTCACACAGAAATAGGATCCAGAATCCTCATCCTTGAGGTTGTTCATGGTCAGCGTCACCGAGCTCTGCCCGTTGTCCCTGGAGATCGTGAACCGGCCCTGCACCGACGGCGCGTACCAGGTGTTGCCACCATCATTCCTGATCCAAGCGATGAGTTCCAGCCCCTGCCCGGGTCTCTGGCGAACCCAGTCCATGTCATAGCTTCCGAAATTGAACCCAGACCCTCGGCAGTGGAGGCGCAGGGACCCCCGGGGGGATGGAGGTCCCCCCCGGACTCCAGCAGGGTCACGGCCGCCCGGAGCCCTGCGGGGAAAAGGGGAGATGGGGATGAGGAGATGGATTGGCTGTAGGGCCCTAAGTGGGTGTGACCAGTTGAAAATATGTGCTGAACCCACCGGGACTGGTCACCAGGATCAGCAGGATGACAAGAAACTGGCACAATTTGGGGCCAAGAGTCAGTATTTGGGTCAATGTTTGAGCTGTTCCCATCCCCATCTCCCCTTTTCCCCGCAGGGCTCCGGGCGGGCCGTGACCCTGCTGGAGTGCGGGGGGGTCCTCCAGCCCCCCGGGGGGTCCCTGCGCCTCCTCTGCCGAGGCTCCGGGTTCAATTTTGGGGATTTCAACATGGGCTGGATGCGCCAGAGACCCGGGCAGGGGCTGGAATTTGTTGCAAGCATCAACGACAATGGTGGCAGCATCTACTACACGCCCTCAGTGCAGGGCCGGTTCACGATCTCCAGGGACAACGGGCAGAGCTCGGTGACGCTGACCATGAACAACCTCAAGCTCGAGGATTCCGGATCCTATTTCTGTGCCAGACGTGACAATGGTTATGCTCCTGCTGGTGCTGCCGCTGGTTCCATCCCCACCCCGAGTGCCCTGATGCCCCCACTCCGCTCCCCCAAACCCCAACCCCAGACCCAACTCTTCATCATTTATCCAAATCTTTGACCAGTTTTACCCCAAACCTCAACATTTGCCTCTTGATCTCCACTTTGTTTCTAAAACCTTTGCCCTAAATCTCAACGTTGGGCCAGGGCTGGAGACGCAGGGTCAGAGGTCAAGATCGAGGTCAAGGGGTGAGATTTTGTGGAAAGGTCTGGGGTTTTGGGACACTTGGGGACCAAGAGAGAGGGGGCGGGGCCAAACCAACGATGGTCACCATAACCACCAGCAGCACCAGCCCAGTCATCAAAACCACCGGCACATCTGGCACAGAAATAGGATCCGGAATCCTCGTCCTTGAGGTTGTTCATGGTCAGCGTCACCGAGCTCTGCCCGTTGTCCCTGGAGATCGTGAACCGACCCTTGAACAATGGTGGGTAGAAGGTTCTGGAACCATCATAGCTGATCTCTGCCACGAAGTCCAGCCCCTGCCCAGGTCTCTGGCGGACCCAGTACATGTTCACTTTGCCAAAATCAAAGCCAGACCCTCGGCAGAGGAGGCGCAGGGACCCCCCGGGGGGCTGGAGGTCCCCCCCGCACTCCAGCAGGGTCACGGCAAATCCCTCACCCCCAAGCCTTCTCTGGTTTTGTACCAAACTCCCTTTGTCTGGACCCCAATTTCTACCGGAGCCTTCCAGTGTCACAAAACATTTTAAACCCTGGAATTAGGCCAAATCCACTCATTTATTAATTGGACACCTCAGCCTGACGTTTCCATGGTCTCATCCCCATCTCCCCTTTGTCCCGCAGGGCTCCGGGCGGCCGTGACCCTGCTGGAGTCCGGGGGGGACCTCCAGCCCCCCGGGGGGTCCCTGCGCCTCCTCTGCCGAGGGTCTGGGTTTGATTTTGGCAGTTTTGGAATGAACTGGGTTCGACAAAGACCCGGGCAGGGACTGGAATTCATCGGAGGAATCAACATTAATGGGAGCAACTGGTACGTGCCATCGGTCAAGGGCCGGTTCACGATCTCCAGGGACAACGGGCAGAGCTCGGTGACGCTGACCATGAACAACCTCAAGGACGAGGATTCCGGATCCTATTTCTGTGCCAAACATTCTGGTGCTGGTTGTTGTTGGGCTGGCTATGGTGACGGTGCCGGTGGTGGATCCACCCCCGTCTCAGTGTCCCCCCTGTCCCCAAAGGCAGACCCGTCTCCCAGCCCTCAGCTCTCAGCTCTTTGTTGCAAGTCTCACCCATTTGTACCAATCGTGAGGACTGACCCAAAATCCTTCGGATTCAGTCCCAAAACTCAACCATTGGCCCCAAACCTTCATCCATGGCCCCCAGTTCTGACCTCCACCCAATCAGGGCCCCGGGAGCTGGGGGAGATTTGGGTGAAATGGGGAAAATTGGGGGAAAGTTGAGAATTGGGGCAAAGATGGTGGAGACTGGGGGAGATGTTCAAGGGGATCAAGGGCTGGGTTTGGGGAAAGGATTTGGGGATTTGGGGACAGTTGGGGACCCAGGGGTGGGCATTACTGGTATCGTCACTATCACCAACAGCAACACCACTGTTACCACCAAAAGCAGATTTGGCGCAGAAATAGGATCCGGAATCCTCGTCCTTGAGGTTGTTCATGGTCAGCGTCACCGAGCTCTGCCCGTTGTCCCTGGTGATCCTGACCCGGCCCTGCACCGAGGGCGCGCACGCGGAGCTCCAGCCTTCCTTCCGGACACTCCCGACCCACTCCAGCCCCTGCCCGGGTCTCTGGCGGATCCAGAACATGTCGTGATCGGCCAAAGTGAACCCGGAGGCGCGGCACAGCAAGGTCAGGGACCCCCCGGGGGGCTGGAGGTCCCCCCCGGACTCCAGCAGGGTCACGGCCGCCCGGAGCCCTGCGGGGAAAAGGGGAGATGGGGATGAGGGGATGGAAAGCTCAGGTGGAGGCGTCAAATTCATTAATGAGTGGGGTGAGGCTAATTGGAGGGTCTGGGGCACCTTAAGACACCAGAAACCTCTGGTGATGATTTGGGACCATATCAGGGCAATTTGGGGCAAAACCAGAGAAGGTTTGGAGATGGGGGTGCACTGTGACCCTGCTGGAGTCCGGGGGGGACCTCCAGCCCCCCGGGGGGTCCCTGCGCCTCCTCTGCCGAGGGTCTGGGTTCAATTTCGGCAGTTTTGGGATGGGCTGGATGCGCCAGAGACCCGGGCAGGGGCTGGAATGGGTCGCAGCGATCTGGAGCAATGGTGCCACCCACTATGCGGATTCGGTCAAGGGCCGGTTCACGATCTCCAGGGACAACGGGCAGAGCTCGGTGACGCTGACCATGAACAACCTCAAGGACGAGGATTCCGGATCCTATTTCTGTGCCAAGGATGGCGATGGTTATGGTGCTGCTCCTGATGCTGGCCGGGGATGGCACCATCGATACAATCAGCACCAGGAGCGCCACCAGCGTCAGGAGACTTCCCGCAGAATTAGGATCCCAAATCCACTTCCTGGAGGTTCTTAATGTCCAGCTCAGCCAATCAGGGCCTGGGGAGATGACGGAGATTTGGGCTAAATGCTGAAAATAATGATAAAGTCAAGAGTTGGGGCAACGGTGATGGAGTTTGGGCAAAAATGGCCAAGATTTGAGGACAATGGATGGGATTTTGGGGAAGGATCAGAAAATTGTGGGAGATTTGAGAGCAAAGCGGTGGCGGCTCAGGAGCAAAACCAGCAGCAGCAGCAGCATTACCAAGAAAACAACCAGAATCAACACATCTGGCACAGAAATAGGATCCGGAATCCTCGTCCTTGAGGTTGTTCATGGTCAGCGTCACCGAGCTCTGCCCGTTGTCCCTGGAGATCGTGAACCGGCCCTTGACCGAGGGTGCGTATCTGGTGGTGCCATCATCGTAGTCCATCCCTGCCACGTATTCCAGTCCCTTCCTAGGCCCCTGACGGATCCACACCAAAGTGGTTCGTCCAAAATTGAACCCAGACCCTCGGCAGAGGAGGCGCAGGGACCCCCCGGGGGGCTGGAGGTCCCCCCCGGACTCCAGCAGGGTCACGGCCTCCCGGAGCCCTGCAGGGAAAAGGGGAGATGGGGATGAGGGGATGGAAAGCTCAAGCAGACATGTCCAATTTATTAACACCTGGATGGGGGTTAATTGCAGGGTTATATCACTTTACGATACAGGAAAGCTCTGGTATAGATTTTGGACCAAATAAGGGGAGTTTGAGCCAAAACCAGTGAAGGTTTGAGGGTGAGGGATTGGCCGTGACCCTGCTGGAGTCCGGGGGGGACCTCCAGCCCCCCGGGGGGTCCCTGCGCCTCCTCTGCCGAGGGTCTGGGTTCAATTTCGGGAGCTACGACATGGACTGGGTTCGTCAGAGACCCGGGCAGGACCTGGAACTCATCGCTTGGATCAGGAATGATGGTGGTAACACCTGGTACGTGCCGTCGGTCAAGGGCCGGGTCAGGATCTCCAGGGACAACGGGCAGAGCTCGGTGACGCTGACCATGAACAACCTCAAGGACGAGGATTCCGGATCCTATTTCTGTGCCAAATCTTTTTGTGCCAATTGTGATGCCCCCAGTGATATTGGTCTTTCTGGTGGTTGTGCTGGGTTTAACTTCATCCCCATCGCCATGTCCGTACGTGTTCTTGTGCCCCAGACCCTTCCCCCAAACCCCAAATCCTGACCCCATTCCTGTCCCCCTGTCCCAGCTCTGAACTGGTTCTGCCCCAAATCTCCCCCATTTTCCCCCAAATTCTCAACTCTCAGCCCCACCTCTTCACCGCTGGTGCCAATTTTTGTGGCAAGCCCTCAGGCCTGGGTGCCCGCAGCAGCCAGGGTTTGGTGCCAGGGGTGCAGATCTGGGGCTGCCCCAGAGGGATTTTCAGGCCGATGGTCACAAGAGAGGCCAGAACCACCACCATAAGCATCAGCAGCATTACCACAACCACTGGTGGAACATTTGGCGCAGAAATAGATGGCGGAATCCTCGTCCTTGAGGTTGTTCATGGTCAGCGTCACCGAGCTCTGCCCGTTGTCCCTGGAGATCGTGAACCGGCCCTTGAACGACGGCGCGTAGTTGGTGCTGGCACCGTTGTAGTAGATCCTCGCGACGTATTCCAGCCCCTGCCCGGGTCTCTGGCGGATCCAGTGCATGTCAAAACTCCCAAAATTGAACCCGGAGCCTCGGCAGAGGAGGCGCAGGGACCCCCCGGGGGGCTGGAGGTCCCCCCCGGACTCCAGCAGGGTCACGGCCGCCCGGAGCCCTGCAGGGAAAAGGGGATATGGGGATGGGAACGGCTCAAACATTGACCCAAATCCTGACTCTTGGCCCCAAATTTTGACACTTTCTTGTCATATTGCTGCTTGTCCTGGTCCTCCCAGGTGGGTCCTGCCCCTTTTTCCATCTGGCCCTCCCAGTTCAGCCCCACAGCCAATCTGGCTCCTCATCTCCCATCTCCCATCTGCAGAAAAGCCCATCTCCCCTTTTTCTGCAGCTGGCATTCTGCTGAGCCACTCAGGACCTGGACACGCCTCTGTGAAACGCAGATGTTAAAGATGACACAAACCCAGAACTTTTTGTTTTCCTGCCCCGGCCTGCCCGGGCCCCTGCAGCTGCCAGGAAGGAAGTGGGGGGAGGCTGCAGAGCCCCAAAATCTCGGCGTCTTCTCCTCCCTCCCCTCTGGGGCTTCACTGCTCCCTCCCCGGCCGCCGTGCTTGGTGCTGCTCCTCGGTTTTGGGGTGAAATCCTCTTGGGAGCTCTGCAGAAATCACCCATTTTTCCTAAAACACGTGAACAGCCTCAAGGACGAGGATTCCGGATCCTATTTCTGTGCCAAATGTTCCAGCACTGGTTGTGGTTCTGCGTTTCTCACTCTTTATGCTGCCGATATGGGTGCACTTGGCCCTGAGACACTCTGTCCACAAACATCCCAAAATTCCCACATTCTACCCCCAAATCATTACCCTTGGCATCAAATCTTGACCGTTTTCCCCCAAACTCCGCCATCATTTTCTCCACTCTCACATTTCTCTGCAGTTTTGATCATTTGACCCAAATCTCAAAGGTTCATCCCCCAAACTCTGCCTTTGGTGCCCCAGACCTCAGCGGGGTTCACTTGTGACCATTGGCACCAAACTCAGCTGGTTCTGCCCCAAATCTCAGCTGTTGGCGCCAAACCTCAGCTGTTGGCTCCAAGTCTCGACCAAGGTCCCCAAACCTTGGTGCAAATGGTCGAGATCTGGGGACAATTGGCCAGGTTTGGGTGTGTCAGGGCCAGCAGTGGGGTCTAGAGTTGCAGGGAAGGTTCTGGGGAATGAGGACAGGTGGGGACACGGGGACAGGATTGAGGCCAACAGATTCCAGAGCACCGTCAGCGATGTAAGCACCAGACTCTTTGGCACAGAAATAGGATCCGGAATCCTCGTCCTTGAGGTTGTTCATGGTCAGCGTCACCGAGCTCTGCCCGTTGTCCCTGGAGATCGTGAACCGGCCCTTGACTGAGGGCGCGTAGTAGGTGCTGGCACCGTCGTTCCTGATCCACGCGACGTATTCCAGCCCCTGCCCGGGTCTCTGGCGGATCCAGAACATGTCATAGCTCCCAAAATTGAACCCAGACCCTCGGCAGAGGAGGCGCAGGGACCCCCCGGGGGGCTGGAGGTCCCCCCGGACTCCAGCAGGGTCACGGCCACTGCCACATCCCCAAATCTTCACTGGTTTTGCCCCAAACTCCCCTGGTTTGGCCCCAAATCTCCACCAGAGCTTTCCTGTATCCTAAGGTGCCCCAAACTCTTCAATTAGCCTCACTCCATGCATTAATGAATTGGACACTTCCACTTGAGCTTTCCATCCCCTCATCCCCATCTCCCCTTTTCCCCGCAGGGCTCCGGGCGGCCGTGACCCTGCTGGAGTCCGGGGGGGACCTCCAGCCCCCCGGGGGGTCCCTGCGCCTCCTCTGTCGAGGGTCTGGGTTCAGTTTTGGTGATTTCTGGATTGGCTGGTATCGCCAGAGGCCCGGGCAGGCGCTGGAATTCGTTGTACAAGTCAACAAGACTGGTTACAATTATTACCCTGCACCATCGGTGCAGGGCCGGGTCAGGATCTCCAGGGACAACGGGCAGAGCTCGGTGACGCTGACCATGAACAACCTCAAGGACGAGGATTCCGGATCCTATTTCTGTGCCAAGGCTGCTGCTGGTTACTACGCTTATGGTGCTGCTGCTTATCGTTTTGACCCTGTACCCTTCACCGTGTCCTCACTGTCCCCTATGCCCCAGACCCTTCCCCCAAACCCTTGACCCCGTTCCTGTCCCCGTGTCCCAGCCCTGAACTGGTCCTGCCCCAAATCTCCCCTGCTGGCTCCAAGTCTCAGCCAAGTTCCCCAAAATTGCTGACTATGAGCCAGATCTCAGGCCAGCAGGAAAATCTGATTTTTCTTTGCGTGGTTTGTCCCAAATCTCTCGCGGTCAGTTGTCACAGCGAGTTCTGTGTCTGCGGCCGGGCACGTGAGCTGCTGGCGCCTTCCCAGTGCCACACCCGCGGGACCAGAGCCGTGCTGGAAAACCAAACAGCTCCAGAGGCGTTCCCAGCAGCCCCGTCCCGCCGGGGATGGGGACAGAGAGCCCGGCCGGGGATAAATCCCTCTGGGGCAGCCCCAGATCTGCACCCCTGGCACCAAACCCTGGCTGCTGCGGGCACCCAGTCCTGAGGGTTTGCCACAAAAATTGGCACCAGCGGTGAAGAGGTGGGGCTGAGAGCTGAGAATTTGGGGGAAACTGGGGGAGATTTGGGGCTGAACCAGTTCAGAGCTGGGACGGGGGACAGGAATGGGGTCAGGGGTTGGGGTTTGGGGGAAGGGTCTGGGGCACGGGGACAGGGGGGACAGGGTGAATGGATCACATCAGTCAAGATTAGCACCAGCACCACAACAACCATTACCAGCTTGTTTGGCACAGAAATAGGATCCGGAATCCTCGTCCTTGAGGTTGTTCATGGTCAGCGTCACCGAGCTCTGCCCGTTGTCACTCGTCATCGTGAACCGGCCCTGCACCGACGGCGCGTAGTACGTTTTTCCACTGTATCTGCTGATTGCTGCGACGAATTCCAGCCCCTGCCCGGGTCTCTGGCGGATCCAAAACATGGAGAAACTGCCAAAATCAAACCCGGACCCTCGGCAGAGGAGGCGCAGGGACCCCCCGGGGGGCTGGAGGTCCCCCCCGGACTCCAGCAGGGTCACGGCCGCCTGGAGCCCTGCGGGGAAAAAGGGGAGATGGGGATGAGGGGATGGAAAGCTCAGGCTGAGGTGTCCAATTAATAAATGAGTGGATTGGGCCTAATTGCAGGGTTTAGAACGTTTTGTGACACTGGAAGGCTCCAGTAGAAATTGGGGTCCAGACAAAGAGAGTTTGGTACAAAACCAGAGAAGGCTTGGGGTGAGGGATTGGCCGTGACCCTGCTGGAGTGCGGGGGGGACCTCCAGCCCCCCGGGGGGTCCCTGCGCCTCCTCTGCCGAGGATCTGGGTTCAATTTCAGGAGCTACTCCATGAGCTGGATGCGCCAGAGACCTGGGCAGGGGCTGGAATATGTCGCGGGGATCTGGAGCAATGGTGCCAGCACCGCCTACACGCCATCAGTCAAGGGCCGGTTCACGATCTCCAGGGACAACGGGCAGAGCTCGGTGACACTGACCATGAACAACCTCAAGGACGAGGATTCCGGATCCTATTTCTGTGCCAAAATACCTGATGGTTGTTGTACTGCTGGTGCTTATGCTGAAGACGCCAGCAGCGGTGGAACCACCCCCATCTCAGTGTCCCCACCTGTCCCCAAAGCCCAGACCCTTCCCCCAAACCCCAGCCCTTGACCCTTTCCCCCAAGTCTCCCCCATTTCCATTAATGGTGATCCAAGACCCCAAACCCCTGCCTGGTTCTGCACAAAACCCAACTGCTTTGGCCCCAAAACTCACCTGATTCTGCCCGAAATCGCCAGTTTGGCCTCCCAGTCGCAGCCGCTGACACAGATCCCCAATTCTGACCCAAATCGGGACCTTAACGTCAAATGCGAAAATTCAGAGCAAGGTTTGGGGAAGAAAGTGGAGCTTTGGGGTCAGGAGTTGTGGTTTGGGGTCAGCGGGTGAGAACTGGGGCCAAGGCAGTGCCAGGCTGGGATCAATGGTCAAGAGCTGGGTCTGGGGCTGGGGTCTGGGGGAAGGGTCTGGGCTCTGGGGACAGGGGGGACTCGGAGATGTGGTGAGGACACCATCCCTGTTGTCAACAAGACCAGCACCAGCAGTCCAACCAGCACCAGTGGATTTGGCACAGAAATAGGATCCGGAATCCTCGTCCTTGAGGTTGTTCATGGTCAGCGTCACCGAGCTCTGCCCGTTGTCCCTGGAAATCGTCACCCTGCCCTTGAACGATGACGGGTACCGGGTGTATCCATCGCTGTCAATCCCTGCAACGTATTCCAGCCCCTTCCCCTGCCCCTGGCGACTCCACATCAAACTGAATCGTCCGAAATCGAAGCCGGACCCTCGGCAAAGGAGGCGCAGGGACCCCCCGGGGGGCTGGAGGTCCCCCCCGGACTCCAGCAGGGTCACGGCCGCCCGGAGCCCTGCGGGAAAAAGGGGAGATGGGGATGAGGGGATGGAAAGGTCAGGCTGAGCTGTCCAATTAATAAATGACTGGATTGAACCTAATTGCAGGGTTTAAAACGTTTTGTGATACTGGAAGGCTCCGGTAGAAATTGGGGTCCAGAGAGAGTTTGGTACAAAACCAGAGAAGGCTTGGGGGTGGGGGAGCGGCCGTGACCCTGCTGGAGTCCGGGGGGGACCTCCAGCCCCCCCGGGGGGTCCCTGCGCCTCCTCTGCCGAGGGTCCGGGTTTGATTTCGGCAGTTTTGGGATGGAATGGGTGCGCCAGAGACCCGGGCAGGGGCTGGAGTGGGTCGGGAGCATCAGCAACACTGGTGGCAGAACCTACTATGCGCCGTCGGTCAAGGGCCGGGTCAGGATCTCCAGGGACAACGGGCAGAGCTCGGTGACGCTGACCATGAACAACCTCAAGGACGAGGATTCCGCCGTCTATTTCTGCGCCAAAACTGCTGATAATTGTTGTGCTGCTGCTGCTGCTTATCGTGAAGGCGCCGGCGGCGGTGGATCCACCCACATCTCAGTGTCCCCACCTGTCTCCAGAGCCTGGATCGTTCCCCCAAACCTCAGCCCTTGACCCTTTGTCTCAAGTCTCCCCCATTTCTACCAGTGATGACCAAAGACCCAAAACCCACAACTGGTTCTGTCCCAAACCCAACTGCTTTGGTCCCAAAACTCGCCCAATTCTGTCCCGAATCTCCAGTTTGGGTTCCCAGTCGCAGCCGCTGACACACATGCGCTATTCTGACCCAAATTGAGACGTTAACCTCAAATCCCGACCTTCATTGTAAGGTTTTGGGGAAGAAAGTGGAGCTTTGGGGTCAGGAGTTGTGGTTTGGGGTCAGCGGGTGAGAACTGGGGCCAAGGCAGTGCCAGGCTGGGATCAATGGTCAAGAGCTGGGTCTGGGCTTGGGGTCTGGGGGAAGGGTCTGGGCTCTGGGGACAGGGGGTGGATGTGGAGAAACCACCAGGGTCATCACCATAACCAGCACCAGCACCACCAGTATAAGGAGATTTAGCGCAGAAATAGGATCCGGAATCCTCGTCCTTGAGGTTGTTCATGGTCAGCGTCACCGAGCTCTGCCCGTTGTCCCTGGAGATCGTGAACCGGCACTTGAACGATGGCGCGTAGTAGGCGCTGCCACTGCTACTGATGTCTGTGATATACTCCAGCGCCTGCCCGGGTCTCTGCCGATACCAGCCCATCGCAAATTGTCCAAAATTGAAGCCAGACCCTCGGCAGAGGAGGCGCAGGGACCCCCCGGGGGGCTGGAGGTCCCCCCCGGACTCCAGCAGGGTCACGGCCGCCCGGAGCCCTGCGGGGAAAAGGGGAGATGGGGATGAGGCACCAGATTGGCTGTGGGCCCGAAGTGAGTGTGTCCAGATGGAAAAAGGGACTGATCCCATCTGAGAGGGCCAGCAGGAGTAAAAAAATGACAACAAACTGACACAATTTGGGGCCAAGAGTTGGGATTTAGTGTCACTGTTTGAACTGTTCCCATCCCCATCTCCCCTTTTCCCTGCAGGGCTGCGGGCGGCCGTGACCCTGCTGGAGTCCAGGGGGGACCTCCAGCCCCCCGGGGGGTCCCTGCGCCTCCTCTGCCGAGGCTCTGGGTTCGATTTTGGGGGTTCCACCATGTACTGGGTTCGCCAGAGACCCAGGCAGGCGCTGGAGTGGCTCGCAGGGTTCAGCACCAGTGGCAGCACCTACTACGCGCCCTCGGTCAAGGGCCGGGTCAGGATCTCCAGGGACAACGGGCAGAGCTCGGTGACGCTGACCATGAACAACCTCAAGGACGAGGATTCCGGATCCTATTTCTGCGCCAAAGCTGCCGGTGCTTATGGTGATGGTGCTGCTGGTTATGGTCGATGAGTTAGTGTTTCGGGTTTTGGCCACGTGCTTGTCACCAGGAGCCCACCTGGCCCAAAAGCACACATTTTTGTCCAAACCCTCATCCCTTCACCCAGATCTTCGTCCCTCATCTCAAGTCTCCTGCACTTGCACCAATGCTGACCACTGAACCCCAGTCCTCACTTGGTGGTTTTGGCATCAATCCCAACTGGCCCCAAAACTCACCCGATTCTGCCCCAATCCTCCGTTTTGGTCTCCCAGGCACAGCCGCTGACCCAAACCTCACCCTTTTTTCCCAAATCTCGACTCTTTGGGCAATTTTGGGGGACGAGGTTGAGATTTGGGGCCAAGAGTGGAGTTTGGGGCCAGAACCAGGGGAGGGTTTGGGGCCAGTGGGCAAAGTTGGTGCAAACGGGGGAGGTTTGGGACAAAGGGTCAGGGTTGGGGCAGTGAGGGTTGGGAGAAGGGTCTGGGGACAGCCGGGAACACGGATGGGGTTGAAACCCCAAACGCCAACCCAACCACACGGAGTTAAACCAATATCATGGGCGGCATTCCAAGCAGCAAAAGAATCTTTGGCGCAGAAATAGGATCCGGAATCCTCGTCCTTGAGGTTGTTCATGGTCAGCGTCACCGAGCTCTGCCCGTTGTCCCTGCAGATCCTGACCCGGCCCTGCACCGAGGGCGCGTATCTGGTGTCGCCACCGCTGCTCTCGATGGCGGCCATGAATTCCAGAGCCAGCCCGGGTCTCTGGCGGATCCAGAATATGGTGTGGCTGCAGAAATCGAAGCTGGAGGCGCGGCACAGCAAGGTCAGGGACCCCCCGGGGGGCTGGAGGTCCCCCCCGGACTCCAGCAGGGTCACGGCCGTCCGGAGCCCTGCGGGAAAAAGGGGAGATGGGGATGAGGGGATGGATTGGCTGTAGGGCCCTAAGTGGGTGTGGCCAGTTGAAAAAATGTGCTGAACCCACCGGGGCTGGTCACCAGGATCAGCAGGATGACAATAAACTGGCACAATTTGGGGCCAAGAGTCAGTATTTGGGTCAATGTTTGAGCTGTTCCCATCCCCATCTCCCCTTTTCCCCGCAGGGCTCCGGGCGGCCGTGACCCTGCTGGAGTCCGGGGGGGACCTCCAGCCCCCCGGGGGGTCCCTGCGCCTCCTCTGCCGAGGCTCCGGGTTCAGTTTTGGGACTTATGGCATGCACTGGATCCGCCAGAGACCCGGGCAGGCCCTGGAATGGATTGGAGGCATCAACAATGATGGTGTCAACACCTACTACGCGCCGTCGTTCAAGGGCCGGGTCACGATCTCCAGGGACAACGGGCAGAGCTCGGTGACGCTGACCATGAACAACCTCAAGGACGAGGATTCCGGATCCTATTTCTGTGCCAAACACGTTTATTCCCGGAATGCTGACACTGCTGACAGTTTTGGCCCCGCCCCATGGCCGTGTCCCCGGCTGTCCCCGGCTGTCCCCAGACCCCTCCCCTGGCCCAGCCCTGGCCCCTCTGGCCCCATCGGGGCTGCTCAATCTCTCCAGGGATGCCCGGCGCCAGATGTTGTGGTTTTGTTTCAGAAAATTTTCACATTTCCCCAAATTCACATTTCCCCAATTTTCAGATTTCCCCAAATTCACATTTCCCCAGTTTTCAGGTGTCCCCAGTTTTCAGATTTCCCCAATTTTCAGATTTCCCCAAATTCACATTTCCCCAGGTTTCACATTTCCCCAATTTTCACATTTCCCCAATTTTCAGATTTCCCCAATTTTCACATTTCCCCAATTTTCAGATATCCCCAAATTCAGATTTCCCCAATTTTCAGATTTCCCCAATTTTCACATTTCCCCAATTTTCAGATTTCCCCGAATTCAGATTTCCCTAATTTTCAGATTTCCCCAATTTTCACATTTCCCCAATTTTCAGATTTCCCCGAATTCAGATTTCCCTAATTTTCAGATTTCCCCAATTTTCACATTTCCCCAATTTTCACATTTCCCCAATTTTCACATTTCCCCAAATTCACATTTCCCCGGGTTTCACATTTCCCCAATTTTCACATTTCCCACCCAACGTGCTGCTGCGTGTGCTGGGCTCGGCGCTGGCCAATCACCCGTGCCCTCATTTCCTGCTCTGGGACCGGATTGGGAGAAAGCCAAAGCAGGCTGAAAACCTTCAAAAGGACATTTATTAAAAGTAACGAAGAGAAAAAGCCAAGAATCCAAACAAACCCCTCCGAACGCTTCTCCTCCTCCCTCAAACTCTCCTTTCCCGCTGACAATGAAACAAAACCCAAAATTTCCACTCAGTTTGCCACCTCTAAACCAGTCTTTCCTCAGCTCCCTGGGAGAGAATTCCCTCTTGTTAAGGTGATGGAGGCTTCTTTATGAGAGGAAAAACCCGTTTTTGGTGGTTTTTGATTTCATCGGGAGCCCTGCCATGGTGAAATCCTTCCCGCTGTCACCAGCCTTCCCACAGCTTGTCACGGGGCGGCTTTTGGGGCCTTGATTTAAAGACGAGCTGTTCAAAGGCAGAATTCTCATTACCTGTCTCTAAAATCGTCCTCACCCCTGCGAACAGAAATATTTTATTATTTCTAATTCTCCTGGAAGCCCAGGCCTGCCCTGCTCTGCCCAAACTCCTCACGGGATCACGGCCGTGCCAACATCTGCTCCTCTCAGCCTGGCGGCCTCGGCTCGAGGTCAGTTTGGGCATTTCCATCTCCCCACGGTTTCACCTGTTTGGGGAAAAATGGGTGATTTCTGCAGAGCTCACGAGACGATTTCACCCCAAAACCGAGGAGCAGCACCAAGGCACGGCGGCCGGGGAGGGAGCAGTGAGGTGCCAGAGGGGAGGGAGGAGAAGACGCCGAGATTTTGGGGCTCTGCAGCCTCCCCCCACTTCCTTCCTGGCAGCTGCAGGGGCCCGGGCAGGCCGGGGCGGGAAAATAAAAAGTTCTGGGTTTGTGTCATCTTTAACATCTGCGTTTCACGGAGCCGTGTCCAGGTCCTGAGTGGCTCAGCAGAATGCCAGCTGCAGAAAAAGCTTTGTGTCACTGCCCTGAATTACCCCCCATTCCAAACCAGGACAGAGGGGAAGGCCAAGATTGAGATGAAATGGTCAAAATTGGGGGGAAACTCCAGAGTTGGGGCAGCATGGGTGGAGTTTGGGGGAAAAATGGGTGAGATTTGCGGTGAAGGGCTGGGATTTGGGGGAAGGATGAGGGAATTCTGAGACATTTGGGTACAAAGAGGCGGGGGTTTGGGACCAAGACCAGAATCAGCAATAAATGCAACACCAAGAGTGCCAGCACGATTGGCACAACCACCATCAATGCATTTGGCACAGAAATAGGATCCGGAATCCTCGTCCTTGAGGTTGTTCATGGTCAGCGTCACCGAGCTCTGCCCGTTGTCCCTGGAGATCCTGACATGGCCCCTGAATGATGGCGCGTAGTCGGTGCTGCCACCACTGTTGATCCCTCCAACGTGTTCCAGCCCCTGCCCGGGTCTCTGGCGCATCCAGCGCAGCCCAAAATTCCCAAAATTGAAACTGAGGGCACGGTAAAGGAGGCGCAGGGACATTCTGGGAAAATCCTTCTCCTCCTCCTGCTCTTGCTGGCCCTGCCAGGTGGGTCATGCCCATCTCTGGATCTGGCCACACCCATTGCTGGACACTCCCTGATCCATCTTCTCATCCCCATCTCCCCTTTTTTCCGCAGGGCTCCAGGCGGCCGTGACCCTGCTGGAGTGCGGGGGGGACCTCCAGCCCCCCGGGGGGTCCCTGCGCCTCCTCTGCCGAGGCTCTGGCTTCAATTTTGGGAATTTTGGAATGTTCTGGATCCGTCAGAGACCCGGGCAGGGGCTGGAGTGGATCGCAGGGATCAACACTGGTGTCAGCACCTACTACGCGCCCTCGGTGCAGGGCCGGTTCACGATCTCCAGGGACAACGGGCAGAGCTCGGTGACGCTGACCATGAACAACCTCAAGGACGAGGATTCCGGATCCTATTTCTGCGCCAAATATGCTGGTGCTGGTGGTTATGGTGGTGCTGCTGTGGTTGAACATTTTGATCCCTTCCATGTCCCCACCTGTCCCCGTGCCCCAGACGCTTCCCCCAAACCCCAGCCCTTCACCCCATTCCTGTCTCCTGTCCCAGCTCTGAACTGGTTCTGCCCCAAATCTCCCCCATTTTCCCCCAAATTCTCAGCTCTCAGCCCCACCTCTTCACCGCTGGTGCCAATTTTTGTGGCCAACCCTCAGGCCTGGGTGCCCGCAGCAGCCAGGGTTTGGTGCCAGGGGTGCAGATCTGGGGCTGCCCCAGAGGGATTTTCAGGCCGATGGTCAACAGGGAAGGGAGCGGAAATCTGGGGTGAAAGGCTGGGATTTGGGGGACGGTTCTGGGCAAAGGGCCCAAGGGCGAGGGGAAGGCTGAGATTGGGGAGAAATGGTCAAAACTGGGGGGAAAAATTGAGAATTGGGGCAGCAAGGGAGGAGTTTGTGGGAAAACAGTCAAGGTATGAGGAGAAGGGCTGGGATTTTGGGGTAGGATCAGAGAATTCTGGGAGATTTGGGAACATGGTGGAGAGGGCCTGGGACCACGGCCAGTATCACCACCATAAGCATAAGCAGGGTTACCACAACCACTGGTGTAACACTTGGCACAGAAATAGGATCCGGAATCCTCGTCCTTGAGGTTGTTCATGGTCAGCGTCACCGAGCTCTGCCTGTTGTCCCTGGAGATCCTGACCCGGCCCTTGACTGAGGGTGCGTAGTAGGTGCTGGCACCGTCGTTCCTGATCCACGCGACGTATTCCAGCGCCTGCCCGGGTCTCTGGCGGATCCAGAACATGTCGTAGCTCCCAAAATCAAACCCGGACCCTCGGCAGAGGAGGCGCAGGGCCCCCCCGGGGGGCTGGAGGTCCCCCCCGCACTCCAGCAGGGTCACGGCCGCTCCCTCACCCCCAAGCCTTCTCTGGTTTTGTACCAAACTCTCTTTGTCTGGACCCCAATTTCTACTGGAGCCTTCCAGTGTCACAAAACGTTCTAAACCCTGTAATTAGGCTCAATCCACTCCTTTATTAATTAGACACCTCAGCCTGATGTTTCCATCCCCTCATCCCCATCTCCCCTTTTCCCCGCAGGGCTCCGGGCGGCCGTGACCCTGCTGGAGTCCGGGGGGGACCTCCAGCCCCCCGGGGGGTCCCTGCGCCTCCTCTGCCGAGGCTCCGGCTTCAATTTTGGGAATTACGCCATGCTCTGGGTGCGCCAGAGACCCGGGCAGGCGCTGGAATGGATCGCGGGGATCAGGAAAACGGGTGGCAGCACCGCCTATGCTCCGTCGGTGCAGGGCCGGGTCAGGATCTCCAGGGACAACGGGCAGAGCTCGGTGACGCTGACCATGAACAACCTCAAGGACGAGGATTCCGGATCCTATTTCTGCGCCAAAACTGCTGATGCTGGCACTGGTTGGGAGGCTGTTGCCTATGGTTTTGACCCCGTTCCCGTTACTGTGTCCCCACCTGTCCCCATGTCCCCAGACTCTTCCCCAAACCCCAGCCCTTGACCCCGTTCCTGTCCCTGTGTCCCAGTCCCGAACTGGTTCCACCCCAAATCTCCACTGGTGGCTCCAAGTCTGAACCAAGGTGCCCAAACCTTGGTGCAAATGGTCGAGATTCCGGGACAATGGGCCGGATTTGGGTCTGTGGGGTTCAACAATGGGGTGAGGGGTTGGAGGGAAGGATCTGGGGAAGGGGGACTGGTGGGGACCAAGGAACAGGGGCAGGGTCAAAACCATCAAAACCAGCACCAGCACTTGAGGCAGCCTCTCTGGCACAGAAATAGGATCCGGAATCCTCGTCCTTGAGGTTGTTCATGGTCAGCGTCACCGAGCTCTGCCCGTTGTCCCTGCAGATCGTGACCCGGCCCTGCACCGACGGCACGTAGTCGGTGCTGCCACCTTTGCTGATACTCGCCACAGATTCCAGCCCCTGCCCGGGTGTCTGATGATGCCAACCCATCCCAAATTGGCCAAAATCAAACCCGGACCCTCGGCAGAGGAGGCGCAGGGACCCCCCGGGGGGCTGGAGGTCCCCCCCGGACTCCAGCAGGGTCACAGCGGCTCTCCCATCCCCAAACCTTCTCTGGTTTTCCCCAAACTCCCCTGATTTTGTCCCAAATCTCAACCAGAGCTTTCCTGTATACTAAGGTGCCCCAATCTCTTCAATTAGCCTCACTCCATGCATTAATGAATTGGACACTTCCACTTGAGATTCCATCTCCTCATCCCCATCTCCCCTTTTTCCCGCAGGGCTCCGGGCGGCCGTGACCCTGCTGGAGTCCGGGGGGGACCTCCAGCCCCCCGGGGGTTCCCTGCGCCTCCTCTGCCGAGGGTCCGGGTTCAATTTTGGGAGTTTTGACATGTTATGGATCCGCCAGAGAGCCGGGCAGGCGCTGGAATACATCGCAGGGATCAGCAGTGGTGGAGGCACCGACTACGCGCCATCGTTCAAGGGCCGGTTCACGATCTCCAGGGACAACGGGCAGAGCTCGGTGACGCTGACCATGAACAACCTCAAGGACGAGGATTCCGGATCCTATTTCTGTGCCAAGGATGCTGGTGCTGGTGCTGGTGGTTGGGCTGCTGCTTTTCACATTGTTCATTCATCAGGTTTGGGTTTTTGCTCCAATCCAATCTCTGCGTCTCCACTTCTCTGCATGCCCCAGACACTTCCCCACAAACTTCGACCCCGTTGTTTTCTTCTTGTCCCAGCCTTGAACTGTTTTGGCCCCAAATCTCCTCTCCTGGCCCCAAATCTCATCTCCTGGCCCCAAATCTCATCTCCTGGCCCCAAATCTCATCTCCTGGCCCCAAATCTCATCTCCTGGCCCCAAATCTCCACCAGAGCTTTCCTGTATCTTTGGGGTGCCTCAAACTGTTCAATTAATCTTGCTCCACCCATTAATGAACTGGACAAGTCCTCCTGAGCTTTCCATCCCCTCATCCCCATCTCCCCTTTTCCCGCAGGGCTCCGGGCGGCCGTGACCCTGCTGGAGTCCGGGGGGGACCTCCAGCCCCCCGGGGGGTCCCTGCGCCTCCTCTGCCGAGCGTCTGGGTTCAATTTTGGGAGTTTTGCCATGGAATGGGTGCGCCAGAGACCCGGGCAGGCGCTGGAATGGCTCGCAGGGATCAGGAACACTGGTGCTTACACATACTACGCGCCGTCGGTCAAGGGCCGGTTCACGATCTCCGGGGACAACGGGCAGAGCTCGGTGACGCTGACCATGAACAACCTCAAGGACGAGGATTCCGGATCCTATTTCTGTGCCAAAGCTGCTTATGCTGGTACTTGGGGTGCTGCTGCTTATGTTGAAGGTGCCAGTGGTGCATCCCTGGCCCCATCTCAGTGTCCCCACCTGTCCCCAAACCCCAGACCCTTCCCCCAAACCTCAGCCCTTGACCCTTTGTCTCACATCTCCCCCATTTCCACCAATGCTGAGCGCTGACCCCAAACCCAACTGCTTTGGCACCATAATTCACCCGATTCTGCCCCAAATCTCCACTTTGGGCTCCCAGCCAGAGCTGCTGACACAAATCCTCAACGTTTTACCCCAAATCTAGACCCATGGCCTCACATCCCGACATTCAGAGGAGAGTTTTGGGGAAGAAAGTGGAGATTTGGGGTAAGGAGTTGTGGTTGGGGTCAGCGGGTGAGAACTGGGGCCAAGGCAGTGCCAGGCTGGGATCAATGGTCAAGAGCTGGGTCTGGGCTCTGGGGACTGGGGGAACTTGGGGGATGGGGGTGGGGACACCACTGGGGTCGACAATATAACCACCAGGAGCAGCACCACCACCAGGAGCTTTGGCACAGAAATAGACGGCAGAATCCTCGTCCTTGAGGTTGTTCATGGTCAGCGTCACCGAGCTCTGCCCGTTGTCCCTGGAGATCGTGACCCCTGATCCTGATCCTGGAGATCCTGAAAAAGGGGAGATGGGGATGGGAACAGCTCAAACATTGACGCCAATCCTGACTCTTGGCCCCAGACTGTGCCAGATTCTCGTTATCCTACTGATCCTGGTGACCAGCCCGGGGGGGGTTCAGCACATATTTCCAACTGGCCACACCCACTTAGGGCCCTACAGCCAATCCATCCCCTCATCCCCATCTCCCCTTTGTGCCGCAGGGCTCCGGGCGGCCGTGACCCTGCTGGAGTGCGGGGGGGACCTCCAGCCCCCCGGGGGGTCCCTGACCTTGCTGTGCCGCGCCTCCGGCTTCGATTTCGGCAGCCACACCATGTTCTGGATCCGCCAGAGACCCGGGCAGGCTCTGGAATTCATGGCCGCCATCGAGAGCAGCGGTGGCGACACCAGATACGCGCCGTCGGTCGAGGGTCGGGTCAGGATCTCCAGGGACAACGGGCAGAGCTCGGTGACGCTGACCATGAACAATCTCAAGGACGAGGATTCCGGATCCTATTTCTGTGCCAAATCTGCTTATGCTAGTTGGGGTGCTGCTGGTGCTGGTCTTGTTGACGACAGTGGTGGTGTCCCTACTCCCATCTCCGAGTCCCCCCCCTCCCCAGAGCCCAGACCCTTCCCCCAGACCCCAGCCCCAGACCCAGCTCTTGACCATTGATCCCAGCCTGGCACTGCCTTGGCCCCAGTTCTCACCCGCTGACCCCAAACCACAACTCCTGACCCCAAATCTCCACTTTCTTCCCCAAAACCTTGCTCTGAAGGTCGGGATTTGAGGCCAAATCCAGATTTGGGTCAGGGAGCGGGATTTGTGTCAGCGGCTGATGCTGGGAAGGCAAAATAAAGATTTGGGGAAACACGGGGCAAGTTCTGTTACCAAACCATTTGGGTTTTGGGCAGAACCTGTTGGGGATGTTGGCTCCGTGGTTGGTGTTGGTGGAAATGGGGCAGATCTGGTTCCATTGGTCAAGAATGGGCTCAAGATTTGAGGTTTGAGGGAAGGGTCTGGGGTGTGGGGCAGGGGTGGCTCAGGCAGGGCTGGTGCCAACCCCGGCAAGGTCAATCTGAGCATCAGCAGCAGCGCTACCAGTATGAGGAGATTTCACACAGAAATAGGATCCGGAATCCTCGTCCTTGAGGTTGTTCATGGTCAGCGTCACCGAGCTCTGCCCGTTGTCCCTGGAGATCGTGAACCGGCCCTGCACCGAGGGCGCGTAGGCGGTGCTGCCACCATTATTGATACTTGCGACGAATTCCAGCCCCTGCCCGGGTCTTTGCCTGTGCCAGCCCATCACAAATTGTCCAAAATCAAAGCCGGAGCCTCGGCAGAGGAGGCGCAGGGACCCCCCGGGGGTCTGGAGGTCCCCCCCGGACTCCAGCAGGGTCACGGCCGCCCGGAGCCCTGCGGGAAAAAGGGGAGATGGGGATGGGAACGGGGTCGGTCGAGGCCTCGGAGTGAGTGTGGCCAGATCCAGAGAAATTGGGTGGACCCACGTGGGAGGTTGGCAGGGCGAGCAGGATAACAAGAAAATGTCACAATTTGGGGCCAAGAGTCAAGATTTTGGTCAGTGGTGGAGCTTTTGCCGACCCCATCTCCCCTTTATTCCCGCAGGGCTCCGGGCGGCCGTGACCCTGCTGGAGTCCGGGGGGGACCTCCAGCCCCCCGGGGGTTCCCTGCGCCTCCTCTGCTGAGGGTCCGGGTTTGATTTTGGGGGTTTTGCCATGGAATGGGTGCGCCAGAGACCCGGGCAGGGGCTGGAGTGGATCGCATGGATCAGGAACAACGCTGCCAGCACCTTCTACGCGCCCTCAGTCAAGGGCCGGTTCACGATCTCCAGGGACAACGGGCAGAGCTCGGTGACGCTGACCATGAACAACCTCCAGGACGAGGATTCCGGATCCTATTTCTGCGCCAAAACTGCTGGTGCTGGTTGGGGCAATGTTGTTTCACCCCATCCCCGTTACCGTGTCCCCATCCCTCCCCATGGCCAGGACCCTTCCTTCCAGGGTCTGACACCATTGTTGACCCCCATGGAGCCAAATCTGTCTCATTGTCCCCAAATCTCGACCATTTGCACCAAGGTTTGGGGACCTTGGTTGAGACGTGGAGCCAGCAGCTGAGGTTTGGAGCCAACAGCTGAGGTTTGTGGCAGAACCAGCTGAGTTTGGTGCCAATGGTCACAAGTGAACCCCGCTGAGATCTGGGGCACCAAAGGCAGAGTTTTGGGGATGAACCTTTGAGATTTGGGTCAAATGATCAAAACTCCAGAGAAATGTGAGAGTGGAGACAATGATGGAGGAGTTTGCAGGAAAACGGTCAAGATTTGATGCCAAGACTAATGATTTGAGTGTAGAATGTGGGAATTTTGGGATGTTTGTGGACAGAGTCTCTGGGGGCAAAGTGCACCCACATTGGCAGCATAAAGAGTGATGAAAGTCGATCCACAACCAGTGCTGGAACATTTGGCACAGAAATAGGATCCGGAATCCTCGTCCTTGAGGCTGTTCACGTGTTTTGGGAAAAATGGGTGATTTCTGCAGAGCTCCCAAGAGGATTTCACCCCAAAACCGAGGAGCAGCACCAAGGCACGGCGCCCGGGGAGAAGGCAGTGAAGCCCCAGAGGGGAGGGAGGAGAAGACGCCGAGATTTTGGGGCTCTGCAGCCTCCCCCCACTTCCTTCCTGGCAGCTGCAGGGGCCCGGGCAGGCCGGGGCAGGAAAATAAAAAGTTCTGGGTTTGTGTCATCTTTAACATCTGCGTTCACAGAGGCGTGTCCAGGTCCTGAGTGGCTCAGCAGAATGTCAGCTGCAGAAAAAGCTTTGTGTCACTGCCCTGAATTGCCCAGCACGGCCACGGCCGCTCCCCCATCCCCAAACCTTCTCTGGTTTGTACCAAACTCCCTTCGCCTGGCCCCAAATCCCCAACACAACTTTCCAGAATCAAAAAAGGCCTTAAACCCTGCAATTAGCCCAAATCCACTCATTTATTAATTAGACACTTCTGCTTGAGATTTCCATCCCCTCCTCCCCATCTCCCCTTTTTCCCGCAGGGCTCCGGGCGGCCGTGACCCTGCTGGAGTCCGGGGGGGACCTCCAGCCCCCCGGGGGGTCCCTGCGCCTCCTCTGCCGAGGGTCTGGGTTCACTTTTGGGAATTTTGACATGTACTGGATCCGCCAGAGGCCCGGACAGGCGCTGGAATACATCGCAGGGATCAGCAGCGGTGGTGGCAGCACGTACTACGCGCCGTCGGTGCAGGGCCGGTTCACGATGTCCAGGGACAACGGGCAGAGCTCGGTGACGCTGACCATGAACAACCTCAAGGACGAGGATTCCGGATCCTATTTCTGTGCCGGGGGTGCTAGTAGTGCTTGGGCTGAAAGTGCTGGATTTGTTGACGTGACTCATGGTGTCCCCACCGCCATCTCCGAGTCCCCCCCCAGTTCCCAGAGCCCAGACCCTTCCCCCAGACCCCAGCCCCAGACCCAGCTCTTGACCATTGATCCCAGCCTGGCACTGCCTTGGCCCCAGTTCTCACCCGCTGACCCCAAACCACAACTCCTGACCCCAAATCTCCACTTTCTTCCCCAAAACCTTGCTCTGATGGTCGGGATTTCAGGCCCAGGCCCAGATTTGGGTCAGGGTGGGGGATTTGTGTCAGCGGCTGTGCCTGGGAGCCCAAAGTGGAGAACTGGGGCTGAATAGGGTGAGTTTTGGGGCCAAACCAGTTCGGTTTTGGGTGGAACCATGCAGGGGTTTTGGGGTCTTTGGTCACCATTGTTGGAAATGGGGGAGACCTGAGACAAAGGGTCAAGGGCTGAGGTTTGGGGGAACGATCCAGGATGTGGGGACAGGTGGGGACACTGAGATGTGGGTGATTCTCCCAGGAGCATCTTCACCATCAGCAGCAGCATACCCACTATTAGCACCAGCAGATTTGGCGCAGAAATAGGATCCGGAATCCTCGTCCTTGAGGTTGTTCATGGTCAGCGTCACCGAGCTCTGCCCGTTGTCCCTGGAGATCCTGAACCGGCCCCTGATTGAGGGCGCGTATCTGGTGGTGCCATCATCGTAGTCCATCCCTGCCACGTATTCCAGTCCCTTCCCAGGCCCTTGGCGAATCCACATCAGACTGGTTCGTCCAAAATCGAAGCCGGAGCCTCGGCAGAGGAGGCGCAGGGACCCCCCGTGGGGCTGGAGGTGCCCCCCGGACTCCAGCAGGGTCACGGCCGCCCGGAGCCCTGCGGGGAAAAGGGGAGATGGGGATGGGAACAGCTCAAACATTGACCCAAATCCTGACTCTTGGCCCCAAATTGAGACCCTTGGATTTCTTCATCCTCTTCCTCCTGCTCCTGCTGGTTCTGCCAGGTGGGTCCCGACTCTCCCTGGATCTGACCACACCCAGCACCAGCCACACCCTGATATGGTTCATCGTCTCATCTCCCCTTTGTGCCGCAGGGCTCCGGGCGGCCGTGACCCTGCTGGAGTCCGGGGGGGACCTCCAGCCCCCCGGGGGATCCCTGCGCCTCCTCTGCCGAGGCTCCGGGTTCAGTTTCGGCAGATTTGGGATGGGCTGGATGCGCCAGAGACCCGGGCAGGCGCTGGAATTTGTTGCAAGCATCAACGACAATGGTGGCAGCATCTACTACGCGCCCTCAGTCAAGGGCCGGGTCAGGATCTCCAGGGACAACGGGCAGAGCTCGGTGACGCTGACCATGAACAACCTCAAGCTCGAGGATTCCGGATCCTATTTCTGTGCCAGACGTGACAATGGTTATGCTCCTGCTGGTGCTGCCACTGGTTCCGTCCCCACCCCGAGTGCCCTGACGCCCCCACTCCGCTCCCCCAAACCCCAACCCCAGACCCAACTCTTCATCATTTATCCAAATCTTTGAACAGTTTTACCCCAAAGCTCAACATTTGCCTCTTGATATCCAATTTGTTTGTAAAACCTTTGCCCTAAATCTCAACGTTGGCCCAGGGCTGGAGACGCAGGGTCAGAGGTCAAGATTGAGGTCAAGGGGTGAGATTTTGGGGAAAGGTCTGGGGTTTTGGGACACTTGGGGACCAAGAGAGAGGGGGCGGGGCCAAACCAACGGTGGCCACCATAACCACCAGCAGCACCAGCCCAGTCAACAAAACCACCGGCACATCTGGCACAGAAATAGGATCCGGAATCCTCGTCCTTGAGGTTGTTCATGGTCAGCGTCACCGAGCTCTGCCCGTTGTCCCTGGAGATCCTGACCCGGCCCTTGAACAATGGTGGGTAGAAGGTTCTGGAACCATCATAGCTGATCTCTGCCACGAAGTCCAGCCCCTGCCCGGGTCTCTGGCGGACCCAGTACATGTTCACTTTGCCGAAATCAAACCCGGACCCTCGGCAGAGGAGGCGCAGGGACCCCCCGGGGGGCTGGAGGTCCCCCCCGGACTCCAGCAGGGTCACGGCCGCTCCCCCATCTCCAAACCTTCTCTGGTTTTGCCCCAAATTGCCCTGATATGGTCCCAAATCATCACCAGAGGTTTCTGGTATCCTAAGGTGCCCCAGACCCTTTAATTAGCCACGCTCCACTCATTAATGAATTGGACACCTCTGCCTGAGCTTTCCATCCCCTCATCCCCATCTCCCCTTTTCCCCGCAGGGCTCCGGGCGGCCGTGACCCTGCTGGAGTCCGGGGGGGACCTCCAGCCCCCCGGGGGGTCCCTGCGCCTCCTCTGCCGAGGCTCCGGGTTTGATTTTGGGAGTTTCTCCATGTTTTGGATCCGCCAGAGACCCGGGCAGGGGCTGGAATTTGTCGCAGCAATCAGCAGATACAGTGGAAAAACGTACTACGCGCCGTCGGTGCAGGGCCGGTTCACGATGACGAGTGACAACGGGCAGAGCTCGGTGACGCTGATCATGAACAACCTCAAGGATGAGGATTCCGGATCCTATTTCTCTGCCAAACGTGCTTATGCTGATGGTTATGGTGGTGCTGCTGTGGTTGAACATTTTGATCCCTTCCATGTCCCCACCTGTCCCCGTGCCCCAGACGCTTCCCCCAAACCCCAGCCCTTGACCCCATTCCTGTCCCCTGTCCCAGCTCTGAACTGGTTCTGCCCCAAATCTCCCCCATTTTCCCCCAGATTCTCAGCTCTCAGCCCCACCTCTTCACCGCTGGTGCCAATTTTTGGGGCAAACCCTCAGGTTTGGGTGCCCGCAGCAGCCAGGGTTTGGTGCCGGGGTGCAGATCTGGGGCTGCCCCAGAGGGATTTTCAGGCCGATGGCCACAAGGGAAGGGAGCGGAAATCTGGGGTGAAAGGCTGGGATTTGGGGGACGGTTCTGGGCAAAGGGCCCAAGGGTGAGGGGAAGGCTGAGACTGGGGAGAAATGGTCAAAACTGAAAGAAAAAGTCAAGAGCTGGGCCAGGAAGGAGAGAGTTTTTTGGAAAACGACCAAGACTGGAAGAAAATAGCTGGGAATTGGGGAAAGAATGGCTGGGATTGGAGACATTTGTTGACCACCATGGGGATGGGGCCAGAAGTGTCGCCAAAAGCAGCAGCATCAGCAGAAGCATAACCACTATCAAAACATTTGGCACAGAAATAGGATCCGGAATCCTCGTCCTTGAGGTTGTTCATGGTCAGCGTCACCGAGCTCTGCCCGTTGTCCCTGGACATCGTGAACCGGCCCTGCACCGATGGCGCGTAGTAGGTGCCGCGACCATTGTAGTAGATCCACGCGATGAGTTCCATCCCCTGCCTGGGTCTCTGACGAACCCAGTACATGTCGTAGCTCCCAAAATCGAACCCAGACCCTCGGCAGAGGAGGCGCAGGGACCCCCCGGGGGGCTGGAGGTCCCCCCCGGACTCCAGCAGGGTCACGGCCGCCCGGAGCCCTGCGGGAAAAAGGGGAGATGGGGATGAGGGGATGGAAAACTCAGGCAGAAGTGTCCAAATAATAAATGAGTGGATGTGGCCTAATTGCAGGGTTTAAAACATTTTGTGATACTGGAAAACTCTGGTGGAGATCTGGGACAAAATCGGGGGAGTTTGGGGAAAACCAGAGAAGGTTTGGGAATGGGAGAGTGGCCGTGACCCTGCTGGAGTCCGGGGGGGACCTCCAGCCCCCCGGGGGGTCCCTGCGCCTCCTCTGCCGAGGGTCTGGATTTGATTTCGGGAGTTTTGGGATGGGCTGGTGTCGCCAGAGACCCGGGCAGGCGCTGGAATACCTCGCAGCGATCAACAGAAATGGTGGCGACATCGGCTACGCGCCGTCGGTGCAGGGCCGGTTCACGATCTCCAGGGACAACGGGCAGAGCTCGGTGACGCTGACCATGAACAACCTCAAGGACGAGGATTCCGGATCCTATTTCTGCGGAAAACATTACGACAGATATGGTGGTGCTAGTGCTGGGTATGGTGGTGACGTTGGTTGTGACGGGTATTGGCCCCATCGCTGTGTCCCCACCTGTCCCCAAACCCCAGCCCCTGACCCCACTCGTGACCCTTTGTCCCAGCCCTGCACTGGCTCTGCCCCAAATGTCACCTCTGGGCCTCACCCACTGCCCTCCTTCCCCAAATTACATTGAATTGGTCAAGATTTGGGCAAAAGGTTGAGGTGAGGAGTCAAAAATTCAAATTTTGTGCCAAAAGTGCCGATGTGAGGCCACTGGGCCAGGTTTGGGTCGGTGGCTGTGACTCGGTGCCAGCCGGGCAGATTTGGGGCAGAAGTGGCCAAGTCTGGGGGCAGTGGTCGGGATTTGAGGGCCAAGGCTGAGCTGAGGGTGAAAGCGGCCCTGATTTGGGGCCAGGAGCTGAGATTTGGGGCCAGAGCAGAGCCAGGGTGGGACAGAGGGTCAGGAGTGGGGTCAGGGCTGCAGGGAAGGGTCTGGGGCACGGGGACAGGGGGGACACGGTGACAGGAATGGGACCAAAACCATCAACACCAGCACCAGTAGCCCAATTATTATAAGCACTTTTGGCACAGAAATAGGATCCAGAATCCTCGTCCTTGAGGTTGTTCATGGTCAGCGTCACCGAGCTCTGCCCGTTGTCCCTGGAGATCGTGACCCGGCCCTTGAACGGTGGCATGTACTGGGTGGTGCCACCACTGCTGGTGACAAGAGCGATCCACTCCAGCCCCTGCCCGGGCCTCTGGCGCACCCAGTGCATGCCAAATCTCCCGAAATCAAACCCAGACCCTCGGCAGAGGAGGCGCAGGGACCCCCCGGGGGGCTGGAGGTCCCCCCTGGACTCCTCAAGGTCACGGCCGCCCGGAGCCCTGCGGGAAAAAGGGGAGATGGGGACCAGGCACCCGTTCCGGCAGTGGCCAGGTTTCGGTTTCTCCAGATTCAGAGATGGGAGGGACCAACATGAGAGGGCCAGCAGGAGCAGTTTGAGGAGAGGGATGGTCCCAGGGGTCCCTGCCCATCCTCTGCTACACCCCCAGCTTCGATTTTGGGAATTTTGGGCTGGGCTGGATGCGCCAGAGACCCGGGCAGGGGCTGGAACACCTCGGAGGGATCAGCAGCGGTGGCAGCACCGACTACGCGCCATTGGTGCATCACAGCATCCAGGGTGCGGCCGCCACTGGCTGTGTCATCATAATTAGCATTAGCACCATCACCACCAGTAACAGCCTCTTTGGCACAGAAATAGGATCCGGAATCCTCGTCCTTGAGGTTGTTCATGGTCAGCGTCACCGAGCTCTGCCCGTTGTCCCTGGAGATCGTGAACCGGCCCTTGACTGAATCCGCGTACTGGGTGGCACCATTGCTCCAGATCGCTGCGACCCATTCCAGCCCCTGCCCGGGTCTCTGGCGCATCCAGCCCATCCCAAAACTGCCGAAATTGAACCCAGACCCTCGGCAGAGGAGGCGCAGGGACCCCCCGGGGGGCTGGAGGTCCCCCCCGGACTCCAGCAGGGTCACGGCCGCTCCCCCATCTCCAAACCTTCTCTGGTTTTGCCCCAAATTGCCCTGATATGGTCCCAAATCATCACCAGAGGTTACTGGTGTCTTAAGGTGCCCCAGACCCTCCAATTAGCCTCACCCCACTCATTAATGAATTTGACGCCTCCACCTGATGTTTCCATCCCCTCATCCCCATCTCCCCTTTTTCCCGCAGGGCTCCGGGCGGCCGTGACCCTGCTGGCGTCCGGGGGGGACCTCCAGCCCCCCGGGGGGTCCCTGACCTTGCTGTGCCGCGCCTCCGGGTTCACTTTGGCCAATCACGACATGTTCTGGATCCGCCAGAGACCCGGGCAGGGGCTGGAGTGGGTCGGGAGTGTCCGGAAGGAAGGCTGGAGCTCCGCGTGCGCGCCCTCGGTGCGGGGCCGGGTCAGGATCTGCAGGGACAACGGGCAGAGCTCGGTGACGCTGACCATGAACAACCTCCAGGACGAGGATTCCGGATCCTATTTCTGCGCCAGAAGTTTCCGTGGTGGTTACAGTGGCATTACGCTTGGTGATAGTGACGATGCTGGTAGTGGCTCAAAATCCCCACCCCTGGGTCCCCAAATGTCCCCAGATCCCCAAATCATTTCCCCAAACCCAGCCCTTGATCCCCTTGAACATCTCCCCCAGTCTCCACCATCTTTGCCCCAATTCTCAACTTTCCCCCCATTTTCCCCATTTCACCCAAAGCTCCCCCAGCTCCCGGGGCCCTGATTGGGTGGAGGTCAGAACTGGAGGCCACGGGTGAAGGTTTGGGGCCAATGGTTCAGTTTTGGGGCAGAAACCAGAGAGGGTTTGGGGTCAGTGCTGACCATTGGTGCAGATGAGGGAGACTTGGGACAAAGGGTCAGGAACTGGGACAAGGGGTGAGGTTTGGGTTTAAAATCAGCGCTTTGGGGACTCAATGAATGAGCAGAGCTGAAACCAGGAGCCTGACGCCATCACGGGCGTCGTCACCATGACTAGCAAGAGCCCAGCAACCAGCACAAAAAAAACTTCTGGCGCAGAAATAGGATCCGGAATCCTCGTCCTTGAGGTTGTTCATGGTCAGCGTCACCGAGCTCTGCCCGTTGTCCCTGGAGATCCTGAACCGACCCTGCACCGATGTGGCGTATTTAGGGCTGCCATCATCAGTGATTTCTGCGATGTATTCCAGCGCCTGACCGGGTCTCTGGCGGATCCATAAGATGCCAAACTTCCCAAAACTGAACCCGGAGCCTCGGCAGAGGAGGCGCAGGGACCCCCCGGGGGGCTGGAGGTCCCCCCCGGACTCCAGTAGGGTCACGGCCGCCCGGAGACCTGCGGGGAAAAGGGGAGATGGGGATGAGGGGATGGATCAGGGCGTGGGCTGGAGTGGGCGTGGTGCTGTGGAGGCGGGTGGATCCCAGGTATTGAGTGCCAGCAGCACCAGAAGAATTGGGAGGTCCGAAGGTCACAGTCTGGGGCTAAGAGTCAGGATTTTTGTCACTGTTTGGGCTTTTGCCTTTCTCATGTCTTCTTATTTTTCCCGCATGGCTCCGGGCGGCCGTGACCCTGCTGGAGTGCGGGGGGGACCTCCAGCCCCCCGGGGGGTCCCTGCGCCTCCTCTGCCAAACCTCTGGCTTCAATTTTGGCAGTTTTGGGATGGTGTGGATCCGCCAGAGACCCGGGCAGGGGCTGGAGTGGGTGGCAGGGATCAACAGTGACGCCTCCAGCACCGGCTACGCGCCGTCGGTCAATGGGCGGTTCGTGATCTCCAGGGTCAAGGAGCAGAGCTCGGTGACGCTGACCATGAACAACCTCAAGGACGAGGATTCTGGATCCTATTTCTGCACAAAAACTGCTGGTGCTGGTTGGGGTGGTGCTGATTGACCCCATCCTTGTCACCGTGTCCCCCCTGTCCCCGTGCCCCAGACCCTTCCCCCCAGCCCCTGACCCCATTCCTGACCCTCTGTCCCACCCTGGATCTGCTCTGGCCCCAAATCTCAGCTCCTGGCCCCAAATCAGGGCCGCTTTCACCCTCAGCTCAGCCTTGGCCCTCAAATCCCAACCACTGTCCCCAGACTTGGCCACTTCTGCCCCAAATCTGCCCTGCTGGCACCGAGTCACAGCTACCCACCCAAACCCGGCCCAGTGGCCTCACATCGGGACTTTTGGCCCAAAATTTGAATTCTTGATCACTCACCTCAACCCCTGACCCAATTCTTGACCAATTCAATGTAATTTGGGGAATGAGGGCAGTGGGTGTGGCCCAGAGGTGACATTTGGGGCAGAGCCAGTGCAGGGCTGGGACAAAGGGTCAGGAGTGGGGTCAGGGCTGGGGTTTGGGGACAGGTGGGGACACAGCGATGGGAGAGGGGACAATACCATAGGCATCATTAGCACCAGCACCAGCACGAAAACCCTTGGCGCAGAAATAGGATCCGGAATCCTCGTCCTTGAGGTTGTTCATGGTCAGCGTCACCGAGCTCTGCCCGTTGTCCCTGGAGATCGTGAACTGGCCCTGCACCGAGGGCGCGTAGTAGGTGTAAGCACCACTGCTGTAGATCCCTGCGAGCCACTCCAGCGCCTGCCCGGGTCTCTGACGGATCCACTGCATGCCATAATTCCCGAAATCGAACCCGGAGCCTCGGCAGAGGAGGCGCAGGGACCCCCCGGGGGGCTGGAGGTCCCCCCCGCACTCCAGCAGGGTCACGGCCGCCCCGAGCCCTGCGGCACAAAGGGGAGATGAGACGATGAACCATATCAGGGTGTGGCTGGTGCTGGGTGTGGTCAGATCCAGGGAGTGTCGGGACCCACCTGGCAGAACCAGCAGGAGCAGGAGGAAGCGGATGAAGAAATCCAAGGGTCACAGTTTGGGGCCAAGAGTCGGGATTTGGGTCAATGTTTGAGCTGTTCCCATCCCCATCTCCCCTTTTCCCCGCAGGGCTCCGGGCGGCCGTGACCCTGCTGGAGTCCGGGGGGGACCTCCAGCCCCCCGGGGGGTCCCTGCGCCTCCTCTGCCGAGGGTCCGGGTTCGATTTCGGACGATTCAGTTTGATGTGGAGTCGCCAGGGGCAGGGGAAGGGGCTGGAATACGTTGCAGGGATTGACAGCGATGGATACACCCGGTACCCGTCATCGTTCAAGGGCAGGGTGACGATCTCCAGGGACAACGGGCAGAGCTCGGTGACGCTGACCATGAACAACCTCAAGGACGAGGATTCCGGATCCTATTTCTGTGCCAAATCCACTGGTGCTGGTTGGACTGCTGGTGCTGGTCTTGTTGACAACGGGGATGGTGTCCTCACCACATCTCCGAGTCCCCCCGTCCCCAGAGCCCAGACCCTTCCCCCAGACCCCAGCCCCAGACCCAGCTCTTGACCATTGATCCCAGCCTGGCACTGCCTTGGCCCCAGTTCTCACCCGCTGACCCCAAACCACAACTCCTGACCCCAAATCTCCACTTTCTTCCCTAAAACCTTGCTCTGAAGGTCGGGATTTTAGATTAACTTCCCAATTTGGGTCAGAATTGGGGATCTGTGTCAGCGGCTGCGACTGGGAGGCCAAACTGGCGATTTCGGGCAGAATCAGGTGAGTTTTGGTGCCAAAGCAGTTGGGTTTTGTGCAGAACCAGGCAGGGGTTTGGGGTCTTGGATCACCATTAATGGAAATGGGGGAGACTTGGGGGAAAGGGTCAAGGGCTGGGGTTTGGAGGAAGGGTCTGGGCTTTGGGGACAGGTGGGGACACTGAGATGGGGGTGGTTCCACCGCTGCTGGCGTCATCAGCATAAGCACCAGCAGTACAACAACCATCAGGTATTTTGGCACAGAAATAGGATCCGGAATCCTCGTCCTTGAGGTTGTTCATGGTCAGCGTCACCGAGCTCTGCCCGTTGTCCCTGGAGATCGTGAACCGGCCCTTGACTGATGGCGTGTAGGCGGTGCTGGCACCATTGCTCCAGATCCCCGCGACATATTCCAGCCCCTGCCCAGGTCTCTGGCGCATCCAGCTCATGGAGTAGCTCCTGAAATTGAACCCAGATCCTCGGCAGAGGAGGCGCAGGGACCCCCCGGGGGGCTGGAGGTCCCCCCCGGACTCCAGCAGGGTCACGGCCAATCCCTCACCCCAAGCCTTCTCTGGTTTTGTACCAAACTCTCTTTGTCTGGACCCCAATTTCTACTGGAGCCTTCCAGTGTCACAAAACGTTCTAAACCCTGCAATTAGGCCCAATCCACTCATTTATTAATTGGACACCTCAGCCTGAGCTTTCCATCCCCTCATCCCCATCTCCCCTTTTTCCCCGCAGGGCTCCAGGCGGCCGTGACCCTGCTGGAGTCCGGGGGGGACCTCCAGCCCCCCGGGGGGTCCCTGCGCCTCCTCTGCCGAGGGTCTGGGTTCGATTTTGGGAATTATGGGATGTACTGGGTTCGACAGAGACCCGGGCAGGGGCTGGAATTCGTTGCAAGTATCAACAACAATGGTGGTTACACCGGCTACGCGCCATCGTTCAAGGGCCGGGTCAGGATCTGCAGGGACAACGGGCAGAGCTCGGTGACGCTGACCATGAACAACCTCAAGGACGAGGATTCCGGATCCTATTTCTGTGCCAAGGATGCTGGTGCTGGTACTTGGGCTGCTGCTTATGATACTGTTCATTCATCAGATTTGGGTTTTTCCCTGATCCAATCCCTGCGTCTCCACTTCTCTGCATGCCCCAGACACTTCCCCACAAACTTTGACCCCGTTGTTGTCGCTTTGTCCCAGCCTTGCACTGTTTTAGCCCCAGATCCCCTCTCCTGGCCCCAAATCTCCATATCTTAGAGGTGCCTCAAACCGTTCAATTAATCTTGCTCCACCCATTAATTAGTTGGAGAAGTCCTCCTGAGCTTTCCATCCCCTCATCCCCATCTCCCCTTTTCCCCGCAGGGCTCCGGGCGGCCGTGACCCTGCTGGAGTCCGGGGGGGACCTCCAGCCCCCCGGGGAGTCCCTGCGCCTCCACTGCCGAGGGTCTGGCTTCGATTTCGGGAACTTTGGGATGGGCTGGGTGCCCCAGAGACCCGGGCAGGGGCTGGAATACCTCGCAGCCATCGACAGCACCGGTGGTTTCACCGTGTACGCCTCATCCGTCAAGGGCCGGTTCACGATCGCCAGGGACAACGGGCAGAGCTCGGTGACGCTGACCATGAACAACCTCAAGGATGAGGATTCCGGATCCTATTTCTGCGGGAAGTGTTCTGGTGCTGGTTATCCCAATGCTTATGATATTTGTTCCCCGCCCCCATGGCTGGGACCCCTCATGTCCCCCCCTCCCCAGGTCCTCCCTTCAAAGCTCCGCCCTTGAGCCAATCCTCCAGGTTTTGTCTCAGTCTCCAATTCCACGTCTCTAAATTCACGGAATGCACAGAATTTGCAGAATTTGCTGAATTCACAGAATCCACAAAATTCACAGAAATCGCAGAATCCACAAAACTCACAGGATTCACTGAATTCACAAAATTCCCAGAATTCACAGGGTTGGATGAGACCTCCAAGCTCATCAGCGAGTCCAACCCAACCCCAACACCCCAGCCCTGGCCCCCAGTGCCAGGAGATGGGATTTGGGGCCAGGAGAGGAGATCTGGGGCCAGGAGATGAGATTTGGGGCCAGGAGATGAGATTTGGGGCCAGGAGATGAGATTTGGGGTGAGGAGATGAGATTTGGGGCCAAAAATTAGATTTGGGGCCAGGAGATGAGATTTGGGGCCAGGAGATGAGATTTGGGGCCAGGAGAGGAGATTTGGGGCCAGGAGATGAGATTTGGGGCCAGGAGATGAGATTTGGGGCCAGGAGATGAGATTTGGGGCCAGGAGAGGAGATTTCGGGTCAAAACAGCGCCAGGTTGGGACAAAGAGACAACAACGGGGTCAAAGTTTGGAGGGAAGTGCCTGGGGCATGCAGAGAAGTGGAGACGCAGGGATTGGATCGGGGACAAAACCCAAAACCTGATGAATGAACAATGCGAAAAGCAGCAGCCCAACCACCAGCACCAGCACCCTTGGCGCAGAAATAGGATCCGGAATCCTCGTCCTTGAGGTTGTTCATGGTCAGCGTCACCGAGCTCTGCCCGTTGTCCCTGGAGATCCTGAACCGGCCCTTGACTGAATCCGCATAGTCGGTGTTGACACCACTTTTGCTGATGCCGGCAACAAATTCCAGCCCCTGCCCGGGTCTCTGACGGATCCAGAACATCCAAAATTTCCCAAAATCGAACCCGGACCCTCGGCAGAGGAGGCGCAGGGACCCCCCGGGGGGCTGGAGGTCCCCCCTGGACTCCAGCAGGGTCACGGCCGCCCGGAGCCCCGCGGGAAAAAGGGGAGATGAGACGATGAACCATATCAGGGTGTGGCTGGTGCTGGGCGTGGTCAGATCCAGAGAGAGTCGGGACCCGCCTGGCAGAACCAGCAGGAGCAGGAGGAAGAGGATGAAGAAATACAAGGGTCACAATTTGGGGCCAGGAGTCAGGATTTGGGTCAATGTTTGAGCTGTTCCCATCCCCATCTCCCCTTTTTCCCACAGGGCTCCGGGCGGCCGTGACCCTGCTGGAGTCCGGGGGGGACCTCCAGCCCCCCGGGGGGTCCCTGCGCCTCCTCTGCCGAGGGTCTGGCTTTGATTTTGGCAGTCACTCCATGTTCTGGGTGCGCCAGAGACCCGGGCAGACGCTGGAGTGGCTCGCGGGGATCTGGACTGATGGTGGCACCGGGTACGCTGATTCGGTCAAGGGCCGGTTCACGATCTCCAGGGACAACGGGCAGAGCTCGGTGACGCTGACCATGAACAACCTCAAGGACGAGGATTCCGGATCCTATTTCTGTGCCAGATGTGTTGATTCTGGTTGTTTTCTTGGTAATGCTGCTGCTGCTGCTGGTTTTGCTCCTGAGCTGCCACCGCTTTGCTCTCAAATCTCCCACAATTTTCTGATCCTTCCCCAAAATCCCATCCATTGCCCTCAAATCTTGGCCATTTTTACCCAAACTCCATCACCGTTGCCCCAACTCTTGACTTTACCATTATTTTCAGCATTTAGCCCAAATCTCCCTCATCTCCCCGGGCCCTGATTGGCTGAGCTGGACATGAACAACCTCAAGGACGAGGATTCCGGATCCTATTTCTGTGCCAAAGAGTCTGCTGCTTACATTGCTGATGGTGCTCTGGAATCCATTGGCCTCAGCCCTGTCCCCATGTCCCCACCTGTCCCCTTTCCCCAGATCCTTCCCTGCAACAGCTGACAGACAAAACTCGTCAAGATTTGGTGTCACATGTAAAGATTTGGTGGTAGAATTTTAGAATATTGACATGTTTGAAGGCATGGAATTTAGGGTGGGGCCGCCACCGGCTGTGTCAACATAATTAGCATAAGCACCACCAGCACCAGCACCAGCACCCTTGGCGCAGAAATAGGATCCGGAATCCTCGTCCTTGAGGTTGTTCATGGTCAGCGTCACCGAGCTCTGCCCGTTGTCCCTGGAGATCGTGAACCAGCCCTTGACCGAGGGCGCGTAGCCGGTGTAACCACCATTGCTGTTGATACTTGCGACGTATTCCAGCGCCTGCCCGGGTCTCTGGCGCATCCAGCCCATCCCAAAGTTCCCGAAATCGAACCCAGACCCTCGGCAGAGGAGGCGCAGGGACCCCCCGGGGGGCTGGAGGTCCCCCCCGGACTCCAGCAGGGTCACGGCCGCTCCCCTATCTCCAAACCTTCTCTGGTTTTGCCCCAAATTGCCCTGATATGGTCCCAAATCATCACCAGAGGTTTCTGGTGTCTTAAGGTGCCCCAGACCCTCCAATTAGCCTCACTCCACTCATTAATAAATTTGACGCCTCCACCTGAGCTTTCCATCCCCTCATCCCCATCTCCCCTTTTCCCGCAGGGCTCCGGGCGGCCGTGACCCTGCTGGAGTCCGGGGGGGACCTCCAGCCCCCCGGGGGGTCCCTGCGCCTCCTCTGCCGAGGGTCTGGGTTCGATTTCGGCAGTTTTGACATGCAGTGGGTGCGACAGAGACCCGGGCAGGGGCTGGAGTGGATCGCTCTTGTCACCAGCAGTGGTGGCACCACCCAGTACGCGCCATCGTTCAAGGGCCGGGTCAGGATCTCCAGGGACAACGGGCAGAGCTCGGTGACGCTGACCATGAACAACCTCAAGGACGAGGATTCCGGATCCTATTTCTGCGCCAAATGTGGTGCTGCTGGTTGGGGTCCTGCTGCTTGACCCCATCCCTGTCACCGTGTCCCCCCCTCTCCCCGTGCCCCAGACCCTTCCCTCCAGCCCCTGACCCCATTCCTGACCCTCTGTCCCACCCTGGCTCTGCTCTGGCCCCAAATCTCAGCTTCTGGCCCCAAATCAGGGCCGCTTTCACCCTCAGCTCAGCCTTGGCCCTCAAATCCCAACCACTGCCCCCAGACTTGGCCACTTCTGCCCCAAATCTGCCCGGCTGGCACCGAGTCACAGCCACCGACCCAAACCCGGCCCAGTGGCCTCACATCGGCACTTTTGGCACAAAATTTGAATTCTTGACTCCACACCTCAAACATTGACCTGAATCATGACCAATTCAATCTAAATTGGGGAATGAGGGCAGTGGGTGAGGCCCAGAGGTGACATTTGGGGCAGAGCCAGTGCAGGGCTGGGACAAAGGGTCAGGAGTGGGGTCAGGGCTGGGGTTTGGGGTCAGGTGGGGACACAGCGATGGGGAGGGGACAATACCATAGGCAGCATTAGCACCAGCACCAGTATTGACATATTTGGTGCAGAAATAGACGGCAGAATCCTCGTCCTTGAGGTTGTTCATGGTCAGCGTCACCGAGCTCTGCCCGTTGTCCCTGGAGATCGTGAACCGGCCCTGCACCGACGGCGCGTAGTAGGTGTAAGCACCAGTGCTGTAGATCCCTGCGAGCCACTCCAGCGCCTGCCCGGGTCTCTGTCGAACCCAGTACATGGTGAAACTGCCAAAACTGAACCCGGACCCTCGGCAGAGGAGGCGCAGGGACCCCCCGGGGGGCTGGAGGTCCCCCCCGGACTCCAGCAGGGTCACGGCCGCCCGGAGCCCTGCGGGGAAAAGGGGAGATGGGGATGGGAACAGCTCAAACACTGACCCAAATCCTGACACTTGACCTCAAATTGTGACGTTTTCTTGTCATCCTGCTCACCCTGCTGACCTCCCACGTGGGTCCCACCGCATTTCTCCGGATCTGGCCACACTCACTACGAGGCCTCGACCAACCCCGTTCCTCATCCCCATCTCCCCTTTTCCCCGCAGGGCTCCGGGCGGCCGTGACCCTGCTGGAGTCCGGGGGGGACCTCCAGCCCCCCGGGGGGTCCCTGCGCCTCCTCTGCCGAGGGTCCGGGTTCGATTTTGGGAGTTATGCCATGCTCTGGATCCGCCAGAGACCCGGGCAGGGGCTGGAACTCATCGCGGGGATCAGGAAAACGGGCGGCAGCACCGACTACTCGCCGTCGGTGCAGGGCCGGGTCAGGATCTCCAGGGACAACGGGCAGAGCTCGGTGACGCTGACCATGAACAACCTCAAGGACGAGGATTCCGGATCCTATTTCTGCACCAAATCTGCTGATGCTGGTACTGGTTGGGAGGCTGTTGCATATGATTTTGACCCCATTCCCGTTACCGTGTCCTCACCTCTCCCCATGTCCCCAGACTCTTCCCCCAAACCCCAGGCCTTGTCCCTGTTCCTGTCCCCGTGTCCCAGTCCCGAACTGGTTCCACCCCAAATCTCCACTGTTGGCTCCAAGTCTCCACCCAGGCCACCAAACCTTGGTGCAAATGGTCGAGATTTGGGAATAATGGGGCTGATTTGGGTCTGTAGGGGTCAACAATGGGGTCAAGCGTGAGAGGGAATAATCGGGGATTTGGGGACAGGTGGGGACACATTGATGGGGACATGGCCCAAAAAAGAACCAGCATGAGCTTCCCAACCAGCACCATCATAAGCGTTTTTGGCGCAGAAATAGGATCCGGAATCCTCGTCCTTGAGGTTGTTCATGGTCAGCGTCACCGAGCTCTGCCCGTTGTCCCTGGAGATCGTGAACCGGCCCTTGACCGACGGCACGTATCTAGTGTCGCCACTGCTCTCGATCCCTGCGACGTATTCCAGAGCCTGCCCGGGACTCTGACGGATCCAGAACATGGTGGAACCCCCAAAATTGAAGCCGGACCCTCGGCAGAGGAGGCGCAGGGACCCCCCGGGGGGCTGGAGGTCCCCCCCACACTCCAGCAGGGTCACGGCCGCCCGGAGCCCTGCGGCACAAAGGACAGATAGGGATGGGGAGATGGAAAGGTCAGGTGGAGGCGTCCCATTCATTAATGAGTGGGGTGACGCTAATTGGAGGGTCTGGGGCACCTTAAGGCACCAGAAACCTCTGGTGATGATTTGGGACCATATCAGGGCAATTTGGGGCAAAACCAGAGAAGGTTTGGAGATGGGGGTGCACTGTGACCCTGCTGGAGTCCGGGGGGGACCTCCAGCCCCCCGGGGGGTCCCTGCGCCTCCTCTGCCGAGGGTCTGGGTTCAATTTCGGCAGTTTTGGGATGGGCTGGATGCGCCAGAGACCCGGGCAGGGGCTGGAATGGGTCGCAGCGATCTGGAGCAATGGTGCCACCCACTACGCGGATTCGGTCAAGGGTCGGTTCACGATCTCCAGGGACAACGGGCAGAGCTCGGTGACGCTGACCATGAACAACCTCAAGGACGAGGATTCCGGATCCTATTTCTGCGCCAAGGATGCCGATGGTTATGGTGCTGCTCCTGATGCTGGCCGGGGATGGCACCATCGATACAATCAGCACCAGGAGCGCCACCAGCGTCAGGAGACTTCGTGCAGAATTAGGATCCGGAATCCCCATCGTGGAGATTCTTTATGTCCAGCTCGGCCAATCAGGGCCTGGGGAGATGAGGGAGATTTGGGCTAAATGCTGAAAATAATGGTAAAGTCAAGAGTTGGGGCAACGGTGATAGAGTTTGGGCAAAATTGGCCAATATTTGAGGACAATGGATGGGATTTTGGGGAAGGATCAGAAAATTGTGGGAGATTTGAGAGCAAAGCGGTGGCGGCTCAGGAGCAAAACCAGCAGCAGCAGCAGCATTACCAAGATAACAACCAGAATCAACACATCTGGCACAGAAATAGGATCCGGAATCCTCGTCCTTGAGGCTGTTCATGGTCAGCGTCACCGAGCTCTGCCCGTTGTCCCTGGAGATCGTGAACCGGCCCTGCACCGACGGCGCGTATCTGGTGTCGCCACCGGTGCTGCTGATCCCTGCGACCCATTCCAGTCCCTGCCCGGGTCTCTGGCGCATCCAGCCCATTGCAAATTGTCCGAAACTGAACCCGGACCCTCGGCAGAGGAGGCGCAGGGACCCCCCGGGGGGCTGGAGGTCCCCCCCGGACTCCAGCAGGGTCACGGCCGCCCGGAGCCCTGCGGGGAAAAGGGGAGATGGGGATGAGGCAACAGATCCGAGCAATCCATTTCAGTTTTGGGAAGAACCAAGCGAGGATTTGGTGTCTTTGGTCACTGTTGGTTCAAATGCATGAGACTTGGGACAAAGGGTCAAGGGTTGGGGTTTGGGGGAAGGATCTGGGCTTTGGGGACAGGTGGAGACACCACCAGCATCATCAATATAACCAGCAATGCTCCAACAACCCGGACAGTTGGTTTTGGCGCAGAAATAGGATCCGGAATCCTCGTCCTTGAGGTTGTTCATGGTCAACGTCACCGAGCTCTGCCCGTTGTCCCTGGAGATCGTGACCCGGCCCTTGAACGATGACGGGTATCTGGTTTCTCCATCGTAGTCAATCCCTGCGACCCATTCCAGCCCCTTCCCAGGCCTCTGGCGAATCCACATCAGACTGATTCGTCCGAAATCCAAGCCGGAGCCTCGGCAGAGGAGGCGCAGGGACCCCCCGGGGGGCTGGAGGTCCCCCCCGGACTCCAGCAGGGTCACGGCCGCCCGGAGCCCTGCGGGGAAAAGGGGAGATGGGGATGAGGGGATGGAAACCTCAAGCAGAAGTGTCTAATTAACAAATGAGTGGATTTGGGCTAATTGCAGGGTTTAAGGCCTTTTTTGATACTGGAAAGATCTGTTGGAGATTTGGGGCCAGGCGAAGGGAGTTTGGTACAAACCAGAGAAGGTTTGGGGATGGGGGAGCGGCCGTGACCCTGCTGGGCAATTCAGGGCAGTGACACAAAGCTTTTTCTGCAGCTGGCATTCTGCTGAGCCACTCAGAACCTGGACACGCCTCCGTGAAACGCAGATGTTAAAGATGACACAAACCCAGAACTTTTTATTTTACCGCCCCGGCCTGCCCGGGCCCCTGCAGCTGCCAGGAAGGAAGTGGGGGGAGGCTGCAGAGCCCCAAAATCTCGGCGTCTCCTCCTCCCTCCCCTCTGGCACCTCACTGCTCCCTCCCCGGCCGCCGTGCCTTGGTGCTGCTCCTCGGTTTTGGGGTGAAATCCTCTTGTGGGCTCTGCAGAAACCACCCATTTTTCCCAAAACAGGTGAAACCGTGGGGAGATGGAAATGCCCAAACTGACCTCGAGCCGAGGCCGCCAGGCTGAGAGGAGCAGATGTTGGCACGGCCGTGATCCCGTGAGGAGTTTGGGCAGAGCAGGGCAGGCCTGGGCTTCCAGGAGAATTAGAAATAATAAAATATTTCTGTTCGCAGGGGTGAGGACGATTTTAGAGACAGGTAATGAGAATTCTGCCTTTGAACAGCTCGTCTTTAAATCAATGCCCCAAAAGCCGCCCCGTGACAAGCTGTGGGAAGGCTGGTGACAACGGGAAGGATTTCACCATGGCAGGGCTCCCGATGAAATCAAAAACCACCAAAAACGGGTTTTTCCTCTCATAAAGAATCCTCCATCACCTTAACAAGAGGGAATTCTCTCCCAGGGAGCTGAGGAAAGACTGTTTTAGAGGTGGCAAACTGAGTGGAAATTTTGGGTTTTGTTTCATTGTCAGGGGGAAAGGAGAGTTTGAGGGAGGAGGAGAAGCGTTCGGAGGGGTTTGTTTGGATTCTTGGCTTTTTCTCTTCGTTACTTTTAATAAATGTCCTTTTGAAGGTTTTCAGCCTGCTTTGGCTTTCTCCCAGTCCTGTCCCAGAGCAGGAAATGAGGGCACGGGTGATTGGCCAGCGCCGAGCCCAGCACACGCAGCAGCACGTTGGGTGGGAAATGTGAAAATTGGGGAAGTGTGAAACCTGGGGAAATGTGAATTTGGGGAAATCTGAAAATTGGGAAAATCTGAAAATTGGGGAAATCTGAATTTGGGGAAATCTGAAAATTGGGGAAATGTGAAAATTGGGGAAATGCGAATTTGGGGAAATCTGAAAATTGGGGAAATCTGAAAACTGGGGAAATGTGAAAATTGGGGAAATGTGAATTTGGGGAAATCTGAAAACTGGGGAAATCTGAAAACTGGGGAAATCTGAAAATTGGGGAAATCTGAAAATTAGGGAAATGTGAAAATTGGGGAAATGTGAATTTGGGGAAATCTGAAAACTAGGGAAATCTGAAAACTGGGGAAATCTGAATTTGGGGAAATCTGAAAATTGGGGAAATCTGAATTTGGGGAAATCTGAATTTGGCAAAACAAAACCACAACATCTGGCGCCGGGCATCCCTGGAGAGATTGAGCAGCCCCGATGGGGCCAGAGGGGCCAGGGCAGGGCCAGGGAGGGGTCTGGGGACAGCCGGGGACAGCTGGGGACACAGCCATGGGGCGGGGCCAAAACTGTCAGCAGTGTCAGCATTCCGGGAATAAACGTGTTTGGCACAGAAATAGGATCCGGAATCCTCGTCCTTGAGGTTGTTCATGGTCAGCGTCACCGAGCTCTGCCCGTTGTCCCTGGAGATCGTGAACCGGCCCTGCACCGACGGCGCGTAGTAGGTGTTGACACCGTCATTGTTGATGCCTCCAACCCATTCCAGCGCCTGCCCAGGTCTCTGGCGGATCCAGTGCATGCCATAAGTCCCAAAATTGAACCCGGAGCCTCGGCAGAGGAGGCGCAGGGACCCCCCGGGGGGCTGGAGGTCCCCCCCGGACTCCAGCAGGGTCACGGCCACCCGGAGCCCTGCGGGGAAAAGGGGAGATGGGGATGGGAACAGCTCAAACACTGACCCAAATCCTGACTCTTGGCCCCAAATTGTGACATTTACTTGTTATCCTGCTGATCCTGTTGACTTCCCATGTGGTTCACCCCATTTCTCCGGATCTGGCCACACTCACTGCGAGGCCTCAGTCAACCCCGTTCCCCATCCCCATCTCCCCTTTTCCCCGCAGGGCTCCGGGCGGCCGTGACCCTGCTGGAGTCCGGGGGGGACCTCCAGCCCCCCGGGGAGTCCCTGACCTTGCTGTGCCGCGCCTCCGGGTTCACTTTGGCCGATCACGACATGTTCTGGATCCGCCAGAGACCCGGGCAGGGGCTGGAGTGGGTCGGGAGTGTCCGGAAGGAAGGCTGGAGCTCCGCGTACGCGCCCTCGGTGCGGGGCCGGGTCAGGATCTGCAGGGACAACGGGCAGAGCTCGGTGACGCTGACCATGAACAACCTCAAAGACGAGGATTCCGGATCCTATTTCTGCGCCAGAAGTTTCCGTGGTTGTTACAGTGGCATTACGCTTGGTGATAGTGACGATGGTGGCGGTGGCTCAAAATCCCCACCCCTGGGTCCCCAACTGTCCCCAGATCCCCAAATCCTTTCCCCAAACCCAGCCCTTGATCCCCTTGAACATCTCCCCCAGTCTCCACCATCTTTGCACCAATTCTCAACTTTCCCCCCCATTTTCCCCATTTCACCCAAATCTCCCTGATCTCCCCGGGCCCTCATTGGGTGGAGGTCAGAACTGGAGGCCACGGGTGAAGGTTTGGGTCCAATGGTTGAGTTTTGGGGCAGAAGCCAGAGAGGGTTTGGGGTCAGTGCCGACCATTGGTGCAGATGAGGGAGACTGGGGACAAAGGGTCAGGAACTGGGACAAGGGGTGAGGTTTGGGTTTGAAATCAGCGCTTTGGGGACTCAATGAATGAGCAGAGCTGAAACCAGGAGCCTGATGCCATCACGGGCGTCGTCACCACCATTCGCAGCAGCCCAACAATTGGCACAAAAAGATCAGGCACAGAAACAGGATCCGGAATCCTCGTCCTTGAGGTTGTTCATGGTCAGCGTCACCGAGCCCTGCCCGTTGTCCCTGGAGATCGTGAACCGGCCCTGCACCGAGGGCGCGTAGGCGGTGCTGCCACCATTGTTGCTGATCCCCGCGACGTATTCCAGTGCCTGCCCGGGTCTCTGGCGCATCCAGCCCATCCCAAAACTGCCGAAATTGAACCCAGACGCTCGGCAGAGGAGGCGCAGGGACCCCCCGGGGGGCTGGAGGTCCCCCCCGGACTCCAGCAGGGTCACGGCCGCCCGGAGCCCTGCGGGAAAAAGGGGAGATGGGGATGAGGAGATGGATCTGGGCGTGGCGGGTGTGTGGGATCCACCCGGGAGGGTCAGCAGGAGCAGGTGGAGGAGGATGATGAACTCCAAGTGTCACCATTTCAGGCCAGGATTGAGAATTTGGGTCAATGTTTGAACTTTCTTCATCCCCATCTCCCCTTTGTGCCGCAGGGCTCCGGGCGGCCGTGACCCTGCTGGAGTCCGGGGGGGACCTCCAGCCCCCCGGGGGGTCCCTGCGCCTCCACTGCCGAACATCCGGGTTCGATTTTGGGGGTTTTGCCATTGAATGGGTGCGCCAGAGACCCGGGCAGGGGCTGGAGTTCGTCGCAGGGATCAGCAGAAGAAGTGGCAACACTTTCTACGCGGATTCGGTGCAGGGCCGGGTCACGATGACGAGTGACAACGGGCAGAGCTCGGTGACGCTGACCATGAACAACCTCAAGGACGAGGATTCCGGATCCTATTTCTGTGCCAAACAAGCTGGTAATAGTTGTTGTGGTGCTGGTGCTCATCTTGACTGATGTGATCCATTCACCCTGTCCCCACCTGTCCCCGTGCCCCAGACCCTTCCCCCAAACCCCAAATCCTGACCCCATTCCTGTCCCCCTGTCCCAGCTCTGAACTGGTTCTGCCCCAAATCTCCACCATTTTCCCCCAAATTCTCAGCTCTCAGCCCCACCTCTTCACCGCTGGTGCCAATTTTTGGGGCAAACCCTCAGGCCTGGGTGCCCGCAGCAGCCAGGGTTTGGTGCCAGGGGTGCAGATCTGGGGCTGCCCCAGAGGGATTTTCAGGCCAATGGTCACAAGGGAAGGGAGCGGAAATCTGGGGTGAAAGGCTGGGATTTGCGGGACGGTTCTGGGCAAAGGGCCCAAGGGCGAGGGGAAGGCTGAGATTGGGGAGAAATGGTCAAAATTGGGGGGAAAAATTGAGAATTGGGGCAGCAAGGGAGGAGTTTGAGGGAAAACGGTCAAGGTATGAGGAGAAGGGCTGGGATTTTGGGGTAGGATCAGAGAATTCTGGGAGATTTGGGAACATGGAGGAGAGGGCCTGGGACCACGGCCAGTATCACCACCATAAGCAAAAGCAGGGTTACCACAACCACTGGTGTAACACTTGGCACAGAAATAGGATCCGGAATCCTCGTCCTTGAGGTTGTTCATGGTCAGCGTCACCGAGCTCTGCCCGTTGTCCCTGGAGATCGTGAACCGGCCCTTGACTGAGGGCGCATAGTTGGTGCTGGCACCGTCGTTCCTGATCCACGCGACGTATTCCAGCCCCTGCCCGGGTCTCTGGCGGATCCAGAACATGTCATAGCTCCCAAAATTGAACCCAGACCCTCGGCAGAGGAGGCGCAGGGACCCCCCGTGGGGCTGGAGGTCCCCCCCGGACTCCAGCAGGGTCACGGCCGCCCGGAGCCCTGCGGCACAAAGGGGAGATGGGGATGAGACGACGGATCTGGGTGTGGCCAAAGCTGGGCGTGGTCATCAGGCCCAGGACACAGAGGATGGGGAGGTCGAAGGGTCACAATTTGAAGTCAAGAGTCAGGATTTGGGTCAGTGTTTGAGCTGTTCCCATCCCCATCTCCCCTTTTCCCCACAGGGCTCCGGGCGGCCGTGACCCTGCTGGAGTCCGGGGGGGACCTCCAGCCCCCCGGGGGGTCCCTGCGCCTCCTCTGCCGAGCGTCTGGCTTCGATTTCGGACAATTTGCGATGGGCTGGTATTGGCAGAGACCCGGGCAGGCGCTGGAGTATATCGCAGACATCAGTAGCAGTGGCAGCACCTACTACGCGCCATCGGTGCAGGGCCGGTTCACCATCTCCAGAGACAACGGGCAGAGCTCGGTGACGCTGACCATGAACAACCTCAAGGACGAGGATTCCGGATCCTATTTCTGCGCCAAACATTTTGGTGCTTGGGCTGGTTATGGAGCTGACGGTTTTGGCCCCGCCCCCATGGCTTGGACGCCACCTGTCCCGTGTTTCCAGGTCCCTCTTTCAAAGCTCCACCCTTGACTCAATCCTCCAGGATTTTTCTCATTCTCCAAATTCACTGAATTAAGAACATTCACAGAATCCACAAAATTCACAGAAATCACTGAATTCACAGAATTCACAGGTTTGGAAGAGGCCTCCAAGCTCATCATCGAGTCCAACCCACCCCCAACACCCCAGCCCTGGCCCCCAGTGCCAGGAGATGAGATTTGGGGCCAGGAGATGAGATTTGGGGCCAAAACAGTGCAAGGTTGGGACAAGGAGACAACAACGGGGTTGAAGTTTGTGGGGAAGTGTCTGGGGCATGCAGAGAAGTGGAGACGCAGGGATTGGATCGGGGGAAAAACCCAAATCTGATGAATGAACAATGTGAAAAGCATCAGCCCAACAACCAGCACCAGCATATTTGGCACAGAAATAGGATCCGGAATCCTCGTCCTTGAGGTTGTTCATGGTCAGCGTCACCGAGCTCTGCCCGTTGTCCCTGGAGATCGTGAACCGGCCCTGCACCGACGGCGCGTAGCCGGTGCTGCCATCAGGGTAGATCCCTGCGATCCACTCCAGCGCCTGCCCGGGTCTCTGGCGGATCCAGCTCATGTAGGAGCTCCCGAAATTGAACCCAGACGCTCGGCAGAGGAGGCGCAGGGACCCCCCGGGGGGCTGGAGGTCCCCCCCGCACTCCAGCAGGGTCACGGCCGCCCGGAGCCCTGCGGGGAAAAGGGGAGATGGGGTCGGCAAAAGCTCCACCACTGACCACAAATCTTGACTCTTGGCCCCAAATCCTGACCCTTGGACCTCCCATTCATCCTCATTCACCTGCTCCTGCTGGCCATCCCAGGTGTTTCCCACCCACCTCCCAGTCTGGCCACATCAATGTGTCCCCACCTGTTCCCAAATCCCCGATTATTCCCTCTGACGCTTGACCCCATTGGTGACCCCTACAGACCCAAATCAGCCCCATTATTCCCAAATCTCGACCATTTGCACCAAGGTTTGGGGACCTTGGTTGTGACTTGGAGCCAGCAGCTGAGGTTTGGTGCCAACAGCTGAGATTTGGGGCAGAACCAGCTGAGTTTGGGCCCAATGGTCACAAGTGAACCCCGCTGAGATCTGGGGCACCAAAGGCAGAGTTTGGGGGATGAACCTTTGAGATTTGGGTCAAATGATCAAAACTCCAGAGAAATGTGAGGGTGGAGACAATGATGGTGGAGTTTGGGGGAAAACGTCAAGATTTGATGCCAAGGGTAATGATTTGGGGGTAGAATGTGGGAATTTTGGGATGTTTGTGGACAGCGTGTCTCAGGGCCAAGTGCACCCATATCGGCAGCATAAAGAGTGAGAAACGCAGAACCACAACCAGTGCTGGAACATTTGGCACAGAAATAGGATACGGAATCCTCGTCCTTGAGGCTGTTCACGTGTTTTGGGAAAAATGGGTGATTTCTGCAGAGCTCACAAGAGGATTTCACCCCAAAACCGAGGAGCAGCACCAAGGCACGGCACCCGGGGAGGGAGCAGTGAGGTGCCAGAGGGGAGGGAGGAGAAGACGCCGAGATTTTGGGGCTCTGCAGCCTCCCCCCACTTCCTTCCTGGCAGCTGCAGGGGCCCGGGCAGGCCGGGGCAGGAAAATAAAAAGTTCTGGGTTTCTGTCATCTTTAACATCTGCGTTTCACGGAGGCGTGTCCAGGTCCTGAGTGGCTCAGCAGAATGCCAGCTGCAGAAAAAGCTTTGTGTCACTGCCCTGAATTGCCCAGCACGGCCACGGCCGCTCCCCCATCCCCAAACCTTCTCTGGTTTGTACCAAACTCCCTTCGCCTGGCCCCAAATCTCCAACAGAACTTTCCAGTATCAAAAAAGGCCTTAAACCCTGCAATTAGCCCAAATCCACTCATTTGTTAATTAGACACTTCTGCTTGAGATTTCTATCCCCTCATCCCCATCTCCCCTTTTCCCCGCAGGGCTCCGGGCGGCCGTGACCCTGCTGGAGTCCGGGGGGGACCTCCAGCCCCCCGGGGGGTCCCTGCGCCTCCTCTGCCGAGGCTCCGGGTTCAGTTTTGGGAGTTTTGACATGTTATGGGTCCGCCAGAGGCCCGGGCAGGCGCTGGAATACATCGCAGGGATCAACACTGGTGGAGGCACCGCCTACGCGCCGTCGGTGCAGGGCTGGTTCACGATCTCCAGGGACAACGGGCAGAGCTCGGTGACGCTGACCATGAACAACCTCAAGGACGAGGATTCCGGATCCTATTTCTGTGCCAAGGGTGCTGGTGCTGGTGGTGCTTATGCTAATTATGTTGACACAGCCGGTGGCGGCCCCACCCTAAATTCCATGCCTTCAAACATGTCAATATTCTAAAATTCTACCAGCAAATCTTTACACGTGACACCAAATCTTGACGAATTTTTTTTTGTCAAGTGTTGCAGGGAAGGATCTGGGGAATGGGGACAGGTGGGGACACGGGGACAGGATTGAGGCCAACAGATTCAAGAGCGCCGTCAGCAATGTAAGCAGCAGCCTCTTTGGCACAGAAATAGGATCCGGAATCCTCGTCCTTGAGGTTGTTCATGGTCAGCGTCACCGAGCTCTGCCCGTTGGCCCTGGAGATCGTGAACCGGCCCCGCAGTGACGGAGCGTAGTAGGTGCCACCATTGCTGTCGAATGCTGCGACGAATTCCAGCCCCTGCCCGGGTCTCTGGCGCATCCAGTGCAGGTCATACCTGCCGAAAGTGAACCCGGAGCCTCGGCAGAGGAGGCGCAGGGACCCCCCGGGGGGCTGGAGGTCCCCCCCGGACTCCAGCAGGGTCACGGCCAATCCCTCACCCCCAAGCCTTCTCTGGTTTTGTACCAAACTCTCTTTGTCTGGACCCCAATTTCTACCGGAGCTTTCCAGTATCACAAAACATTCTAAACCCTGCAATTAGGCCAAATCCACTCATTTATTAATTAGACACTTCTGCCTGAGCTTTCCATCCCCTCATCCCCATCTCCCCTTTTCCCCGCAGGGCTCCAGGCGGCCGTGACCCTGCTGGAGTCCGGGGGGGACCTCCAGCCCCCCGGGGGGTCCCTGCGCCTCCTCTGCCGAGGCTCCGGCTTTGATTTTGGGAGTTTTGCCATGTTATGGGTGCGACAGAGACCCGGGCAGGGGCTGGAATACATCGCAGGGATCAATAACAATGGTGGCGGTACCTGGTACGCGCCGTCGGTCAAGGGCCGGTTCACGATCTCCAGGGACAACGGGCAGAGGTCGGTGACGCTGACCATGAACAACCTCAAGGACGAGGATTCCGCTGTCTATTTCTGCACCAAAAACGCTTATGCTGGTGGTTATGATAGTGCTGCTGTGGTTGAACATTTTGATCCCATCCCCGTCCCGGTCCCTGTGTCCCCCCTGTCCCCGTGCCCCAGACCCTTCCCCCAAACCCCAGCCCTTGACCCCACTCCTGTCCCCTGTCCCAGCTCTGTACTGGTTCTGCCCCAAATCTCCCCCATTTTCCCCCAAATTCTCAGCTCTCAGCCCCACCTCTTCACCGCTGGTGCCAATTTTTGTGGCAAACCCTCAGACTGGGTGCCCGCAGCAGCCAGGGTTTGGTGCCAGGGGTGCAGATCTGGGGCTGCCCCAGAGGGATTTATCCCCGGCCGGGCTCTCTGTCCCCATCCCCGGCGGGACGGGGCTGCTGGGAACGCCTCTGGAGCTGTTTGGTTTTCCAGCACGGCTCTGGTCCCGCGGGTGTGGCACTGGGAAGGCGCCAGCAGCTCACGTGCCCGGCCGCAGACACAGAACTCGCTGTGACAACTGATCGCGAGAGATTTGGGACAAACCACTCAGAGAAAAATCAGATTTTCCTGCTGGCCTGAGATCTGGCCCATCGTCAGCAATTTTGGGGAACTTGGCTGAGACTTGGAGCCAGCAGGGGAGATTTGGGGCAGGACCAGTTCAGGGCTGGGACACGGGGACAGGAACGGGGTCAAGGGTTTGGGGGAAGGGTCTGGGGCATAGGGGACAGTGAGGACACGGTGAAGGGTACAGGGTCAAAACGATAAGCAGCAGCACCATAAGCGTAGTAACCAGCAGCAGCTCTGGCACAGAAATAGGATCCGGAATCCTCGTCCTTGAGGTTGTTCATGGTCAGCGTCACCGAGCTCTGCCCGTTGTCCCTGGAGATCGTGACCCGGCCCTGCACCGACGGCGCGTACTCGGTGTAGCCACCAGTGTTGGCCCCTGCGACCCATTCCAGCCCCTGCCCGGGTCTCTGGCGCATCCAGCCCATCCCAAAACTGCCGAAACTGAACCCGGACCCTCGGCAGAGGAGGCGCAGGGACCCCCCGGGGGGCTGGAGGTCCCCCCCGCACTCCAGCAGGGTCACGGCCGCCCGGAGCCCTGCGGGGAAAAGGGGAGATGGGGATGAGGAGCGGGGTTGGCTGGAGGACAGAAGTGAGTGTTTCCTGTTGGAAAAAGGGGCAGGACACACCTGGGAGGGCCAGCAGGATCAGCAGGATGACAAGAAACGGGCAAAATTTAGGGCCAGGATTGAGGATTTGGGTCAATGTTTGAGCTCTTCCCATCCCCATCTCCCCTATTTCCCGCAGGGCTCCGGGCGGCCGTGACCCTGCTGGAGTGCGGGGGGGACCTCCAGCCCCCCGGGGGGTCCCTGCGCCTCCTCTGCAGAGGCTCTGGGTTCGATTTCGGGAGTTTTGACATGTACTGGATCCGCCAGAGACCCGGGCAGGGGCTGGAGTGGGTCGCGAGGATCTACTACAACGGTGCCAGCACCAACTACGCGCCCTCGGTGCAGGGCCGGTTCACGATCTCCAGGGACAACGGGCAGAGCTCGGTGACGCTGACCATGAACAACCTCAAAGACGAGGATTCCGCCGTCTATTTCTGCGCCAAATGTTCCACCAGTGGTTGTGGTAATGCTGCTGATGCTTATGGTGGTGGTTCTGGCCGCTCTTGTGACCATCGGCCTGAAAATCCCTCTGGGGCAGCCCCAGATCTGCACCCCTGGCACCAAACCCTGGCTGCTGCGGGCACCCAGGCCTGAGGGTTTGCCCCAAAAATTGGCACCAGCGGTGAAGAGGTGGGGCTGAGAGCTGAGAATTTGGGGGAAAATGGGGGAAATTTGGGGCAGAACCAGTTCAGAGCTGGGACAGGGGACAGGAATGGGGTCAAGGGCTGGGGTTTGGGGAAAGGGTCTGGGGCACAGGGACAGGTGGCGACACATGGATGGGGATGGGCTCAAAACTCTCAGCAGCAGGATTAGCATAGTAACCACGAGCAGCTTTGGCACAGAAATAGGATCCGGAATCCTCGTCCTTGAGGTTGTTCATGGTCAGCGTCACCGAGCTCTGCCCGTTGTCCCTGGAGATCCTGACCCGGCCCTTGACTGAGGGTGCGTAGTAGGTGCTGCCACCTTTGCTGATACTCGCCACAGATTCCAGCCCCTGCCCGGGTGTCTGATGATGCCAACCCATCCCAAATTGGCCAAAATCAAACCCGGACCCTCGGCAGAGGAGGCGCAGGGACCCCCCGGGGGGCTGGAGGTCCCCCCCGGACTCCAGCAGGGTCACAGCGGCTCTCCCATCCCCAAACCTTCTCTGGTTTTCCCCAAACTCCCCTGATTTTGTCCCAAATCTCAACCAGAGCTTTCCTGTATACTAAGGTGCCCCAATCTCTTCAATTAGCCTCACTCCATGCATTAATGAATTGGACACTTCCACTTGAGATTCCATCCCCTCATCCCCATCTCCCCTTTTTCCCGCAGGGCCCCGGGCGGCCGTGACCCTGCTGGAGTCCGGGGGGGACCTCCAGCCCCCCGGGGGGTCCCTGCGCCTCCTCTGCCGAGGGTCCGGGTTTGATTTTGGCAGTTTTGACATGTTATGGATCCGCCAGAGACCCGGGCAGGCGCTGGAATACATCGCAGGGATCAGCAGTGGTGGAGGCACCGACTACGCGCCATCGTTCAAGGGCCGGTTCACGATCTCCCGGGACAACGGGCAGAGCTCAGTGACGCTGACCATGAACAACCTCAAGGACGAGGATTCCAGATCCTATTTCTGTGCCAAGGATGCTGGTGCTGGTGCTGGTGGTTGGGCTGCTGCTTTTCACATTGTTCATTCATCAGGTTTGGGTTTTTGCCCCAATCCAATCTCTGCGTCTCCACTTCTCTGCATGCCCCAGACACTTCCCCACAAACTTCGACCCCGTTGTTTTCTTCTTGTCCCAGCCTTGAACTGTTTTGGCCCCAAATCTCCTCTCCTGGCCCCAAATCCCATCTCTTGGCACCAAATCTCATCTCCTGCCCCCAAATCTCCTCTCCTTGCCCCAAATCTCATCTCCTGGCCCCAAATCTCCACCAGAGCTTTCCTGTATCTTTGGGGTGCCTCAAACTGTTCAATTAATCTTGCTCCACCCATTAATGAACTGGACAAGTCCTCCTGAGCTTTCCATCCCCTCATCCCCATCTCCCCTTTTCCCCGCAGGGCTCCTGGCGGCCGTGACCCTGCTGGAGTCCGGGGGGGACCTCCATCCCCCCGGGGGGTCCCTGCGCCTCCTCTGCCGAACGTCCGGCTTCAGTTTCGGCACTTTTGGGATGGGCTGGATGCGCCAGAGACCCGGGCAGGGGCTGGAGTTCGTTGCAGGGATCAGTAGAAAAAGTGGCAAAACTTTCTACGCTGATTCGGTCAAGGGCCGGTTCACGATGACGAGTGACAACGGGCAGAGCTCAGTGACGCTGACCATGAACAACCTCAAGGACGAGGATTCCGGATCCTATTTCTGCGCCAAATGTGGTGCTGCTGGTTGGGGTGCTGCTGCTTGACCCCATCCCTGTCACCGTGTCCCCCCTGTCCCCGTGCCCCAGACCCTTCCCCCCAGCCCCTGACCCCATTCCTGACCCTCTGTCCCACCCTGGCTCTGCTCTGGCCCCAAATCTCAGCTCCTGGCCCCAAATCAGGGCCGCTTTCACCCTCAGCTCAGCCTTGGCCCTCAAATCCCAACCACTGCCCCCAGACTTGGCCACTTCTGCCCCAAATCTGCCCTGCTGGCACCGAGTCACAGCCACCGACCCAAACCTGGCCCAGTGGCCTCACATCGGGACTTTTGGCCTAAAATTTGAGTTCTGGACCCCTGGCTTCAACATTGGGTCCAAATCCTGAAATTTTTGTGACATTTCAGGAATGAGGGCAGTGGGTGAGGCCCAGAGGTGACATTTGGGGCAGACTGAGTGCTTGGGTGGGACAAAGGGTCAGGAGTGGGGTCATGAGTTGCGGTTTAGGGGAAGGGTCTGGGATACAGGGACAGCTGGGACATAGTGATGGGGACTGGGTGAAAACCCACCCCAACCAGCAGAAAAACCAATATTATAAACAGCATTCCAACTATTATCAGCATTTTTGGCACAGAAATAGACGGCGGAATCCTCGTCCTTGAGGTTGTTCATGGTCAGCGTCACCGAGCTCTGCCCGTTGTCCCTGGAGATCGTGACCCGGCCCTTGAACGATGGCGCGTACCAGGTGGTGCCACCAGTGTTGATCCCCGCGAGCCACTCCAGAGCCTGCCCGGGCCTCTGGCGAACCCAGTACATGGTGAAACTGCCGAAAGTGAACCCGGAGCCTCGGCAGAGGAGGCGCAGGGACCCCCCGGGGGGCTGGAGGTGCCCCCCGGACTCCAGCAGGGTCACGGCCGCCCGGAGCCCTGCGGCACAAAGGGGAGATGAGACGATGAACCACATCAGGGTGTGGCTGGTGCTGGGTGTGGTCAGATCCAGGGAGAGTCGGGACCCACCTGGCAGAACCAGCGGGAGCAGGAGGAAGAGGATGAAGAAATCCAAGGGTCACAATTTGGGCCCCAGAGTCAGGATTTGGGTCAATGTTTGAGCTGTTCCCATCCCCATCTCCCCTTTTCCCTGCAGGGCTCCGGGCGGCCGTAACCCTGCTGGAGTCCGGGGGGGACCTCCAGCCCCCCGGGGGGTCCCTGCGCCTCCTCTGCCGAGGGTCTGGGTTCAATTTTGGGAGCTATGACATGTTCTGGATCCACAAAAGACCGGGGCAGGGGCTGGAACTCATCGCTTTGATCAGGAACGATGGTGGCAACACCGACTACGCACCCTCGGTCAAGGGCCGGTTCACGATCTCCAGGGACAACGGGCAGAGCTCGGTGACGCTGACCATGAACAACCTCAAGGACGAGGATTCCGGATCCTATTTCTGCGCCAAAAACGCTTATGCTGGTGGTGGTTGGGAATCTCATGCTGGTTCTTTTTTGGGCCATGTCCCCATCAATTTGTCCCCACCTGTCCCCAAATCCCCGATTATTCCCTCTAAGCTTGACCCCATTGTTGACCCCTACAGACCCAAATCAGCCCCATTATTCCCAAATCTCGACCATTTGCACCAAGGTTTGGTGCCCTGGGTGGAGACTTGGAGCCGCCAGTGGAGATTTGGGGCGGAACCAGTTCGGGACTGGGACACGGGGACAGGAACGGGGTCAAGGGCTGGGGTTTGGGGAAGAGTCTGGGGACATGGGGACAGGTGGGGACACGGTAACGGGAACGGGGTCAAAATCATAGGCAACAGCCTCCCAACCAGTGCCAGCATCAGCAGATTTGGTGCAGAAATAGGATCCGGAATCCTCGTCCTTGAGGTTGTTCATGGTCAGCGTCACCGAGCTCTGCCCGTTGTCCCTCGAGATCGTGAACCGGCCCTTGAACGATGGCGCGTAGGCGGTGCTGCCCCCCGTTTTCCTGATCCCTGCGATCCATTCCAGCCCCTTCCCGGGTCTCTGGCGGACCCAGAGCATGGCGTAATTCCCAAAATCAAACCCGGAGCCTCGGCAGAGGAGGCGCAGGGACCCCCCGGGGGGCTGGAGGTCCCCCCCGGACTCCAGCAGGGTTACAGTCACTCCCCCATCCCCAAACCCTCACTGGTTTTAGCCCAAACTCCCCTGATTTTGTCCCAGATGTCCACCAGAGGTTTCCTGTGTCCTAAGGTGCCTCAAACCCCTCAATTAGTCTTGCTCCACTCATTACTGAATTGTACAGCTCTGCCTGAGCTTTCGATCTCCCCATCCCCATCTCCCCTTTTCCCCGCAGGGCTCCGGGCGGCCGTGACCCTGCTGGAGTCGGGGGGGGACCTCCAGCCCCCCGGGGGGTCCCTGCGCCTCCTCTGCCGAGCGTCTGGGTTTGATTTTGGGGGTTTTGCCATGGAATGGGTGCGGCAGAGACCCGGGCAGGGGCTGGAGTGGATCGCATGGATCAGGAACGACGGTGCCAGCACCTTCTACGCGCCCTCAGTCAAGGGCCGGTTCCTGATCTCCAGGGACAACGGGCAGAGCTCGGTGACGCTGACCATGAACAACCTCAAGGACGAGGATTCCGGATCCTATTTCTGCGCCAAATCTGCTGGGGCTTACACTGCTGATCCTGGTCGTAGTGAACGTGGCGGTGCTGGCTCCATCCCCCATCTCCGAGTCCCCCCTGTCCCCAGAGCCCAGACCCTTCCCCCAAACCCCAACCCTTGACCCCATCCTTGTCCCTGTGTCCCAGCCCTGGACAGGTCCTGCCCCAAATTCTCAGCTCCTGGCCACAAAGTTGACCCAAATCTTGATCCTCGTCCTAAAATCTCCACTTTCAGTCCTAAGTTTTGGGGAAGAAAGTGGAGATTTGGGGTCAGGAGTTGTGGTTTGGGGTCAGCGGGTGAGAACTGGGGCCAAGGCAGTGCCAGGCTGGGATCAATGGTCAAGAGCTGGGTCTGGGGCTGGGGTCTGGGGGAAGGGTCTGGGCTCTGGGGACAGGGGGGGAGTCGGAGATGGGGATGGGGACACCATCCCCGTTGTCAACAAGACCAGCACCAGCAGTCCAACCAGCACCAGTGGATTTGGCACAGAAATAGGATCCGGAATCCTCGTCCTTGAGGTTGTTCATGGTCAGCGTCACCGAGCTCTGCCCGTTGTCCCTGGAGATCGTCACCCTGCCCTTGAACGATGAGGGGTACCGGGTGTATCCATCGCTGTCAATCCCTGCAACGTATTCCAGCCTCTTCCCCTGCCCCTGGCGACTCCACATCAAACTGAATCGACCGAAATCGAAGCCAGACCCTCGGCAGAGGAGGCGCAGGGACCCCCCGGGGGGCTGGAGGTCCCCCCGGACTCCAGCAGGGTCACGGCCGCCCGGAGCCCTGCGGGGAAAAGGGGAGATGGGGATGGGAACAGCTCAAACATTGACCCAAAATCCTGACTCTTGGCCCCAAACTGTGACCCTTGGATTTCTTCATCCTCTTCCTCCTGCTCCTGCTGGTTCTGCCAGGTGGGTCCCGACTCTCCCTGGATCTGACCACGCCCAGCACCAGCCACACCCTGATATGGTTCATCGTCTCATCTCCCCTTTTCCCCGCAGGGCTCCGGGCGGCCGTGACCCTGCTGGAGTCCGGGGGGGACCTCCAGCCCCCCGGGGGGTCCCTGCGCCTCCTCTGCCGAGGGTCTGGGTTCACTTTTGGGAATTTTGACATGTACTGGATCCGCCAGAGGCCCGGACTGGCGCTGGAATACATCGCAGGGATCAGCAGCAGTGGTGGCAGCACCTGGTACGCACCGTCGGTGCAGGGCCGGTTCACGATCTCCAGGGACAACGGGCAGAGCTCGGTGACGCTGACCATGAACAACCTCAAGGACGAGGATTACGGATCCTATTTCTGTGCCAGGGGTGCTAGTAGTGCTTGGGCTGAAAGTGCTGGATTTGTTGACGTGACTCATGGTGTCCCCATCCCCAATCTCCGAGTCCCCCCCGTCCCCAGACCCCAGACCCTTCCCCCAAACCCCAACCCCAGACCCAGCTCTTGACCATTGATCCCAGCCTGGCACTGCCTTGGCCCCAATTCTCACCCGCTGACCCCAAACCACAACTCCTGACCCCAAATCTCCACTTTCTTCCCCAAAACCTTGCTCTGAAGGTCGGGAATTGAGGCCAAGGGTCCAGATTTGGGGACAAAGGTCGAGTATTGCGGGACGGTTCTGGGGAAACAGTCCAAGGTTAGGGAAAGGCCGAGATTTGGGAAAAATGTTCAAACCTGGGGAGAAACTCCCATTGGGAAGCGGTGAGAGAGTTTTGGGAACATGGCCGAGATTTGAGGGCAGTGGTTGGGATTTGGGAGAAGGATCAGAGAATGCTGGGGTGTTTGGGGACACAGGACCAAAATCAGAAAGAGGAGAAACCGCAGCAGATGCAGCAACAGCATAAGTACAACTAGCACCAGCACATTTGGCACAGAAATAGGAGCCGGAATCCTCGTCCTGGAGGTTGTTCATGGTCAGCGTCACCGAGCTCTGCCCGTTGTCCCTGGAGATCGTGAACCGGCCCTTGACCGACGGCGCGTAGTAGGTGTTGACACCATCATTGTTGATGCCTCCAACCCATTCCAGTGCCTGCCCGGGTCTCTGGCGGATCCAGAACATTCCGTAACTCCCGAAATTGAAGCCGGACCCTCGGCAGAGGAGGCACAGGGACCCCCCGGGGGGCTGGAGGTCCCCCCCGGACTCCAGCAGGGTCACGACCGCCCGGAGCCCTGCGGGGAAAAGGGGAGATGGGGATGGGGAACGGGGTTGGTTGAGGCCTCGGAGTGAGTGTGGCCAGATCCAGAGAAATGGGGTGGACCCACGTGGGAGGTTGGCAGGGCGAGCAGGATCACAGGAAAATGTCACAATTTGGGGCCAAGAGTCAAGATTTTGGTCAGTGTTGGAGCTTTTGGCGACCCCATCTCCCCTTTTTCCCGCAGGGCTCCGGGCGGCCGTGACCCTGCTGGAGTCCGGGGGGGACCTCCAGCCCCCCGGGGGGTCCCTGCGCCTCCTCTGCCGAGGGTCCGGGTTTGATTTCGGGGGTTTTGCCATGGAATGGGTGCGCCAGAGACCCGGGCAGGCGCTGGAGTGGATCGCGTGGATCAGGAACGACGCTGCCAGCACCTTCTACGCGCCCTCAGTCAAGGGCCGGTTCACGATCTCCAGGGACAACGGGCAGAGCTCGGTGACGCTGACCATGAACAACCTCCAGGACGAGGATTCCGGATCCTATTTCTGTGCCAAAACTGCTGGTGCTGGCTGGGGCAATGCTGTTTCACCCCATCCCCGTTACCGTGTCCCCACTTGTCCCCATGCCCAGGACACTTCCTTCCACCTCTTGACTCCATTTTTTACCTCCATGGACCCAAATCTCTCTCATTGTCCCCAAATCTCGACCATTTGCACCAAGGTTTGCGGACCTTGGTTGAGACATGGAGCCAACAGCTGAGGTTTGGAGCCAACAGCTGAGATTTGGGGCAGAACCAGCTGAGTTTGGGCCCAATGGTCACAAGTGAACCCCGCTGAGATCTGGGGCACCAAAGGCAGAGTTTTGGGGATGAACCTTTGAGATTTGGGTCAAATGATCAAAACTGCAGAGAAATGTGAGAGTGGAGAAAATGATGGTGGAGTTTGGGGGAAAACGGTCAAGATTTGATGCCAAGGGTAATGATTTGAGTGTAGAATGTGGGAATTTTGGGATGTTTGTGGACAGAGTCTCTGGGGGCCAAGTGCACCCACATTGTCAGCATAAAGAGTGAAGAAAGTCGATCCACAACCAGTGCTGGAACATTTGGCACAGAAATAGGATCCGGAATCCTCGTCCTTGAGGCTGTTCACGTCTTTTAGGAAAAATGGGTGATTTCTGCAGAGCTCACAAGAGGATTTCACCCCAAAACCGAGGAGCAGCACCAAGCACGGCGGCCGGGGAGGGAGCAGTGAGGTGCCAGAGGGGAGGGAGGAGAAGACGCCGAGATTTTGGGGCTCTGCAGCCTCCCCCCACTTCCTTCCTGGCAGCTGCAGGGGCCCGGGCAGGCCGGGGCAGGAAAACAAAAAGTTCTGGGTTTGTGTCATCTTTAACATCTGCGTTTCACGGAGGCGTGTCCAGGTCCTGAGTGGCTCAGCAGAATGCCAGCTGCAGAAAAAGCTTTGTGTCACTGCCCTGAATTGCCCAGCACGGCCACGGCCGCTCCCCCATCCCCAAACCTTCTCTGGTTTGTACCAAACTCCCTTCGCCTGGCCCCAAATCCCCAACAGATCTTTCCAGTATCAAAAAAGGCCTTAAACCCTGCAATTAGCCCAAATCCACTCATTTGTTAATTAGACACTTCTGCTTGAGGTTTCCATCCCCTCATCCCCATCTCCCCTTTTCCCGCAGGGCTCCGGGCGGCCGTGACCCTGCTGGAGTCCGGGGGGGACCTCCAGCCCCCCGGGGGGTCCCTGCGCCTCCTCTGCCGAGGGTCTGGGTTCAGTTTTGGGAGTTTTGGGATGGCTTGGATCCGCCAGCGACCAGGGAATGCGATGGAATACATCGCAGAAATCGATAGCAATGGTAACACCTGGTACGCGTCTTCGGTGCAGGGCCGGGTCACGATCTCCAGGGACAACGGGCAGAGCTCGGTGACGCTGACCATGAACAACCTCAAGGACGAGGATTCCGGATCCTATTTCTGCGCCAAATCTTATAACACTGGTGCTAGTCCTGCTCGTATTGGTCACAGTGCCACCACTGTCTTGGAGTCCCCCCCGTCCCCAGAGCCCAGACCCTTCCCCCAGACCCCAAGACCAGACCCAGCTCTTGACCATTGATCCCAGCCTGGCACTGCCTTGGCCCCAATTCTCACCCGCTGACCCCAAACCACAACTCCTGACCCCAAATCTCCACTTTCTTCCCCAAAACCTTCCTCTGAAGGTTGGGATTTGAGGCCCAGGCCCAGATTTGGGTCAGGGTGGGGGATTTGTGTCAGCGGCTGTTCCTGGGAGCCCAAAGTGGAGAATTGGGACAGAATTGGGTGAGTTTTGGGGCCAAAACAGTTGGGTTTTGGGTGGAACCATGCAGGGGTTTTGGGGTCTGTGGTCACAATTGTTGGAAATGGGGGAGACCTGAGACAAAGGGTCAAGGGGTGAGGTTTGGGGGAACGATCCAGGCTGTGGGGACAGGTGGGGACACTGAGATGTGGGTGATTCCCCCAGGAGCAACTTCACCATCAGCAGCAGCATTCCCACTATTAGCACCAGCAGATTTGGCACAGAAATAGGATCCGGAATCCTCGTCCTTGAGGTTGTTCATGGTCAGCGTCACCGAGCTCTGCCCGTTGTCCCTGGAGATCCTGACCCGGCCCTGCACCGATGGCGAGTAACCGATGTTGCCACCAGTGTTGCTCATCCCAGCCACAAACTCCAGCGCCTGCCCGGGTCTCTGGCGCATCCAGCCCATTCCAAAACTGCCGAAATTGAAGCCAGACCCTTGGCAGAGGAGGCGCAGGGACCCCCGGGGGGCTGGAGGTCCCCCCCGGACTCCAGCAGGGTCACGGCCGCTCCCCTGTCCCAAAACCTTCTCTGTTTTGCCCCAAACTCCCCTGATTTTGTCCCAGATCTCCACCCGAGCTTTCCTGTATCTTAGAGGTGCCTCAAACCGTTCAATTAATCTTGCTCCACCCATTAATTAATTGGACAACTCCGCCTGACCTTTCCATCTCCTCATCCCCATCTCCCCTTTTTCCCGCAGGGCTCCGGGCGGCCGTGACCCTGCTGGAGTGCGGGGGGGACCTCCAGCCCCCCGGGGGGTCCCTGCGCCTCCTCTGCCGAGGCTCCGGGTTCGATTTCAGCAGTCTTGGCATGCAGTGGATCCCCCAGAGACCCGGGCAGGCGCTGGAGTGGCTCGCAGGGATCAACACTGGTGGCAGCACCTACTACGCGCCATCGTTCAAGGGCTGGTTCACGATCTCCAGGGACAACGGGCAGAGCTCGGTGACGCTGACCATGAACAACCTCAAGGACGAGGATTCTGCCGTCTATTTCTGCCACAAATATGTCAATACTGGTGCTGGTGCTAATGATGCCTATGGTATTGTCCCCTCTCCCATCGCTGTGTCCCCACCTGTCCCCAAACCCCAGCCCCTGACCCCAAACCCCAGCCCCTGACCCCAAACCCCAGCCCCTGACCCCACTCCTGACCCTTTGTCCCAGCCCTGCACTGGCTCTGCCCCAAATGTCACCTCTGGGCCACACCCACTGCCCTCCTTCCCCAAATTACATTGAATTGGTCAAGATTTGGGTCAGGATTTCAGGCGAGGAGCCAAGATACCAAATTTTGTGCCAAAAGTCCCGATGTGAGGCCACTGGGCCGGGTTTGGGTCGGTGGCTGTGACTCGGTGCCAGCCGGGCAGATTTGGGGCAGAAGTGGCCAAGTCTGGGGGCAGTGGTTGGGATTTGAGGGCCAAGGCTGAGCTGAGGGTGAAAGCGGCCCTGATTTGGGGCCAGGAGCTGAGATTTGGGGCCAGAGCAGAGCCAGGGTGGGACAGAGGGTCAGGAGTGGGGTCAGGGGCTGCAGGGAAGGGTCTGGGGCACGGGGACAGGGGGGGACAGAGTGACGGGAATGGGGTCAATCAGCAGGACCCCAACCAGCAGCACCACATTTGGCACAGAAATAGGATCCGGAATCCTCGTCCTTGGGGTTGTTCATGGTCAGCGTCACCGAGCTCTGCCCGTTGTCCCTGGAGATCGTGACCCGGCCCTTGAACGATGGCGCGTACTGGGTGGTGCCACCACTGCTGGTGACAAGAGCGATCCACTCCAGCCCCTGCCCGGGCCTCTGTCGCACCCATTGGACATCAAAACTGCCGAAACTGAACCCGGACCCTCGGCAGAGGAGGCGCAGGGACCCCCCGGGGGGCTGGAGGTCCCCCCCGGACTCCAGCAGGGTCACGGCCGCCCGGAGCCCTGCGGGGAAAAGGGGAGATGGGGATGGGAACAGCTCAAACATTGACCGAAATCCTGACTCCTGGCCCCAAATTGTGACCCTTGGATTTCTTCATCCTCTTCCTCCTGCTCCTGCTGGTTCTGCCAGGTGGGTCCCGACTCTCCCTGGATCTGACCACACCCAGCACCAGCCACACCCTGATATGGTTCATCGTCTCATCTCCCCTTTGTGCCGCAGGGCTCCGGGCGGCCGTGACCCTGCTGGAGTCCGGGGGGGACCTCCAGCCCCCCGGGGGGTCCCTGCGCCTCCTCTGCCGAGGGTCCGGGTTCGATTTTGGAAGCTACGACGTGGGCTGGGTTCGTCAGAGACCCGGGCAGGGGCTGGAATTCATCGCGTGGATCTACTACAATGGTGGCAGCACCTTCTACGCGCCATCGTTCAAGGGCCGGTTCACGATCTCCAGGGACAACGGGCAGAGCTCGGTGACGCTGACCATGAACAACCTCAAGGACGAGGATTCCGGATCCTATTTCTGTGCCAAATCTTTTGATAGTGGTTATGCTGCTGCTGATGCTGCTGCTTTTGGCGACACTTCTGGCCCCACCTCCATGGTGGTCAACAAATGTTTCCAATCCCAGCCATTCTTTCCCCAATTCCCAGCTATTTTCTTCCAGTCTTGGTCATTTTCCAACAAACTCTCTCCTTCCTGGCCCAGCTCTTGACTTTTTCTTTCAGTTTTGACCATTTCTCCCAAATCTCAGCCTTCCCCTTGCCCTTGGGCCCTTTGCCCAGAACCGTCCCCCAAATCCCAGCCTTTCACCCCAGATTTCCGCTCCCTTCCCTGGTGACCATTGGCCTGAAAATCCCTCTGGGGCAGCCCCAGATCTGCACCCCTGGCACCAAACCCTGGCTGCTGCGGGCACCCAGGCCTGAGGGTTTGCCCCAAAAATTGGCACCAGCGGTGAAGAGGAGGGGCTGAGAGCTGAGAATTTGGGGGGAAATGGCGGAGATTTGGGGCAGAACCAGTTCAGAGCTGGGACAGGGGACAGGAATGGGGTCAGGGGCTGGGGTTTGGGGGAAGGGTCTGGGGCACGGGGACAGGGGGGACACAGGGACCGGGACGGGGATGGGATCAAAATGTTCAACCACAGCAGCACCATCATAACCACCAGCATAAGCGTTTTTGGTGCAGAAATAGACGGCGGAATCCTCGAGCTTGAGGTTGTTCATGGTCAGCGTCACCGAGCTCTGCCCGTTGTCCCTGGAGATCGTGAACCGGCCCTTGACTGAGGGCGCGTATCTGGTACCGCCACCATTGTTATTGATCCCTGCGATGTATTCCAGCGCATTCCCGGGTCTCTGGCGCACCCATTCCATGGCAAAACTGCCGAAATCAAAGCCGGACCCTCGGCAGAGGAGGCGCAGGGACCCCCCGGGGGGCTGGAGGTCCCCCCCGGACTCCAGCAGGGTCACGGCCGCCCGGAGCCCTGCGGGGAAAAGGGGAGATGGGGATGGGAACAGCTCAAACATTGACACCAAATCCTGACTCCTGGCCCCACATTCTGCCAGTTTCTTGTCATCCTGCTGATCCCGGTGACCAGTCCCGGTGGGTTCAGCACATTTTTTCAACTGGCCACACCCACTTAGGGCCCTACAGCCAATCCATCCCCTCATCCCCATCTCCCCTTTTCCCCGCAGGGCTCCGGGCGGCCGTGACCCTGCTGGAGTCCGGGGGGGACCTCCAGCCCCCCAGGGGGTCCCTGCGCCTCCTCTGCCGAGGGTCCGGGTTCGATTTTGGGAGCTACAACATGTTCTGGGTGCGCCAGAGCCCCGGGCAGGGGCTGGAGTGGCTCGCAGGGATCAGCAACACTGGTGGCAGCACCCTCTACGCGCCATCGTTCAAGGGCCGGGTCACGATCTCCAGGGACAACGGGCAGAGCTCGGTGACGCTGACCATGAACAACCTCAAGGACGAGGATTCCGGATCCTATTTCTGCGCCAGATCTGTCTATGCTGCTGATTGGGCTCCATCTGCTTCCAGTGAAGATGCCAGCAGCGGTGGAACCACCCCCATCTCAGTGTCCCCACCTGTCCCCAAAGCCCAGACCCTTCCCCCAAACCCCAGCCCTTGACCCTTTCCTCCAAGTCTCCCCCATATTCCATTAATGGTGATCAAAGACCCCAAACCCCTGCCTGGTTCTGCACAAAACCCAACTGCTTTGGCCCCAAAACTTGCCCGATTCTGCCCGAAATCGCCAGTTTGGCCTCCCAGTCGCAGCCGCTGACACAGATCCCCAATTCTGACCCAAATCGGGACCTTAACGTCAAATGCGAAAATTCAGAGCAAAGTTTGGGGAAGGAAGTGGAGCTTTGGGGTCAGGAGTTGTGGTTTGGGGTCAGCGGGTGAGAACTGGGGCCAAGGCAGTGCCAGGCTGGGATCAATGGTCAAGAGCTGGGTCTGGGGTTGGGGTCTGGGGGAAGGGTCTGGGCTCTGGGGATGGGGGGACTTGGAGATGGGTGTGGGGACACCACCCATGTCGACAATATAACCAGCAGGAGCAGCGCCACCACCAGGAGCTTTGGCACAGAAATAGGTGGCGGAATCCTCGTCCTTGAGGTTGTTCATTGTCAGCGTCACCGAGCTCTGCCCGTTGTCCCTGGAGATCGTGAACCAACCCTTGACCGATGGTGCGTACTCGGTGTAGCCACCAGTGTTGACCCCTGCGACCCATTCCAGCCCCTGCCCGGGTCTCTGGCGCATCCAGCCCATCCCAAAACTGCCGAAACTGAACCCGGACGCTCGGCAGAGGAGGCGCAGGGACCCCCCGGGGGGCTGGAGGTCCCCCCCGGACTCCAGCAGGGTCACGGCCGCCCGGAGCCCTGCGGGGAAAAGGGGAGATGGGGATGGGAACAGCTCAAACATTGACCCAAATCCTGACTCCTGGCCCCAAACTGTGACCCTTGTATTTCTTCATCCTCTTCCTCCTGCTCCCGCTGGTTCTGCCAGGTGGGTCCCGACTCTCCCTGGATCTGACCACACCCAGCACCAGCCACGCCCTGATATGGTTCATCGTCTCATCTCCCCTTTGTGCCGCAGGGCTCCGGGCGGCCGTGACCCTGCTGGAGTCCGGGGGGGACCTCCAGCCCCCCGGGGGGTCCCTGCGCCTCCTCTGCCGAGGGTCTGGGTTCACTTTTGGGAATTTTGACATGTACTGGATCCGCCAGAGGCCCGGACTGGCGCTGGAATACATCGCAGGGATCAGCAGCGGTGGTGGCAGCACCTACTACGCGCCCTCGGTGCAGGGCCGGTTCAGGATCTCCAGGGACAACGGGCAGAGCTCGGTGACGCTGACCATGAACAACCTCAAGGACGAGGATTACGGATCCTATTTCTGTGCCAAGGGTGCTAGTAGTGCTTGGGCTGAAAGTGCTGGATTTGTTGACGTGACCCATGGTGTCCCCATCCCCAATCTCCGAGTCCCCCCCGTCCCCAGAGCCCAGAACCTTCCCCCAGACCCCAGCCCCAGCCCCAGCTCTTGACCATTGATCCCAGCCTGGCACTGCCTTGGCCCCAGTTCTCACCCGCTGACCCCAAACCACAACTCCTGACCCCAAATCTCCACTTTCTTCCCCAAAACCTAGGACTGAAAGTGGAGATTTTAGGACGAGGATCAAGATTTGGGTCAACTTTGTGGCCAGGAGCTGAGAATTTGGGGCAGGACCTGTCCAGGGCTGGGACACAGGGACAAGGATGGGGTCAAGGGTTGGGGTTTGGGGGAAGGGTCTGGACTTTGGGGACAGGGGGGACTCGGAGATGGGGGATGGAGCCAGCACCGCCACGTTCACTACGACCAGGATCAGCAGTGTAAGCCCCAGCAGATTTGGCGCAGAAATAGGATCCGGAATCCTCGTCCTTGAGGTTGTTCATGGTCAGCGTCACCGAGCTCTGCCCGTTGTCCCTGGAGATCGTGACCCGGCCCTGCACCGACGGCCCGTACTCGATGAAACCACCATTGCTGTGGATCCTTGCGATGAATTCCAGCCCCTGCCCGGGTCTCTGGCGATACCAGGCCATCCCAAAACTGCCGAAACTGAACCCAGACCCTCGGCAGAGGAGGCGCAGGGACCCCCCAGGGGGCTGGAGGTCCCCCCCGGACTCCAGCAGGGTCACGGCCGCCCGGAGCCCTGCGGGGAAAAGGGGAGATGGGGATGAGGAACGGGGTTGGTCGAGGCCTCGGAGTGAGTGTGGCCAGATCCGGAGAAATGGGGTGAACCACTTGGGAAGTCAGCAGGATCAGCAGGATAACAAGAAAATGTCACAATTTGGGGCCAAGAGTCAGGATTTGGGGTCAGTGTTTGAGCTGTTCCCATCCCCATTTCCCCTTTTCCCCGCAGGGCTCCCGGCGGCCGTGACCCTGCTGGAGTCCGGGGGGGACCTCCAGCCCCCGGGGGGTCCCTGCGCCTCCTCTGCCGAGGGTCCGGCTTCAATTTCGGCAGTTTTGGGATGGGCTGGGTGCGCCAGAGACCCGGGCAGGGGCTGGAATTCATCGCATACATCAGCAACAATGGTGGCACCACCTACTACGCGCCGTCAGTCAAGGGCCGGTTCACGATCTCCAGGGACAACGGGCAGAGCTCGGTGACGCTGACCATGAACAACCTCAAGGACGAGGATTCCGCCATCTATTTCTGCGCCAAAACTGCTGATAATTGTTGTGCTGCTGCTGCTGCTGCTGCTGCTGATCGTGAAGGCGCCGGCGGCGGTGGATCCACCCACATCTCAGTGTCCCCACCTGTCCCCAAAGCCTGGATCGTTCCCCCAAACCTCAGCCCTTGACCCTTTGTCTCAAGTCTCCCCCATTTCTACCAGTGATGACCAAAGACCCAAAAACCACAACTGGTTCTGTCCCAAACCCAACTGCTTTGGTCCCAAAACTCGCCCGATTCTGTCCCAAATCTCCAGTTTGGGTTCCCAGTCGCAGCCGCTGACACACATGCGCTATTCTGACACAAACTGAGACGTTAACCTCAAATCCCAACCTTCAGAGCAAGGTTTTGGGGAAGAAAGTGGAGATTTGGGGTCAGGAGTTGTGGTTTGGGGTCAGCGGGTGAGAACTGGGGCCAAGGCAGTGCCAGGCTGGGATCAATGGTCAAGATCTGGGTCTGGGGTTGGGGTCTGGGGGAAGGGTCTGGGCTCTGGGGACGGGGGGGACTCGGAGATTGGGGTAGGACCGTCATCAATACGAGCAGTACCAGCACCAGTGTTGTAAGATTTGGCACAGAAATAGGATCCGGAATCCTCGTCCTTGAGGTTGTTCATGGTCAGCGTCACCGAGCTCTGCCCGTTGTCCCTGGAGATCCTGACCCGGCCCTTGACTGAATCCGCGTACCAGGTGCTGCCACTGCTACTGATCTCTGCGATGTCCTCCAGTCCCTGCCCGGGTCTCTGGCGGATCCAGAACATCCCAAAATTCCCGAAATCAAACCCGGACCCTCGGCAGAGGAGGCGCAGGGACCCCCCGGGGGGCTGGAGGTCCCCCCCGCACTCCAGCAGGGTCACGGCCGCCCGGAGCCCTGCGGGGAAAAGGGGAGATGGGGATGAGGGGATGGAAATCTCAAGCAGAAGTGTCTAATTAACAAATGAGTGGATTTGGGCTAATTGCAGGGTTTAAGGCCTTTTTTGATACTGGAAAGATCTGTTGGGGATTTGGGGCCAGGCGAAGGGAGTTTGGTACAAACCAGAGAAGGTTCGGGGATGGGGGAGCGGCCGTGGCCGTGCTGGGCAATTCAGGGCAGTGACACAAAGCTTTTTCTGCAGCTGGCGTTCTGCTGAGCCACTCAGAACCTGGACACGCCTCCGTGAAACGCAGATGTTAAAGATGACACAAACCCAGAACTTTTTATTTTCCTGCCCCGGCCTGCCCGGGCCCCTGCAGCTGCCAGGAAGGAAGTGGGGGGAGGCTGCAGAGCCCCAAAATCTCGGCGTCTTCTCCTCCCTCCCCTCTGGCACCTCACTGCTCCCTCCCCGGCCGCCGTGCCTTGGTGCTGCTCCTCGGTTTTGGGGTGAAATCCTCTTGTGAGCTCTGCAGAAACCACCCATTTTTCCCCAAACAGGTGAAACCGTGGGGAGATGGAAATGCCCAAACTGACCTCGAGCCGAGGCCGCCAGGCTGAGAGGAGCAGATGTTGGCACGGCCGTGATCCCGTGAGGAGTTTGGGCAGAGCAGGGCAGGCCTGGCCTTCCAGGAGAATTAGAAATAATAAAATATTTCTGTTTGCAGGGGTGAGGACGATTTTAGAGACAGGTAATGAGAATTCTGCCTTTGAACAGCTCGTCTTTAAATCAACGCCCCAAAAGCCGGCCCGTGACAAGCTGTGGGAAGGCTGGTGACAACGGGAGGGATTTCACCTTGGCAGGGCTCCTGATGAAATCAAAAACCACCAAAAACGGGTTTTTCCTCTCATAAAGAAGCCTCCATCACCTTAACAAGAGGGAATTCTCTCTCAGGGAGCTGAGGAATGACTGGTTTAGAGGTGGCAAACTGAGTGGAAATTTTGGGTTTTGTTTCATTGTCAGCGGGAAAGGAGAGTTTGAGGGAGGAGGAGAAGCGTTCGGAGGGGTTTGTTTGGATTCTTGGCTTTTTCTCTTCGTTACTTTTAATAAATGTCCTTTTGAAGGTTTTCAGCCTGCTTTGGCTTTCTCCCAGTCCTGTCCCAGAGCAGGAAATGAGGGCACGGGTGATTGGCCAGCGCCGAGCCCAGCACACGCAGCAGCACGTTGGGTGGGAAATGTGAAAATTGGGGAAATGTGAAACCCGGGGAAATGTGAATTTGGGGAAATGTGAAAATTGGGGAAATCTGAAAATTAGGGAAATCTGAATTTGGGGAAATGTGAAAATTGGGGAAATGTGAAAATTGGGGAAATCTGAAAATTGGGGAAATCTGAATTTGGGGAAATCTGAAAATTGGGGAAATCTGAAAATTGGGGACATCTGAAAACTGGGAAAATCTGAATTTGGGGAAATCTGAAAATTGGGGAAATCTGAAAATTGGGGACATCTGAATTTGGGGAAATCTGAAAATTGGGGAAATCTGAAAATTGGGGAAATGTGAATTTGGGGAAATGTGAATTTGGCAAAACAAAACCACAACACCTGGCGCGGGGCATCCCTGGAGAGATTGAGCAGCCCCGATGGGGCCAGAGGGGCCAGGGCTGGACCAGGGAGGGGTCTGGGGACAGCTGGGGACAGCTGGGGACAGCTGGGGACACAGCCATGGGGCGGGGCCAAAACTGTCAGCAGTGTCAGCATTCCGGGAATAAACGTGTTTGGCGCAGAAATAGGATCCGGAATCCTCGTCCTTGAGGTTGTTCATGGTCAGCGTCACCGAGCTCTGCCCGTTGTCCCTGGAGATCGTGAACCGGCCCTGCACCGACGTCGCGTAGTAGGTGTTGACACCATCATTGTTGATGCCTCCAATCCATTCCAGGGCCTGCCCGGGTCTCTGGCGGATCCAGTGCATGCCATAAGTCCCAAAATCGAACCCGGAGCCTCGGCAGAGGAGGCGCAGGGACCCCCCGGGGGGCTGGAGGTCCCCCCCGGACTCCAGCAGGGTCACGGCCGCCCGGAGCCCTGCGGGGAAAAGGGGAGATGGGGATGGGAACAGCTCAAACATTGACCCAAATCCTGACTCTTGGCCCCAAATTGAGACCCTTGGATTTCTTCATCCGCTTCCTCCTGCTCCTGCTGGTTCTGCCAGGTGGGTCCCGACTCTCCCTGGATCTGACCACGCCCAGCACCAGCCACACCCTGATATGGTTCATCGTCTCATCTCCCCTTTGTGCCGCAGGGCTCCGGGCGGCCGTGACCCTGCTGGAGTCCGGGGGGGACCTCCAGCCCCCCGGGGGGTCCCTGACCTTGCTGTGCCGCGCCTCCGGGTCCACTTTGGCCGATCACGACATGTTCTGGATCCGCCAGAGACCCGGGCAGGGGCTGGAGTGGGTCGGGAGTGTCCGGACGGAAGGCTGGAGCTCCGCGTGCGCGCCCTCGGTGCGGGGCCGGGTCAGGATCTCCAGGGACAACGGGCAGAGCTCGGTGACGCTGACCATGAACAACCTCAAGGACGAGGATTCCGGATCCTATTTCTGCGCCAAATCTGCTTTTGGTGGTAACAGTGGTGTTGCCGTTGGTGATAGTGACGATGCCTTAAATCCCCACCCCTGGATCCCCAACTGTCCCCAAATCCCCAAATCCTTTCCCCAAACCCAGCCCTTGATCCCCTTGAACATCTCCCCCAGTCTCCACCATCTTTGCCCCAATTCTCAACTTTCCCCCAATTTTCCCCCTTTCACCCAATTCTGCCCCCAGCTCCCCCGGCCCTGATTGGGTGGAGGTCAGAACTGGGGGACACGGGTGAAGGTTTGGGGCCAATGGTTGAGTTTTGGGACTGAATCCGAAGGATTTTGGGTCAGTCCTCACGATTGGTACAAATGGGTGAGACTTGCAACAAAGAGCCGAGAGCTGAGGGCTGGGAGAAGGGTCTGCCTTTGGGGACAGGGGGGACACTGAGATGGGGGTGGATCCACCACCGGCACCGGCACCATAGCCAGCCCAACAACAACCAGCACCAGAATGTTTGGCACAGAAATAGGATCCGGAATCCTCGTCCTTGAGGTTGTTCATGGTCAGCGTCACCGAGCTCTGCCCGTTGTCCCTGGAGATCCTGACCCGGCCCTGCACCGACGGCGCGTACCTGGTGCTGCCATCAGGGTAGATCCCTGCGAGCCACTCCAGTGCCTGCCCGGGTCTCTGGCGCATCCAGCACATGGAAGAGCTCCCGAAATCGAACCCAGAGCCTCGGCAGAGGAGGCGCAGGGACCCCCCGGGGGGCTGGAGGTCCCCCCCGGACTCCAGCAGGGTCACACCCATTCTCCCATCCCCAAATTTTCTCTGGTTTTCCCCAAATTCCCCGGATTTTTTCCCAGATCTCCACCAGAGATTTCCTGCACCCTAAAGGTGCCCCAAACTGTTAAATTACTCTCAATCCACACATTTATGAATGGGACGCCTCCACCTGAGCTTTCCATCCCCTCATCCCCATCTCCCCTTTTCCCCGCAGGGCTCCGGGCGGCCGTGACCCTGCTGGAGTCCGGGGGGGACCTCCAGCCCCACGGGGGGTCCCTGCGCCTCCTGATGCGACGAATTCCAGCCCCTGCCCGGGTCTCTGGCGGATCCAAAACATGGAGAAACTCCCAAAATCGAACCCGGACCCTCGGCAGAGGAGGCGCAGGGACCCCCGGGGGGCTGGAGGTCCCCCCCGGACTCCAGCAGGGTCACGGCCGCCCGGAGCCCTGCGGGGAAAAGGGGAGATGGGCACGAGGGGATGGAAATCTCAAGCGGAGGCTTCCAATTCATTAATGAGTGGATTTGTCCTAATTGTATGGTTTAGGACATTTTACGATACTGGAAAGATCTGTTGGAGATTCGGGGCCAGACAAAGGGAGTTTGGTACAAAACCAGTGATGGTTTGGGGATGGGAGAATGGCCGTGACCCTGCTGGAGTCCGGGAGGGACCTCCAGCCCCCCGGGGGGTCCCTGCTCCTCCTCTGCCGAGGCTCTGGGTTTGATTTTGGCAGTTTTGGGATGGGCTGGATGCGCCAGAGACCCGGGCAGGGGCTGGAATATGTAGCACGGATCAGTGACACTGGTGGCTACACCGAGTACGCGCCATCGTTCAAGGGCCGGGTCAGGATCTCCAGGGACAACGGGCAGAGCTCGGTGACGCTGACCATGAACAACCTCAAGGACGAGGATTCCGGATCCTATTTCTGTGCCAAAGCTGCTGGTGGTGGTGCTGCTGCTCCTGCTGGTTAAATTGTCGACACAGGTGGTGTCCCTACTCCCATCTGCCAATTGTCCCCCGTCCCCATAGCCCAGACCCTTCCCCCAGACCCCAGACCCAGACCCAGCTCTTGACCATTGATCCCAGCCTGGCACTGCCTTGGCCCCAGTTCTCACCCGCTGACCCCAAACCACAACTCCTGACCCCAAATCTCCACTTTCTTCCCCAAAACCTTGCTCTGAAGGTTGGGATTTGAGGCCCAGGCCCAGATTTGGGTCAGGGTGGGGGATTTGTGTCAGCGGCTGTTCCTGGGAGCCCAAAGTGGAGAATTGGGACAGAATTGGGTGAGTTTTGGGGCCAAAACAGTTGGGTTTTGGGTGGAACCATGCAGGGGTTTTGGGGTCTGTGGTCACAATTGTTGGAAATGGGGGAGACCTGAGACAAAGGGTCAAGGGGTGAGGTTTGGGGGAACGATCCAGGCTGTGGGGACAGGTGGGGACACTGAGATGTGGGTGATTCCCCCAGGAGCAACTTCACCATCAGCAGCAGCATTCCCACTATTAGCACCAGCAGATTTGGCGCAGAAATAGGATCCGGAATCCTCGTCCTTGAGGTTGTTCATGGTCAGCGTCACCGAGCTCTGCCCGTTGTCCCTGGAGATCCTGACCCGGCCCTGCACCGATGGCGAGTAACCGATGTTGCCACCAGTGTTGCTCATCCCAGCCACAAACTCCAGCGCCTGCCCGGGTCTCTGGCGCATCCAGCCCATTCCAAAACTGCCGAAATTGAAGCCAGACCCTTGGCAGAGGAGGCGCAGGGACCCCCCGGGGGGCTGGAGGTCCCCCCCGGACTCCAGCAGGGTCACGGCCGCTCCCCTGTCCCAAAACCTTCTCTGTTTTGCCCCAAACTCCCCTGATTTTGTCCCAGATCTCCACCCGAGCTTTCCTGTATCTTAGAGGTGCCTCAAACCGTTCAATTAATCTTGCTCCACCCATTAATTAATTGGACAACTCCGCCTGACCTTTCCATCTCCTCATCCCCATCTCCCCTTTTTCCCGCAGGGCTCCGGGCGGCCGTGACCCTGCTGGAGTGCGGGGGGGACCTCCAGCCCCCCGGGGGGTCCCTGCGCCTCCTCTGCCGAGGCTCCGGGTTCGATTTCAGCAGTCTTGGCATGCAGTGGATCCCCCAGAGACCCGGGCAGGCGCTGGAGTGGATCGCAGGGATCAACACTGGTGGCAGCACCTACTACGCGCCATCGTTCAAGGGCTGGTTCACGATCTCCAGGGACAACGGGCAGAGCTCGGTGACGCTGACCATGAACAACCTCAAGGACGAGGATTCTGCCGTCTATTTCTGCCCCAAATATGTCAATACTGGTGCTGGTGCTAATGATGCCTATGGTATTGTCCCCTCTCCCATCGCTGTGTCCCCACCTGTCCCCAAACCCCAGCCCCTGACCCCAAACCCCAGCCCCTGACCCCAAACCCCAGCCCCTGACCCCACTCCTGACCCTTTGTCCCAGCCCTGCACTGGCTCTGCCCCAAATGTCACCTCTGGGCCACACCCACTGCCCTCCTTCCCCAAATTACATTGAATTGGTCAAGATTTGGGTCAGGATTTCAGGCGAGGAGCCAAGATACCAAATTTTGTGCCAAAAGTCCCGATGTGAGGCCACTGGGCCGGGTTTGGGTCGGTGGCTGTGACTCGGTGCCAGCCGGGCAGATTTGGGGCAGAAGTGGCCAAGTCTGGGGGCAGTGGTTGGGATTTGAGGGCCAAGGCTGAGCTGAGGGTGAAAGCGGCCCTGATTTGGGGCCAGGAGCTGAGATTTGGGGCCAGAGCAGAGCCAGGGTGGGACAGAGGGTCAGGAGTGGGGTCAGGGGCTGCAGGGAAGGGTCTGGGGCACGGGGACAGGGGGGGACAGAGTGACGGGAATGGGGTCAATCAGCAGGACCCCAACCAGCAGCACCACATTTGGCACAGAAATAGGATCCGGAATCCTCGTCCTTGGGGTTGTTCATGGTCAGCGTCACCGAGCTCTGCCCGTTGTCCCTGGAGATCGTGACCCGGCCCTTGAACGATGGCGCGTACTGGGTGGTGCCACCACTGCTGGTGACAAGAGCGATCCACTCCAGCCCCTGCCCGGGCCTCTGTCGCACCCATTGGACATCAAAACTGCCGAAACTGAACCCGGACCCTCGGCAGAGGAGGCGCAGGGACCCCCCGGGGGGCTGGAGGTCCCCCCCGGACTCCAGCAGGGTCACGGCCGCCCGGGGCCCTGCGGGAAAAAGGGGAGATGGGGAGGAGGGGATGGAATCTCAAGTGGAGGTGTCCAATTCATTAATGCATGGAGTGAGGCTAATTGAAGAAATTGGGGCACCTTAGGATACAGGAAAGCTCTGGTTGAGATTTGGGACAAAATCAGGGGAGTTTGGGGAAAAGCAGTGAAGGTTTGGGGATGGGGGAGCTGCCGTGACTCTGCTGGAGTCTGGGGGGGACCTCCAGCCCCCCGGGGGGTCCCTGCGCCTCCTCTGCCGAGGCTCCGGGTTCAGTTTTGGCAGTTTTGGGATGGGCTGGGTGCGCCAGAGACCCGGGCAGGGGCTGGAATTTATCGCAGGGGTCAACACTGGTGGCTACACCGAGTACGCGCCCTCGGTGCAGGGCCGGTTCACGATCTCCAGGGACAACGGGCAGAGCTCGGTGACGCTGACCATGAACAACCTCAAGGACGAGGATTCCGCCGTCTATTTCTGTGCCAAAGCTCCTGGTGGTGGCGCTGCTCCTGCTGGTTATATTGTCGACACAGGTGGTGTCCCCACCCCATCCCCCACAATCACCCCCCCGTCCCCAGAGCCCAGACCCTTCCCCCAGACCCCAAGCCCAGACCCAGCTCTTGACCATTGATCCCAGCCTGGCACTGCCTTGGCCCCAGTTCTCACCCGCTGACCCCAAACCACAACTCCTGACCCCAAATCTCCACTTTCTTCCCCAAAACTCTGCTCTGATGGTCGGGATTTGAGGCGAAGGTCCAGATTTGGGGACAAAGGCTGAGGATTTATGTCAGCAGCTGTGTCTGATATCCCAAAGTGGAGATTTGGGGCAGAATTGGGCAGTGTTTTGGGGCCAAAGCTATTGGGTTTGGGGCAGAACCGTTCGGGGCTTTGGGGTCTATGGTCACCATTGGTAGAAATGGGGGAGACTTGAGACAAAGGGTCAGAAGAGGAGGTTTTATGGAAGGTCTGGGTTTCGGGACAACAGGGAGACTCAACCATAGGGTCGTGGCCAGCGCCACCATAACCAACATCACCATAACCAATATCATCACCAGCAGCAGGAGCACAACAACCATCAGCGTTTTTGGCACAGAAATAGGATCCGGAATCCTCGTCCTTGAGGTTGTTCATGGTCAGCGTCACCGAGCTCTGCCCGTTGTCCCTGGAGATCGTGAACCGGCCCTGCACCGAGGGCGCGTAGAAGGTGCTGCCATCAGGGTAGATCCCTGCGATCCACTCCAGCGCCTGCCCGGGTCTCTGGCGGATCCAGCTCATGTAGGAGCTCCTGAAATTGAACCCAGACCCTCGGCAGAGGAGGCGCAGGGACCCCCCGGGGGGCTGGAGGTCCCCCCCGGACTCCAGCAGGGTCACGGCCGCCCGGAGCCCTGCGGCACAAAGGGGAGATGAGACGATGAACCATATCAGGGTGTGGCTGGTGCTGGGTGTGGTCAGATCCAGGGAGAGTCGGGACCCACCTGGCAGAACCAGCGGGAGCAGGAGGAAGAGGATGAAGAAATACAAGGGTCTCAATTTGGGGCCAAGAGTCAGGATTTGGGGTCAATGTTTGAGCCGTTCCCATCCCCATCTCCCCTTTGTGCCGCAGGGCTCCGGGCGGCCGTGACCCTGCTGGAGTCCGGGGGGGACCTCCAGCCCCCCGGGGGGTCCCTGACCTTGCTGTGCCGCGCCTCCGGCTTCGATTTTGGGAGTTACGGAATGATCTGGATCCGTCAGAGACCCGGGAAGGAGCTGGAATACGTCGCAAGTATCAGCAGCAATGGTGCTGACACCGGCTACGGGCCGTCGTTCAGGGGCCGGGTCACGATCTCCAGGGACAACGGGCAGAGCTCGGTGACGCTGACCATGAACAACCTCAAGGACGAGGATTCCGCCGTCTATTTCTGTGCCAAACGTTCTACTGGTAGTTACGGTTCTGAGAGTGCTGCTCGTATTGGGCACAGTGCCGTCAGTGTTCCCACCCCCATGATTTTCACCGAATATCTGCAATCCCCAGAGATCCTTCCCCCAAATCCCAGCTTTTGTCCTCAAATCTTCACTGTTTTTTTCCAATCCAAAATGGAACGTTCCAGCTGAATCCACCCTTAGATCCATCCCAACGCATTCCTGGGGCTCTGGCACACCCAACTAGTGTCAAAATTCCCAAAATCCAATACAGAGGTTCAGAAACCCCTGGGGGTCTCCCCATCCCATTCCTGCCCCTGCTGGGGACGCAGCGTTTGGGGTTTGGGACCAGCCCCGGCATCGCCACCACAACCGGCGCCGCCAGGAGCAGCGTTGATGTACCAGCCGCTGGTGAAACGCCTGGCACAGAAATAGGATCCGGAATCCTCGTCCTTGAGGTTGTTCATGGTCAGCGTCACCGAGCTCTGCCCGTTGTCCCTGCAGATCCTGACCCGGCCCTGCACCGACGGCGCGTATCTGGTGTCACCACCGCTGCTCTCGATGGCGGCCACGAATTCCAGCGCATGCCTGGGTCTCTGGCGGATCCAGAACATGGTGTGGCTGCCGAAATCGAACCCGGACCCTCGGCAGAGGAGGCGCAGGGACCCCCCGGGGGGCTGGAGGTCCCCCCCGGACTCCAGCAGGGTCACGGCCGCCCGGAGCCCTGCGGGGAAAAGGGGAGATGGGGATGAGGGGATGGAAAGCTCAAGTGGAAGCATCCAATTGATTAATGAGTGGAGTGAGGTTAATTGAAAGGTTTGGGGCACCTTAGGATACAGAAAAACTCTGGTGGAGATTTGGGATAAAATCAGGGGAGTTTGGGGAAAACCAGTGAAGGTTTGGGGATGGGGGAGCGGCCGTGACCCTGCTGGAGTGCGGGGGGGACCTCCAGCCCCCCGGGGGGTCCCTGCGCCTCCTCTGCCGAGGGTCCGGGTTCAGTTTCGGCAGTTTTGGAATGGGCTGGATGCGCCAGAGACCCGGGCAGGCGCTGGAGTTTGTGGCTGGGATGAGCAACAATGGTGGCAACATCGGTTACTCGCCATCGGTGCAGGGCCGGGTCAGGATCTCCAGGGACAACGGGCAGAGCTCGGTGACGCTGACCATGAACAACCTCAAGGACGAGGATTCCGGATCCTATTTCTGCGCCAAAGAGGGTGGTGCTGCTTCGGGTGGTTATGCTGCTGGTTATATTGTCGACACGGGTGGTGTCCCTACTCCCATCTCCCAAGTCCCCCCCAGTCCCCAGAGCCCAGACCCTTCCCCCAGACCCCAGCCCCAGACCCAGCTCTTGACCATTGACCCCAGCCTGGCACTGCCTTGGCCCCAATTCTCACCCGCTTACCCCAAACCACAACTCCTGACCCCAAATCTCCACTTTCTTCCCCAAAACCTTGCTCTGAAGGTTGGGATTTGAGGTTAACGTCTCAGTTTGGGTCAGAATAGCACATGTGTGTCAGCGGCTGTGACTGGGAACCCAAACTGGAGATTTGGGACAGAATCGGGCGAGTTTTGGGACCAAAGCAGTTGGGTTTGGGACAGAACCAGTTGTGGTTTTTGGGTCTTTGGTCATCACTGGTGAAAATGGGGGAGACTTGAGACAAAGGGTCAAGGGCTGAGGTTTGGGGGAACGATCCAGGCTTTGGGGCCAGGTGGGGACACTGAGATGTGGGTGGATCCACCGCCGCCGGCGCCTGCACGATAAGCAGCAGCAGCAGCAGCACAACAATTATCAGCAGTTTTGGCGCAGAAATAGACGGCGGAATCCTCGTCCTTGAGGTTGTTCATGGTCAGCGTCACCGAGCTCTGCCCATTGTCCCTGGAGATCGTGAACCGGCCCTGCACCGAGGGTGCGTAGTAGGTGCTGGCACCAGTGTTGCTGATGCTCCCGACCCACTCCAGCGCCTGCCCGGGTCTCTGGCGCACCCATTCCATGGCAAAACTGCCGAAATTGAAGCCGGAGCCTCGGCAGAGGAGGCGCAGGGACCCCCCGGGGGGCTGGAGGTCCCCCCCGGACTCCAGCAGGGTCACGGCCGCCCGGAGCCCTGTGGAACAAAAAGAGGGGATGGGGATGGGAAAAGCCCAAACAGTGACAGAAATCCTGATTCTTGGCCCCAAACTGTGACCTTTGGACCTCCCAATTCTCCTGGTCCTGGCCCTGCTGGCACTCAATACCTGGGATCCACCCACCTCCACAGCACCAAGCCCACTCCAGCCCACGCCCCGATCCATCCCCTCATCCCCATCTCCCCTTTTCCCCGCAGGGCTCCGGGCGGCGGTGACCGTTCTGGAGTCCGGGGGGGACCTCCAGCCCCCCGGGGGGTCCCTGCCCCTCCTCTGCCGAGGGTCCGGGTTCAATTTCGGGGGTTTTGGCATGCAATGGATGCGTCAGAGACCTGGGCAAGGGCTGGAATACGTTGCAGGGATCACCAACAATGGTGGTGCCACCAGATACGCGCCCTCGGTGCAGGGCCGGTTCACGATCTCCAGGGACAACGGGCAGAGCTCGGTGACGCTGACCATGAACAACCTCAAGGACGAGGATTCCGGATCCTATTTCTGTGCCAAATATGTTGATAGTGGATGTTGTGCTGCTGCTGCTGATGGTTGACACGTCAGGGGTGGCACTGCTCCCAACTGGGTGTCCCCCTGTCCCCAAACCGAGTCCCTTCGTCCAACCCTCAGCTCTCAGCCCTTTGTCCCAAGTGTCCCTCATGTGTCCCAACGTTGAGCACTGACCCCACACCCTCACTGCCACCTTCCCCAAAACTCACCCATTGGCCCCAAACGTTCACCCCTGGCCCCCAGTTCTGACCTCCACCCAATCAGGGCCCGGGGAGCTGGGGGAGATTTGGGTGAAATGGGCAAAATGGGGGGGAAAGTTGGGAATTGGGGCAGTGATGGCAGAGTTGGGGGTGAAGGTGAACAATGGGGCCATGGGTTGGGGTTTGGGGGATGGATCAGGGGATTTTGAGACCAGGCACGACCCCACCGCTGCCAGCCTGGCGCCATGATCGGCGCCATCGCCATAACCGGCAGCGCCAGAAGCAGAAACAGAGAACCATTTACAATTGCTGTCAAAACATCTGGCACAGAAATAGGATCCGGAATCCTCGTCCTTGAGGTTGTTCATGGTCAGCGTCACCGAGCTCTGCCCGTTGTCCCTGGTCACCGTGAACCGGCCCTGCACGGCTGCTGCATACACGGCGTTGTCGCCCTTGCTGTTGATCTGTGCGACGAATTCCAGCACCTGCCCAGGTCTCTGGCGGATCCAGTAAATTTCAAAATTCCCAAAATCAAAGCCAGACCCTCGGCAGAGGAGGCGCAGGGACCCCCCGGGGGGCTGGAGGTCCCCGCCGGACTCCAGCAGGGTCACGGCCGCCCGGAGCCCTGCGGGGAAAAGGGGAGATGGGGATGAGGGGATGGAAATTTCAGGAGGAGTTGTCCAATTAATTAATGGGTGGAGCAAGACTAATTGAATGGTTTGAGGCACCCCTAAGATACAGGAAAGCTCTGGTGGAGATTTGGGGCCAAAACAGGGCAGTTTGAGCCAAAACCAGAGAAGGTTTGGGGATGTGGGAGCGGCCATGACCCTGCTGGAGTCCGGGGGGGACCTCCAGCCCCCCGGGGGGTCCCTGCGCCTCCTCTGCTGAGGCTCTGGCTTTGATTTTGGGGGTTCCACCATGTACTGGGTTCGCCAGAGACCCGGGCAGGCCCTGGAGTTGCTCGCAGGGTTCAGCACCAGTGGCAGCACCTACTACTCGCCGTCGGTCAAGGGCCGGTTCACGATCTCCAGGGACAACGGGCAGAGCTCGGTGACGCTGACCATGAACAACCTCAAGGACGAGGATTCCGGATCCTATTTCTGTGCCAAACGTGCTGGTGCTGGTAGGTGGAATGCTGCTGCTGATGGTGAAGATGCTCCTGGTGGATCCCTGGCCCCATCTCAGTGTCCCCACCTGTCCCCAGAGCCTGGATCATTCCCCCAAACCTCAGCCCTTGGCCCTTTGTCTCAAGTCTCCCCCATTTCCACCAATGGTGACCAAAGACCCCAAAACCCCGAATGGTTCACCCCCAGACCCAACTGGTTTCGTGCCAAAACTCACCCAATTGTGTCCCAAACCTCGACTTTGGGCTCCAAATCACAGTCGCTGACACAGATCCTCAACGATTTTCCCCAAATCTGGGCCTTGGCCTCAAATCCCGACCTTCAGAGCAAGGTTTTGGGGAAGAAAGTGGAGATTTGGGGTCAGGAGTTGTGGTTTGGGGTCAGCGGGTGAGAATTGGGGCCAAGGCAGTGCCAGGCTGGGATCAATGGTCAAGAGCTGGGTCTGGGGCTGGGCTCTGGGGGAAGGGTCTGGGCTCTGGGGACGGGGGGGACTCGGAGATTGGGGTGGGGACACCACCTGTGTCATCAATATAACCAGCACCAGGATCACCCCAACCAGTATAAGCATATTTGGCACAGAAATAGGATCCGGAATCCTCGTCCTTGAGGTTGTTCATGGTCAGCGTCACCGAGCTCTGCCCGTTGTCCCTGGAGATCCTGAACCGGCCCTTGAACGATGGCGCGTAGAGGGTGCTGCCACCACTGCTGCTGATCCCTGCGATGTATTCCAGCGCCTGCCCGGGCCTCTGGCGGATCCAGTACATGTCAAAATTCCCAAAACTGAACCCAGACCCTCGGCAGAGGAGGCGCAGGGACCCCCCGGGGGGCTGGAGGTCCCCCCCGGACTCCAGCAGGGTCACGGCCGCTCCCCTGTCCCAAAACCTTCTCTGTTTTGCTCCAAACTCCCCTGGTTTTGTCCTAGATCTCCACCAGAGGTTTCCTGTATCCTAAGGTGCTCCAAAACTTTCAATTAAACTCACTCCACTGATTAATGAATTGGACGCATGCGCTTGAGCTTTCCATCCCCTCATCCCCATCTCCCCTTTGTGCCGCAGGGCTCCGGGCGGCCGTGACCCTGCTGGAGTCCGGGGGGGACCTCCAGCCCCCCGGGGGGTCCCTGCGCCTCCTCTGCCGAGGGTCCGGCTTTGATTTCGGCAGTTTTGGGATGGGCTGGATGCGCCAGAGACCCGGGCAGGCGCTGGAATACCTCGCAGCCATCGACAGCACTGGTGGTGTCACCGTGTACGCCTCATCCGTCAGGGGCCGGGTCAGGATCTGCAGGGACAACGGGCAGAGCTCGGTGACGCTGACCATGAACAACCTCAAGCTCAAGGATTCCGGATCCTATTTCTGCGGGAAGGGTTCTGGTGCTGGTTATCCCAATGCTTATGATATTTGTTCCCCGCCCCCATGGCTGGTACCCCTCCTGTCCCCCTTCCCCAGGTCCTCCCTTCAAAGCTCCGCCCTTGAGCCAATCCTCCAGGTTTTGTCTCAGTCTCCAATTCCACGTCTCTAAATTCACGGAATGCACAGAATTTACAGAATTTGCTGAATTCACAGAATCCACAAAATTCACAGAAATCGCAGAATCCACAAAATTCACAGAATTCACTGAATTCACAAAATTCCCAGAATTCACAGAGTTGGATGAGACCTCCAAGCTCATCATCGAGTCCAACCCACCCCCAACACCCCAGCCCTGGCCCCCAGTGCCAGGAGATGAGATTTGGGGCCAAGAGATGAGATTTGGGGTGAGGAGATGAGATTTGGGGCCAGGAGAGGAGATTTGGGGGCAGGAGAGGAGATTTGGGGGCAGGAGATGAGATTTGGGGCCAGGAGAGGAGATTTGGGGCCAGGAGAGGAGATTTGGGGCCAGGAGATGAGATTTGGGGCCAGGAGATGAGATTTGGGGCCAGGAGATGAGATTTGGGGCCAGGAGAGGAGATTTGGGGCCGGGAGATGAGATTTGGGGTGAGGAGATGAGATTTGGGGCCAGGAGAGGAGATCTGGGGCCAGGAGATGAGATTTGGGGTCAGGAGATGGGATTGGGGGCCAAGAGATGAGATTTGGGGCCAGGAGATGAGATTTGGGGGCAGGAGATGAGATTTGGGGCCAGGAGAGGAGATCTGGGGCCAGGAGATGAGATTTGGGGCCAGGAGATGAGATTTGGGGCCGGGAGATGAGATTTGGGGTGAGGAGATGAGATTTGGGGCCAGGAGAGGAGATCTGGGGCCAGGAGATGAGATTTGGGGCCAGGAGATGAGATTTGGGGCCAGGAGAGGAGATTTGGGGTCAGGAGATGAGATTTGGGGTGAGGAGATGAGATTTGGGGCCAGGAGATGAGATTTGGGGTCAGGAGATGAGATTTGGGGCCAGGAGAGGAGATTTGGGGCCAAGAGATGAGATTTGGGGCCAGGAGATGAGATTTGGGGCCAGGAGAGGAGATTTGGGGCCAGGAGATGAGATTTGGGGTCAGGAGAGGAGATTTGGGGCCAGGAGAGGAGATTTGGGGCCAGGAGATGAGATTTGGGGCCAGGAGATGAGATTTGGGGCCGGGAGATGAGATTTGGGGTGAGGAGATGAGATTTGGGGCCAGGAGAGGAGATTTGGGGCCAGGAGATGAGATTTGGGGTCAGGAGAGGAGATTTGGGGCCAGGAGAGGAGATTTGGGGCGAGGAGATGAGATTTGGGGCCAGGAGATGAGATTGGGGGTGAGGAGATGAGATTTGGGGCCAGGAGATGAGATTTGGGGCCAGGAGATGAGATTTGGGGGCAGGAGATGAGATTTGGCGCCAAGAGATGAGATTTGGGGCCCAGGAGATGAGATTTGGGGCCAGGAGATGAGATTTGGGGCCAGGAGAGGAGATTTGGGGACAGGAGATGAGATTTGGGGCCAGGAGATGAGATTTGGGGCCAGGAGAGGAGATTTCGGGTCAAAACAGCGCCAGGTTGGGACAAGGAGACAACAACGGGGTCAAAGTTTGTGGGGAAGTGCCTGGGGCATGCAGAGAAGTGGAGACGCCGGGATTGGATCGGGGTAAAAACCCAAAAACCCCCCGGACTCCAGCAGGGTCACGGCCGCCCGGAGCCCTGCGGCAAAAAGGGGAGATGGGGATGGGAACAGCTCAAACATTGACCCAAAATCCCGACTTTTGGCCCCAAATGGAGACCCTTGGGCGTCCCATCCTTCCCCCCTGCTCCTGCTCGCCCTCCTGGATGTGTTCTGGAACGTTCTCCACGCGCGCTTTGAGCTGTCGCCATTTCCATCCCCTTTTTCCCTTTCAAATGTAAATATCGAAACGAAAGATGTATTCATAAATATTAGAATTTTTTTATATATAATAAGAAATAATAAAGAAAATAATAAAAATAAAATAATAATAATAATAACGATAATGATAATAATAATAATAATTACAATAAGAATAACAATGACAATAATAATAATAACAATAATAATAATAACAACAATAATAACAATAACAATAACAATAATGATAATAATACCAATAATAATAACAATAATAATAACAACAATAACAATAACAATAATAATAATAACAATAATAATAACCATAATAATAACAATAATAATAACAATAACAATAATAATAACAATAATAATAACAATAATAATAACAATAATAATAATAACAATAATAATAATAATGGTAATAATAATAATAACAATAATAATAATAATGACAATAAGAATAACAATAACAATAATAATAATAATAATAACAATAATAACAACAATAATAACAATAATAATTATAACAATAATAATAACAATAATAATAACAATAATAATAATAACAACAATAACAATAATAATGATAACAATAATAATAACAATAATAATAGTAATAATAATAATAACAATAATAATAATAATGGTAATAATAATAATAATAACAATAATAATAATGACAATAAGAATAACAATAACAAGAATAATAATAATAATGACAATAAGAATAACAATAACAACAATAATAATAATAATAACAATAATAATAATAACAACAATAATAACAATAATAATTATAACAATAATAGTAACAATAATAATAACAACAATAACAATAATAATAATAATAACAATAATGATAATAACTATAATAATAACAATAATAGTAACAATAATAATAACAATAATAACAATAATAATAATAATAACGATAATAATAACAATAATAATAATACCAATAATAATACCAATAATAATAACAATAACAATAATAATAATAGCAATAATAATAACAATAATAATAACAATAACAATAATAATAACAATAATAATAATGGTAATAATAATAATAATAATAATAATAATAATAATAATAATAATAATAATAATAAATTCCGTCTCATGTCCCTTCATTCCAGACCTGAAAAAACCCCTAAAATTCAAAAGATTTGCCCCAAAAATCTCCTAAAAGCAATGAAAAAGTGAGGCCGAGAGTCGAGAATTTGGGGGAAAAATTTGGGTGAAAAAGGTGGAGATTTGGGGGGAAACCAGTGAAAATTTGGGATTTTGGGGCAAAATCAGTAAAAATTTGGGATTTTGGGGCAAAATCTGTGAAAATTTGGGATGTTGGGCCAAAATCATTGAAAATTTGGGATTTTGGGGCAAAATCAGCAAAAATTTGGGATTTTGGCGCAAAATCAATGAAAATTTGGGATTTTGGTGGTTTAATGAGCTGTTAAGTAGGAGAAATCTAATTAATTAATGAGTGGATTTGGATTAATTGAGGTTTTGAGGCACTTCAGAAACTCTGGTGGAAATTTGGGGCCAAACCAGGAGATTTTGGGGAAAAATCAGTGAAAATTTGGGATTTTGGGTTTTTAACGATCTGTTAATTAGTAGGAATCCAATTAATTAATGAGTTGATTTGGGTTAATTAAAAGATTTGAGGCTCTTCAGAGCCTCTGGTGGAGATTTGGGGCCAAACACGGGGATTTTGGGGCAAAATCATTGAAAATTTGGGATTTTGGGGTAAAATCAGTGAAAATTTGGGATTTTGGGTGTTTAATGAGCTATTAATTGGGAGAAATCCAATTAATTAATGAGCAGATTGGGGTTAATTAAGAGGTTTGAGGCACTTCAGAACCTCTGGTGGGGATTTGGGGCCAAACCAGGGGATTTTGGGTCAAAACCACTGAAAATTCACCGATTTTGCCCAAAATCCCCCAATTTTTGGTCGCGCCGCGCCCCCTGGCGGCCGCGCGGGGAATTCCCGGTTTTGGCTTTTCCCGCCCAAAATCGGCGGCGATGACGTCACCGATTGATCGCCCGCCTTAATTAACGTCGATTAATCGCGATTAATTAATTCCGCCCAATAATTATTTATTTAATGGCTGCGGGTTTTTTAATTATTTGATTTTAATTAATTAATTACTTAATTGGAGGCCCGCTCGGCTAATTAATGAGTTGTTTAATTAATTAATTTGCAGTAATTGTTGTGGTTCATTAATTAATTAATTTCATTAATTCTCTGGAGATTTCATCAATAATAAATTAATAATTAATTAATTTTTAATAAAGAATAATTTTAATAACTTAATTAGATGCCTGAGATTAATAAACTTTATTAACCAATTAATTAATTGCAGTCCTTTGATTAATCCCGATTAATTAATTAATTAGCCCCCTGTGATCGATCCTGATTAATCCATTAATTAATTAATTGCCCCAATGCCCGTGATTATCCATTAATTAATTATTGTGCTTGATCCCAAGTAATTAATTAACATATCGGTTGCCTGTGATTAATGACGATTAATTAATTAATTAAAGGGATTCCTGTGATTAACACTGATCCATTAATTGCTTGATTACATGGACACGTGAGCCATTAATTAATTAATTAACCCTGGTGATTAACCCCGATCCATTAATTACTTCAAGGGACGTCTGCAATTAATTTTTAATTAATTAGTTAATGGCAATTAGCCACAATGGGCCCATTAATTAATGGAGTTCTGCAATTAACTTAAATCCTTTAATTATTTAATTAATTAAAATAAACGCTACGGGCTCCATTAATTAATTAATTACACTCCAATTAATCATCACCCATTAATTGGACTCTTGTAATTAACTCTTGATGCATTAATTAATGGTTTGGATGCCTGCAATTATCTGGGAGCTATTAATTAATAAATTGGGGCCTTGAAATCACCTCGGACCCTTTAATTAATGAATTGGGTCATTGCAATTAAGTCAGATTAATTAATTAATGAACTGGACACCGGCAGTAACTCAGACCTATTAATTAATGAACCTGTAATTAACTGGGACCTATTAATTAATAAATTAAGCCCTTGAAACTACCTCAGACTTATTAATTAATGAAATAGAGTCTTGCAATTAACTGGGACCTATTAATTAATAAAATGGACTCCTGCAATTAGCTGGGATCAATTAATTAATAAATCAGACCCTTGAAATTACCTAGGACTTATTAATTAATGAAATAGACTCTTACAATTAACTGGGACCCATTAATTAATAAATTAGGCCCTTCAAATTATCTTGGACATATTAATTAATGAAATAGAGTCTTGCAATTAACTGGGAACAATTAATTAATGGAACGGGTGCCTGCAATTAACTGGGACCTATTAATTAATAAATTGGACCCTTAAAATTACCTCGGACTTATTAATTAATGAAACAGAGTCTTGCAATTAAGTGGGATGTATTAATTAATGAATCCAACTCTTGCAATTACCTCAGGCCTATTAATTAATGAAATGGACTCTTGCAATTAACTGGGACCCATTAATTAATAAATTGGACCCTTAAAATTACCTCGGACTCATTAATTAATGAAATAGAGTCTTGCAATTAACTGGGACCCATTAATTAATAAATTAGGTCCTTGAAATTACCCCGGACCTATTAATTAATGAAACAGAGTCTTGCGATTAACTGGGACCTATTAATTAATGAAATGGATGCCTGAAATTAACTGGGACCTATTAATTAATAAATCAGGCCCTTGAAATTATCTGGGACCGATTAATTAATGAAATGGACTCTTGCAATTAACTCAGGCCTATTAATTAATGAAACGGATGCCTGCAATTAACTGGGACCTATTAATTAATAAATCAAGCCCTTCAAATGACCTTGGACTTATTAATTAATGAAATAAAGTCCTGCAATTAAGTGGGATGTATTAATTAGTGAATTGAACTCTTGCAATTAACTCGGGCGCATTAATTAACGAACTCCCAATTAACCGCCACCCATTAATTAGCAAACCCTATTCTCTCAATTAACCCGGGTTAATTTCCCGCCAAACGAGCCCCGCGCTCCATTAACCCCTTCATCCCACCAATTAACACTCATTAACGACCACGGGGGCGAGCCACGCCCCTTACCCGCCAAGCCACGCCCCTTATCGGCCGAGCCACGCCCCTTTCGGCTGAAACCCCGCCCCTTTTCCCCTATAAAAGCCCCCGGGCCGCCCTGGCCCGGCACATCCCGGCCATGGCCACCAACCCCCTCGCGGCGCTGGCCCTGCTGGCCCTGCTGGCCCTCCCGGGTAGGCCACGCCCCCTTTCCCCCGCAAGCCACGCCCCCTCCGATTTCTCCACCAATCCCTTTTCTCATTTTAATCCCGAATTTTTTTTCCCCGCAGGGCTCCGGGCGGCCGTGACCCTGCTGGAGTCCGGGGGGGACCTCCAGCCCCCCGGGGGGTCCCTGCGCCTCCTCTGCCGCGTTTTCGGGGCCGATTCCGGCGATTTCGGGGTCGTCTGGGTCCGGCAGCGGCGCGGGGGAGGGGCGCTGGAGATGCTGGGGGAGGGGCGGTTCCGGGCGAGGGGGAGGGGCGGCGGCGGGGGGTGGGCGGCGCTGGAGGGGGAAGGGCTGGAGGAGGGGGATTCCGGGGCGTATTTCTGCGCCGCTCACGGCGGCGCCGGGCGGCGGGGAGGGGTGGCGGGAAACCCCGGGGGGGCGGGGCTGGGGTGGGTTGGGTTGGGTTGGGTTGGGTTGGGTTGGGTTGGGTTGGGTTGGGTTGGTCATGGTTGGGTTGAGTTGGGTGGAAGAGGAAGAGGGGGTTGGGTTGGTCAAGGTTGAGTTGAGTTGAGTTGAGTGGAAGAGGAAGAGGGGGTTGGGCTGGTCATGGTTGAGTTGAGTTGGGTTGAGTTGGGTTGGGTTGGTCATGGTTGAGTTGAGTTGGGTTGAGTTGAGTGGAAGAGGAAGAGGGAGTTGAGTTGGTCATGGTTGGGTTGGGTTGGGTTGATCATGGTTGAGTTGGGTTGAGTTGAGTTGAGTTGGGTTGAGTTGGGTTGGTCATGGTTGGGTTGAAGAGGAAGAGGGAGTTGGGTTGGTCATGGTTGAGTTGGTCATGGTTGAGTTGAGTTGAGTTGAGTTGGTCATGGGTGGGTTGAGTTCATTGGAAGAGGAAGAGGGGGTTGGGTTGATCATGGTTGAGTTGAGTTGGGTTGGGTTGGTCATGGTTGGGTTGAAGAGGAAGAGGGAGTTGGGCTGGTCATGGTTGAGTTGGGTTGAGTTGAGTTGGGTTGAGTTGAGTTGAGTTGAGTAGAAGAGGAAGAGGGGGTTGGGTTGGTCATGGTTGGGTTGAGTTGGGTTGGGTTGGGTTGGTCATGGTTGAGTTGGGTTGGGTTGGGTTGGGTTGGTCATGGTTGAGTAGAGTTGGGTTGAGTTAAGTCAAAGAGGAAGAGGAGGTTGGGTTGGTCATGGTTGAGTTGAGTTGGGTTGGGTTGAGTTGAGTAGAAGAGGAAGAGGGGGTTGGGTTGGTCATGGTTGAGTTGAGTGAGTTGAGTTGAGTTGAGTTGAGTTGAGTTTGTCATGGTTGGGTTGGGTTGGGTTGAGTTGAGTTGAGTTTGTCATGGTTAGGTTGGGTTGGGTTGGGTTGGTCATGGTTGGGTGGAAGAGGAAGAGGAAGGAGGTGGGGTTGGTCATGGTTGAGTTGAGTTGAGTGAGTTGAGTTGAGTTGAGTTGGTTTGGGTGGGGTTGATCATGGTTGGGTTGGGTTGGTCATGGTTGGGTTGAGTTGGGTTGAGTTGAGTAGAAGAGGAAGAGGAGGTTGGGTTGGTCATGGTTGAGTTGAGTTGAGTTGAGTTGGGTTGAGTTGGGTTGGTCATGGTTGGCTGTAAGATGAAAGGAAGAGGGGGTTGGGTTGGTCATGGTTGAGTTGAGTTGAGTTGAGTTGAGTTGAGTTGAGTTGGGTGGAAGAGGAAGAGGGGGTTGGGCTGGTCATGATTGGGTTGGGTTGAGTTGAGTTGGTCATGGTTGGGTGGAAAAGGAAGAGGAAGTTGGGTTGGGTTGGCCATGGTTGAGTTGAGTTGAGTTGAGTTGGGTTGAGTTGGATGGAAGAGGAAGGAAAGGGTTGAGTTGGGTTGGTCATGGTTGGGTTGGGTTGGTCATGGTTGGCTGCAAGATGAAAGGAAGAGGGGGTTGGGTAGAGTTGAGTTGAGTTGGGTTGAGTTCAATTGGGTTGGGTTGAGTTGGGTTGGGTGGAAGAGGAAGAGGAAGAGGGGGTTGGGTTGGTCATGGTTGAGTTGGGTTGGTCATACTTGAGTGGAAGAGGAAGAGGGGGTTGGGTAGACTTGAGTTGAGTTGGGTTGGGTTGGGTTGAGTTGGGTTGGGTTGAGTTGGGTTGGGTTGAGTTGGGTTGGTTGGAAGCTCCCAGCAGGAACGGAAAGTTCTGGAAGCCTCGGGAACCCAAGCCCCGCCCCTTTCCTCACAAGCCCCGCCCCTTCCCCCATAAAACCCCTGTGGCCAAAAAGCCCAAAATTGGTTCAAATTCCCCCAAATTTTCCACTTTTTTCCCAATTTTCCCCAAATTTTCCTCTTCTTTCCCAACTTTTCCCGATTTCCCCCAATTCTTTTCCCTTTTCCTGGTGAAATCAACCCAAAAAAAGTCAAAAAATCAGATTTTCGTACACAAAAAGCACAAAAATCGTTCAATTTCCCCCAATTTTTCACATTTCCCCCAAGTTTTCACATTTTCCTTTTTCCCCATGAAACCCACCCAAAAAAAGTCACAAAAATCACATTTTTTTCGTACACAAAAAGCACAAAAATGGTTCCATTTCCCCGAATTTTCTCTGTTTTTTCCCATTTTTTCCAATTTTTCCCCATTTCTCCCCAAAATATCTCAATTTTTTCCTTTTTCCCCCAATTTCCACTGATTTTTCCCCATTTTCCCTCAAACCTCCCCAGGTTTTCCCCATTTTTCCCCTTCTTAATCCCAAATCTCTCAATTTTTTCCCATTTTCCCCAATTTTTCCCCCAAAATCTCAATTTTTTCCCCATTTTTCCCCATTTTTCCCCATTTCCCCACAAAAATCTCAATTTTTTTCTTCCAAAAATCACCTTTTATTCCCATTTCCCCCCAAATCCCTCAAATTTCCCCCATTTTCCCCCCAAATCTCCCCAGATTTTCCTGAATTTTCCCAATATTTTCCGATTTTCCAAATTTTTTCCCATTTCCTCCCTAGTTTTCCCCATTTTCCCCCAAATTTCTCCATTTTTCCCCATTTTCCCCCATTTTATTCCATTTTCCCCCATTTCCCCCTCAAATCTCCCCATTTTTTCCCCATTTTTCCCCATTTTTTCCCCAAATTTTTCCCCTTTTTTCCCCATTTTTCCCTTTTTTCCCATCCCCCCCAAAACCCCCCAAATTTTTCCCATTTTTCTTCATTTTTTCCTCATTTTTCCCCCCAAATTTCTCAATTTTTTCCCATTTCCCCAATTTTTCTCCATTTCCCCCTCAAATCTCTCAATTTTTTCCCTTTTTCCCTCATTTTTCCCTTTTTTCCCATTTTCCCCCCAAAACTCCCCAAATTTTTCCCATTTTCCCCATTATTCCCCCAAATTTCTCAATTTTTTCCCATTTCCCCCCAAAATTTTCCCATTTTTCCTCATTTTCCCCATTTTCCCCCAAATTTCTCAATTTTTTTCCCATTTCCCCCCATTTTTCCCCCAAATTTTCCCCCATTTTTCCCCCCAATTTTCCCCCATTTCCCCCCAGTTTTTCCCCATTTCCCCCTCAAATCTCTCAATTTTTTCCCTTTTTTCCCCATTTTCCCCGAGTTTTTCCCCATTTCCCCCTCAAATCTCTCAATTTTCCCTTTTTTTCCCCATTTTCCCCCATTTTTCCCCCAAATTTTTCCCATTTTTCCCCATTTTCCCCCCAAATTTCTCAAATTTTTTCCATTTCCCCCCAAATTTTTCCCCATTTTCCCCTCAAATCTCTCAATTTTTTCCCTTTTTTCCCCATTTTTCCCCTTTTTTCACCATTTTTCCCTTTTTCCCATTTCCCCCCAAAACCCCCCAACTTTTTCCCATTTTTCCCAATTTTTCCCCCAAATTTTTCCCCCAAATTTTTCCCATTTTTTCCCCCAAAATCTCATTTTTTTCCATTTTCCCTCCAAATTTTTCCCGTTTTTCCTCATTTTTCCCCATTTTTCCCCCAAATTTCTCAATTTTTCCCCATTTCCCCCCCATTTTTCCCCCCAAACTCCCCAAATTTTTCCCATTTTTCCCCATTTTTCCCCCAATTTCCCCCCATCCCCCCCCTCCCCTCCCCCCGCGTTATTTTTACCCAATTTCTCGTTTTTTCTCCCCAAACCGGGGCGGGTTTTTGGTGCCCTCGGTGTCACCGTGGGAGCGGCGCCGGCGCCGCCGCTGCTGCTGCTCCCAGGGGCACAGACACCTCCAAAAACCCCAAACACCCAAAAACCCCCAATTTCACCCCAAAAATTCCCTTTCCCCCCAAATTCTGACATTTTTAATCCAAATCCCATCCGCTTTTTTCCCGTTTTTCCCCAAAAATCTCAATTTTCCCCCATTTTCCCCGATTTTTTCCCTCCTATAACTCAATTTTTTCCCCCATTTTTCCCAAAATCTCACAATTTTTCCCCATTTCCCTCATTTTCCCCCAAAATCCTGCCCGGATTTTTCAATTTTTCCCTTTTTTCCCCCCAAATTTCACCATTTTCCCCCCAAATTCCCCCAAGATTTTCCCTGTTTTCCCAATTTTTCCCCATTTCCCCCCAAATCCCATCAGATTTTTCCCTTTTTTCCCCCAAACTCTCAAATTTTTCCCGATTTCCCCTCAAATATCTCAAATTTTCCCATTTTTCCCATTTTTAACCCCAAATATCCCAATTTCCCCCATTTCCCCCCAAATCCCACCCAGATTTTCCCTTTTTTCCCAAAAATTTCTCAATTTTTTCCCGTTTTTCTCCTTTTTAACCTCAAATCCCTCCCATTTTCCCCATTTTTCCCCAAAATATCTCAAATTTTTCCCAATTTTCCCTCAAATATCTCAATTTTTCCCATTTTCCCCATTTTTAACCCCAAATATCCCAATTTTTCCCCATTTTTCCCCAAATCCCACCCAGATTTTCCCATTTTCAAAAAAAATTCTCATTTTTCCCCTTTTCCCCCCAAAAATCTCAATTTTCCCCATTTTTCCCTTTTTAACCCCAAATATCTCCATTTTTTCCCCATTTTTCCCTTTTCCCCCCAGATTTTCTCCCAAAAAACCCCAAATTTCACCCCAAAAATCCCCATTTTCCCCAAATTCTGACATTTTTAACCCAAATCCCATCAGGTTTTTTCCCGTTTTCCCCCCAAAATTTCAATTTTTCCCCAAAAATCTCATTTTTTTCCCCATTTTCCCCCTTTTCCCCCACCAATAACTCAAATTTTTCCCCTTTTTTCCCATTTTTCCCAATTTCCCCCATTTTCCCCCAAATCCCACCCAGATTTTCCCTTTTTTCCCAAAAATTTCCCAATTTTTTCCCGTTTTTCTCCTTTTTAACCTCAAATCCCTCCCATTTTCCCTTTTTTCCCATTTCCCCCCCAAAATATCTCAATTTTTTCCCCCAAAATATCTCAAATTTTCCGAATTTTTCCCCTTTTTAACCCCAAATATCTCAATTTTTTCCCCTTTTTTCCCCTTTTCCCCCCAGATTTTCTCCCAAAACCCCCAAATTTCACCCCAAAAATTTCCATTTTCCCCAAATTCTCACATTTTTAACCCAAATCCCATCCGCTTTTTTCCCGTTTTTCCCCAAAAATCTCCATTTTTCCCCATTTTCCCCCATTTTTTTCCCTTTTTTCCCTCCTATAACTCAATTTTTTTCCCCATTTTTCCCAAAATCTCACCATTTTTCCCCATTTCCCTCATTTTCCCCCAAAATCCTGCCCGGATTTTTCAATTTTTCCCTTTTTCCCCCCCAAATTTCACCATTTTCCCCCCAAATTCCCCCAAGATTTTCCCTGTTTTCCCAATTTTTCCCCATTTCCCCCCAAATCCCATCAGATTTTTCCCTTTTTCCCCCCAAATCTCTCAATTTTTTCCCGATTTTCCCCTTTTTCCCTAAAATATATCAATTTTTTCCCTTTTTTTCCCATTTTTAACCCCAAATATCCCAATTTCCCCCATTTCCCCCCAAATCCCACCCAGATTTTCCCTTTTTTCCCAAAAATTTCTCAATTTTTTCCCGTTTTTCTCCTTTTTAACCTCAAATCCCTCCCATTTTCCCCATTTTTCCCCAAAATATCTCAAATTTTTCCCAATTTTCCCTCAAATATCTCAATTTTTCCCATTTTCCCCATTTTTAACCCCAAATATCCCAATTTTTCCCCATTTTTCCCCAAATCCCACCCAGATTTTCCCATTTTCAAAAAAAATTCTCATTTTTCCCCTTTTCCCCCCAAAAATCTCAATTTTCCCCATTTTTCCCTTTTTAACCCCAAATATCTCCATTTTTTCCCCATTTTTTCCCTTTTCCCCCCAGATTTTCTCCCAAAAACCCCAAATTTCACTCCAAAAATTCCCATTTTCCCCAAATTCTCACATTTTTAACCCAAATCCCATCCAGTTTTTTCCCGTTTTCCCCCAAAAATTTCAATTTTTCCCCAAAAATCTCTTTTTTTTCCCCATTTTCCCCCTTTTTCCCCACCAATAACTCAAATTTTTCCCCTTTTTTTCCCATTTTTCCCCATTTTCCCCATTTTTTCCCCAAATCCCACCCAGATTTTCCAATTTTCCTAAAAAAAATTCTCAATTTTTTCCCCATTTTCCCCCAAAAAAATCTCAATTTTCCCCATTTTTTCCCTTTTTAACCCCAAATATCTCAATTTTTTTTCCCTTTTCCCCCCAGATTTTCTCCCAAAAAAACCCCAAATTTCACCCCAAAAATTCCCATTTTCCCCAAATTTTGACATTTTTCACCCAAATCCCACCGGATTTTCCCATTTTTTCCCATTTTTTCTCTTTTTTTTTATCCCTTTTTTCCCCTTTTCCCACACCCAAAAAAAACCTAAAAAACCCCAAAATTCACATTTTTAACTCAAAACCTCAAAATTTATTCATTTCCCCTTTTTTAACCCAAATTTCCCCCCTCTCCCCGTAATCCAAGCCTCCAAAATTCGCTTTTTTATCCTTTTTTATCCCAAAAAAAGCCAAAATAATGATTTTTTTTCCCAATTTCCTCATTTTTTACCCCAAATTTTTCCTTCCCTTTTTCCTGTATCCAAACCTCCCTAAAAGCCGCGATTTTTACCCCAAAAAAACCTTTAAAAATCCCCTTTTTACCCCAAAAAAAACACTAAAAAAACCCTCTCAAAAACCCCCCAGAATTCCCTAAAAAAACCCAAAAAAACTTTAAAAAAAAACCATAAAAAAAAATTTAAAAAAACTTCAAAAATCCCCCAAAAATCCCTCAAAAAAACCCAAAAATCCCCCCCCAAAAAACCCATTTTTACCCCAAAATAAACTCATTTTTACCTCCAAAAATCCCAATTTTTCCTCCAAAAATCCTCATTTTTACCCTAAAAAAAATCCCAAATTTTCCCCAATTTTTACACAAAACCTCCCCAATTTTTACCCCCCAAAACCCCCAAAATTTCCCCATTTTTACCCCCCAAAAAATCACATTTTTCCCCCAAAAAACCTTAATTTTTACTCCCCCAAAACCCCCAAAATTTTCCCAATTTTGCCCCAAAAATCTCAAATTTTTTTCCCATTTTTTTCTCCCCAATTTTCCCCGATTTTTGCTTCTTTTTTAAAGGGAAAAAATTGGAGTTTTTAGGGTAAAAATGGGAGGGATTTGGGGGAAAAAAATTGGATTTTTTGGGGTAAAAATGGGGATTTTTTGTGGGAAAATTGGGGGCAAAAATTGGGATTTTTAAGGGTAAAAATGGGGAAAAATTTGGGTTTTTTGGGGTAAAAATCGGGGTTTTTGTGGAGAAAAATTGGAATTTTTGGGGGGTGAAAATGGGGAGAAATTTGGGGGTTTTGGGGTAAAAATCAGGGATTTGGGGGGGGAAAAAACAGATTTTTTTGGGGGTAAAAATGAGAATTTTTTGCAGGAAAATGGGGAAAATTTGGGGATTTTTGGGGCAAAAATCGGGGTTTTTGTGGAGAAAAATCGGATTTTTTGGGGGGTAAAAATGGGATTTTTTTGCAGGAAAATGGGGAAAAATTTGGGGGTAAAATTGGGGTTTTTGTGGGGAAATGGGGAAAAATTGGGTTTTTTGGGGTAAAAATCGGGGTTTTTGGGAGGTAAAAATGGGATTTTTTTTGCAGGAAAATGGGGAAAAATTTGGGGTTTTTTGGGGTAAAAATCGGGGTTTTGGGGGGGAAAATGAGGTTTTTTTCGGGGAAAAAATGGGATTTTTTGCAGGAAATTGCGGGGAGAAAATGGGTAAAAATCGGGGGTTTTGGGGAGGTAAAAATGAGATTTTTTGCAGGAAAATTGGTAAAAATTGAGGGTTTTGGGGATAAAATTGGGTTTTTTTGTGGGGAAATGGAGAAATATTTAGATTTTTTGAGTAAAAATCGGGGAATTTGGGGGAGGTAAAAATCGGGCGTTTTGGGGGGTAAAAATAGGATTTTTTTGCAGGAAAATTGGGAAAAATTGGGGATTTTTGGGGCAAAAATCGGGGTTTTTGTGGAGGAAAATGAGGTTTTTTCGGGGAAAAAAATGAGATTTTTTTTCAGGAAAATGCGGGGGGAAAATGGGTAAAAATCGGGGGTTTTGGGGCAAAAATCGGGATTTTCTGGGGTAAAAATCGGGGGTTTTGGGGGGTAAAAATGGGATTTTTTTTTGCAGGAAAATGCGGGGGAAAAATGTGTAAAAATCGGGGGTTTTTGTGGACAAAAATCGGGTTTTTGGGGGTAAAAATGGGATTTTTTTCAGGAAAATGGGGGAAAATTTGGGTTTTTTGGGTAAAAATCGGGGGTTTTTGGGAGAAAAATGGTTTTTTGGGGGGGTAAAAATGGGATTTTTTTTTTGCAGGAAAATGGAGAAAAATTGGGGATTTTTGGGGCAAAAATCGGGGTTTTTGTGGAGAAAAATCGGGGTTTTTTGGGAGTAAAAATGGGATTTTTTTGCAGTAAAATTTGGGGTTTTTTGGGGCAAAAATCGTGGATTTTGTGGAGAAAAATCAGGTTTTTTGGGGGGAAAATTATTTTTTTTGGTGGATAAAATTGGGGTTTTTTTGTGGGGAAAAATTGGGGTTTTTTGGGGTAAAAATCGGAGATTTTGGGGAGGTAAAAATCGGGATTTTGGGAGGGGAAAAATTGGGAGTTTTGGAAGAAAATTGGGTTTTTGGGGGGTAAAAATGAAATTTTTTGCAGGAAAATTTGGAGTTGTTGGGGCAAAAATCGGGGTTTTTGTGGAGAAAAATCGGGTTTTTTCGGGGAAAAAATGAGATTTTTTTCAGGAAAATGTGGGGGAAAATGGGTAAAAATCGGGGTTTTTTGGGGTAAAAATCGGGAGTTTTGTGGGGTAAAAATGGGATTTTTTTTCAGGAAAATGCAGGGGAAAAATGTGGGTTTTTTGGGGCAAAAATAGGGGATTTGGGGGACAAAAATGGGGTTTTTTGGGGGGGTAAAAATAGGATTTTTTGGCAGGAAAAATTTGGGTTTTTTGGGGCAAAAATCGGGGGTTTTGTGGAGAAAAATCAGGTTTTTTTGGGGAAAATTGGGTTTTTTTGGTGGATAAAATTGGGGGTTTTTTGTGGGGAAAAATTGGGGTTTTTTGGGGTAAAAATCGGGATTTTAGGGGGAAAATGGGGGTTTTTTGGGGAGAAAAATGGGTTTTTTAGGGGTAAAAATGAGATTTTTTTGCAGGAAAATGGGGAAAAACTTGGGGGTTTTGGGGTAAAAATCGGGGATGTTGTGGAGAAAAATTGGATTTTTTGGGGGTAAAAATGAGATTTTCTTTGCAGGAAAATGGGGAAAAATTTAGGTTTTTGGAGGTAAAAATCGGGATTTTGGAGGAGAAAAATCCGATTTTTGGGGGGGGTAAAAATGGGATTTTTTGCAGGAAAACGAGGGGGAAAAATGGGTAAAAATCGGGTTTTTTTGGGGTAAAAATCAGGTTTTTTTGGTGGGTAAAAATGGGATTTTTTGCAGGAAAATGCAGGGAATACATGGGTTCAAATTTGGGATTTTGGGGGAAAAATTTGGGGGTTTGGGGAGAAAAATGGGTTTTTTGGGGGATAAAATTGAGGGTTTTTGTGGGGAAATGGGGAAAAATTTGGGTTTTTTGGGGTAAAAATCGGGGATTTTGGGGGGTAAAAATCGGGGTATTTGGGGAGAAAAATCGGATTTTTGGGGGGTAAAAATGAGATTTTTTTTGCAGGAAAATGGGGGGGAAATTGGGGTTTTGGGGGGTAAAAATCGGGGTTTTTGTGGAGAAAAATCAGTTTTTTGGAAGAAAATTTTTTTGGGGGGGTAAAATAGGATTTTTTTAGCAGGAAAATGGGGAAAATGTGGGGGTTTTTGGGGTAAAAATCGAGGTTTTGGGGGTAAAAATGGGATTTTTTTGCAGGAAAATGGGGGAAAATTGGGGTTTTTTGTGGGGAAAATTTAGGTTTTTTGGGTAAAAATCGGGGATTTTGGAAAGGTAAAAATCGGGGTTTTTTGGGGGTAAAAATGGGATTTTTTGCAGGAAAATTTGGGGTTTTTTGGGGCAAAAATCGTGGATTTTGTGGAGTAAAATCAGATTTTTTCGGGGTAAAAATGCATTTTTTGGGGGGGAAAAAACCGAGTGAAAAACCATCAAAAACCCCTCCAATCCCCCCCTTTTTCCCCCCAAAATTTTTCCCCATTTTTTCCAATTTTTTTCCCTATTTTTCCCGATTTTTCCCCCATTTTTCGCGTTTTTAACCAATTTCCCCGTTTTTCGCCCCAGTTTTTGCTCGGGCCCGGCCCCGGCCCCGCCCACCGTGGGTCGCTATTGACGCCTGGGGCAGCGGCACGACGGTCACGGTGTCCAGCGGTGAGTCCGACCCCAAAATCCGCCTTTTTCCACCCAAAATTCCCCATTTCCCGCCCCGAATTCGGATTCCCCGCCCCCAAAAACCCCCCGGGGGCGTTTGGCGGGAAAATCTCGGGGTTTGGCGGGAAAATCTCGGGGTTTTGGCGGGAAAATCTCGGGGTTCAAGGCGCGGGAATTTGGATTTTTTAAGGGGGAAAATTTGAATTTTTTGGGCAAAAAATTGAATTTTTAGGTGATAAAAATTAGATTTTTTAGGGGTAAAAAATTCAAATTTTTAGGGGAAAAAATGGATTTTTTTAGGGAAAAAAAATTGTGATTTTTTTAGGGAAAAAATGTGGATTTTTAAGTCGGAAAAATTGAATTTTTTGGACAAAAAATTGAATTTTTAGGTCCGAAAAATTGGATTTTTTAGGGGTAAAAAATTCAAATTTTTAAGGGGAAAAATTAGATTTTTATAGGGAAAAAATTTGGGATTTTTAAGTGGGAAAAATTGAATTTTTAGGGACAAAAATTTGAATTTTTAGGTCCAAAAAATTGTAATTTTTAGGGTTAAAAATTCGATATTTTTGGGTGTAAAAAATTGAATTTTTCGGGGCAAAAATTCGGGGGTTTAAGCCCGAAAATTTGGATTTTTAGGGGCAAAAATTGGAATTTTTGGGGGGAAAAATTCGGATTTTTTAGGGCAAAATATTGGAAATTTTAGGGAAAAAATTCGGATTTTTAGGGATAAAAATTCGGATTTTTTGTGGGTAAAAAAATAGATTTTTAGGGGTAAAAATTCGATTTTTTGGGGTGAAAAAACTTGAATTTTTAGGGGCAAAAATTTGGATTTTTTTGTCAGAAAATTAGTATTTTTGGGGATAAAAATTAGACATTTTAAAGATAAAAAATTGGATTTTTTAGGGACAAAAATTTAGATTTTTGGGGGATAAAAATAAAATTTTTTGGGGCAAAAATATGATTTTTTTAGGTAGAAAATTTGGAGGTTTAAGGACAAAAATTCGATTTATTTCAGGGGAAAAAATCGGATTTTTAGGGAGGAAAATTTGAGGTTAAAAGGACAAAAAAAATCTTTATTTTTGGTGAAAATTCAATTTTTTGGTGATTTTTTTAGGCAAGATTTGGGTTAAAATTGGCGATTTTTGGGTTAAATTAATTAATTAATTAATTAGAAGTTTTGGGTAAAAAAAAGTCAATTTTAGGGATTTTTTAGGTAGAAAATATTTTTAAATTAATTAAATTTAAATTAAATTAAATTTAAATTTAAATTAAATGAAATTAAATTAATTAAATTTGTTAAAATTTATTTTATATTTAATTATAATTTAATTTAATAAAAACTAATTAAAAACCCAATTAAAGTCGATGAAAAATCAATTTAAAAGGGATTTAAAAAATCAATTAAAATCAATTAAAAGTCATTTAAAAACCAATTAAAAATCAAATTTAAATTGATTAAAATGTCATTAAAAATCAAATTAAAATTTAATTAAAATCAAATTAAAATCCGGTTAAAAATTAATTAAAAATCGATTAAAACTCAATTAAAAATCAATAAAAAATTGAATTTTTTCCCCCCCAAGATAAAAAAAGGAACCGAAACCAAAAGGGCCCCAAAAAGGGGAAATTCGGCCCCAAAAAAGTTTCGAAAACAACAAAAAAAGGGGAAATTGGGGCTTTTTGGGGGGAATTTCCCCTTTTTTGGTCAAAACAACACCTGGGGGGAGAAATTTGAATTTTTGGGGGAAAAAATTTGAATTTTGGTCAAAAAATGAGGCAAAAAAAATGGAATTTTTAGAGGAAAAAAATTGAAATTTTTGGGGGGGATTTTAGGGTCAAAAATTGAAATTTAAGGAGAAAATTTGGGGTAAAAAAATGGAATTTTTGGGGCAGAAAAAATCGGATTTTTTAGGGGAAAAAATTGAATTTTGGGGTAAAAAAATCGAATTTTTAGGCCAAAAATTCGAATTTTTAGAGGGGAAAAATTGGATTGTTTTCGAGTAAATTTTGGGTTAAAAATTGAATTTTTGGGCAGAAAAATTTGATTTTTTTAAGGTGAAAAAAATTGAATTTTTTGGTGTAAAAAATGAGATTTTGGGGCAGAAGAATTCGGGGTTTTAGGGGTAAAAAAATTTTAATTTTGGGGAGAAAATTTTGGGTTAAAATTTCGATTTTTGGGTCAAAATTTGGGGTTTTTAGAGGGGAAAAAAGCGAATTTTGGGGAGAAAATTGAGAACTTTTTAGAAGGTTTTTAATGGGGGATTTTAATTGGGTTTTAATTAATTCAAAATTTTATTTATTTGGGTTTTAATTGAGATTTAATCGGTTTTAATAGAGATTTAATCGAGTTTTAATTAGGTTTTAATTAATTTTTATATAGTTTTAATTGAATTTTAATTGGTTTTAATTGGTTTTTAATTAGTTTTTAATTCGTTCTTCATTTTTAATTGAGTTTTAATTGAGTTTCAATTGAATTTCAATTGTGTTCAAATTTAATTAATTTTAATTGGTTTTTATTCGGTTTTAATTTAACTCTTAATTTAACTTTAATTTAATTTTTAATTGAATTTTAATTGCATTTTTCGCCATTTTTAATCAATTTAATTAATTTTAATCGCTTTTAATTGGTTTAATTGAGTTTTAGTCCCGTTTAATTTAATTTAATTTAATTTAATTTAATTTAATTTAATTTAATTTTAATTTAATTTATTTTGATTTGGCTCAATTAATTTTAATTGTGTTTCAATTTAATTTAATTAATTTTATTTTGTTTTAATTGATTTTCTCCCAGTTTAATTAACTTCATTAGGGTTTAACTGAATTTTAATCAATTTTCCTTCATTTTAATTGGTTTTAATTGATTTTTAATTGGTTTTAATTGATTTGTAATCAGTTTTATTTGGCTTTTAATTTGGTTTAGTCGATTTTAATTGGATTTAGTCCCTAATTAACGGGGTTTAATTAATTAATAATCGGATTTTGCTGGGTTTTAATTAATTTTAATTGGATTTAATTGGTTTTTAATTGGTTTTTACTTAATTTGAATTGGGTTTAATTGATTTTATTGGGTTTTAATTGGTTTTAAAGGAAATTAATTTAGTTTTTATTGCTTTAATTGATTTTAATCGCTTTTTAACAGAATTAATTTCTTTTTAATTGATTTTTATTAGAATTAATTTACTTTTTATTAGCGTTAATTGGTTTTTAAGGGAATTAATTTAGTTTTAATTGATTTTAATTGGCTTTTATGGAATTAATTTAGTTTTAATCAGTTTAATTTGGTTTTTACTAGAATTAATTTAGTTTTAATTGGATTTTAAGGGAATTAATTTAGTTTTAATCGGTTTTAATGAGGTTTTAAAGGAATTAATTTAATTTTATTTGGTTTTAAGGCAATTAATTTCGTTTTAATTGATTTTAATTAATTTTTAAAGGAATTAATTTAGTTTTAATTGGATTTTAAGGGAATTAATTTAGTTTTAATCGGTTTTAATGAGGTTTTAAAGGAATTAATTTAATTTTATTTGGTTTTAAGGCAATTAATTTCGTTTCAATTGATTTTAATTAATTTTTAAAGGAATTAATTTAGTTTTAATTGGATTTTAAGGGAATTAATTTCGTTTTAATTGATTTTAATTGGCTTTTAGGGGAATTAATTTAGTTTTAATCGGTTTTAATTAATTTTTAAAGGAATTAATTTAGTTTTAATTGGATATTAGGGGAATTAATTTAATTTTAATCGGTCTTAATTGGCTATTAGGGAATTAATTTCATTTTAATTGGCTTTTAAGGGAATTAATTTAGTTTCAATTGGTTTTAATTCGTTTTTAAAGGAATTAATTTCGTTTAAATTGGTTTTAATTGGCTTTTAGGGGAATTAATTTAGTTTTAATCGGTTTTAATTAGTTTTTAAAGGAAATAATTTAGTTTTAATTGGATTTTAAGAGAATTAATTTAGTTTTAATTGATTTTAATTGGCTTTTAAGGGAATTAATTTCGTTTTAATTGATTTTAATTGGCTTTTAAGGGAATTAATTTCGTTTAAATTGGTTTTAATTGGCTTTTAAGGGAATTAATTTAGTTTTAATCGGTTTTAATTAGTTTTTAAAGGAATTAATTTCATTTTAATTGGATTTGAAGGGAATTAATTTAATTTTAGTTGGTTTTGAGGGAATTAATTTCGTTTTAATCGGTTTTAATTGGTTTTAAGGGAATTAATTTAGTTTTAATCGGTTTTAATTAGTTTTTAAGGGAATTAATTACATTTTAATTGGATTTTAAGGGAATTATTTTAGTTTTAATCGGTCTTAATTGGCTTTTATGGAATTAATTTGGTTTTAATTGGTTTTAATTGGTTTTTAAGGATTTAATTTAATTTTATTTGTCTTTAAGGGAATTAATTTCGTTTTAATCGGTTTTAATTAGTTTTTAAGGGAATTAATTACATTTTAATCAGTTCTAATTGGATTTTAAGGGAATTAATTAAGTTTTAATCCGTTTTAATTGGTTTTAAGGGAATTAATTTAATTTTAATTGATTTTAATTATTTTTTTCGGGGAATCAATTCAGTTTTAATCAGTTTTAATTGGAATTAATTGAATTTTCTTTGGTTTTAAGGGAATTAGTTTTAATTGGTTTTTAAGGGAATTAATTACCGTTTAATTGCTCTTAATTGGCTTTGAAGGGAATTAATTACATTTTAATTGGATTTCATTAGTTTCATCCGGTTATTAATTGGATTAATTAGGTTTTAACGGGATTGGTCAGGTTTTTAATTGCTTTAATTAGACTTTAATTAGGTTTTAATTGATTGTTAATCGCTCCGGACTGGTTTGGACTGGTTTATACTGGTCTGGACTGGTTTGTATTGGTCTGGACTGGTTTATACTGGTTTATACTGGTCCGTACTGGTCTGTACTGGTTTATACTGGTCCGTACTGGTTTATACTGGTCTGGACTGGTTTATACTGGTCTAGACTGGTTTGGACTGGTCCATACTGGTTTATACTGGTCCGTACTGGTTTATACTGGGCTGTACTGGTTTGTACTGGTCCGTACTGGTCCATACTGGTTTGTACTGGTCCGTACTGGTTTATACTGGTCCGTACTGGTTTATACTGGGCTGTACTGGTTTGTGCTGGTCCGTACTGGCCCATACTGGACCATACTGGTCCATACTGGTCCGTACTGGTCCGTACTGGTTTATACTGGTCCGTACTGGTCCATACTGGTCCGTACTGGTCTGTACTGGTTTGTACTGGTCCGTACTGGTTTATACTGGCTTGGACTGGTTTGGACTGGTTTATACTGGGCTGTACTGGTTTATACTGGGAGGGATTGGTTTGGACTGGTCCATACTGGTTTATACTGGTCCATACTGGTCTGGACTGGTTTATACTGGTCTGGACTGGTTTGGACTGGTTTATACTGGGAGGGATTGGTTTGGACTGGTCCATACTGGTTTATACTGGTCCATACTGGTCTGGACTGGTTTATACTGGTCTGGACTGGTTTGGACTGGTTTATACTGGGAGGGATTGGTTTGGACTGGTTCATACTGGTTTATACTGGTTTGGACTGGTCCATACTGGTCCTTACTGGTTTATACTGGTCCTGTACTGGTCAAGCTGGGGCGGCTGGGGGTGCTGGTACAGGTTTATACTGGTTTGGACTGGTCTGTACTGGTTTGGACCGGTCCCAGCTTTTACTGGTCCATACTGGTTTGTACTGGTCCATACTGGTAAAGCTGGGGTGGCTGGGGGTGCCTGTACTGGTTTGGACTGGTCCATACTGGTTTGGACTGGTCTGTACTGGTCCATACTGGTCTGTACTGGTCAAGCTGGGGTAGCTGAGGGTGCCTGTACTGGTCTGTACTGGTTTATACTGGTTTGGGTTGGTTTGGACTGGTCCCAGCTCATACTGGTCCATACTGGTCCATACTGGTCCTGTACTGGTCAAGCTGGGGTAGCTGAGGGTGGCAGTACTGGTCCGTACTGGTCTGTACTGGTCCGTACTGGTTTGTACTGGTCTGTACTGGTCCGTACTGGTTTGTACTGGTCTGTACTGGTCTGTACTGGTCCGTACTGGTCTGTACTGGTCCGTACTGGTCTGTACTGGTCTGTACTGGTTCGGACTGGTCTGGACTGGTTTGGGCTGCTCCCAGCTCATACTGGTTTATACTGGTCCATACTGGTCTGTACTGGTCAAGCTGGGGTGGCTGAGGGTGCTGGTACTGGTTTGTACTGGTTTGTACTGGTCTGAACTGGTTTGGGCTGCTCCCAGCTCATACTGGTCTGTACTGGTCCATACTGGTAAAGCTGGGGTGTCTGGGGGTGCCCGTACTGGTTTGTACTGGTTTGGACTGGTCCCAGCTCATACTGGTTTATACTGGTCTGTACTGGTCAAGCTGGGGCAGCTGAGGGTGCCTGTACTGGTTTGTACTGGTTTGGACTGGTTTGTACTGGTTTGGACTGGTTTGGACTGGTTTGGACTGGTCCGTACTGGTTTGGACTGGTTTGTACTGGTCTGGACTGGTTTGGACTGGTTTGAACTGGTCTGAACCGGTTTGGACTGGTTTGGACTGGTTTGGACTGGTCTGTACTGGTCCGGACTGGTCTGTACTGGTCCTGGTGGGGTGGCTGAGGGTTCTGGTACTGGTCCATACTGGTTTAGACTGGTTTGTACTGGTCTGTACTGGTTTGGGCTGCTCCCAGCTCATACTGGTCCATACTGGTCAAGCTGGGATGGCTGAGGTTTCCGGTACTGGTCTGTACTGGTTTATACTGGTTCGGATTGGTTCCAGCCCATACTGGTCCGTACTGGTTTGTACTGGTCTGTACTGGTCCTATACTGGTCAGGCTGGGACGGCTGGGGGTGCCCGTACTGGTCTGTACTGGTTTGGACTGGTCTGTACTGGTCCGTACTGGTTTGGACTGGTTTATACTGGTCCCAGCTCATACTGGTCCATACTGGTTCATACTGGTCCATACTGGTCCGTACTGGTCCATACTGGTCCATACTGGTCCATACTGGTTCATAATGGTCCATACTGGTCCATACTGGTCCATACTGGTCCATACTGGTCCATACTGGTCCATACTGGTCCGTACTGGTTTGTACTGGGACCAGAACCCCAAAAGCACCAAAAATTTCGCACCAAAAACCGGCAAAATTGGGGCAAAAATGGGGAATTTTCACCCCAAAAATTGGGGATTTTAACCCCAAAAATTGGGAATTTTAACCCCAAAAATTGAGAATTTTTTCACCAAAAAATGGGGATTTTTCCACCCAAAAATTGGGAATTTTAACCCACAAAAATGGGGAATTTCCACCCAAAATTGGGAATTTTACCCCTAGAAAAATGGGGAATTTTCCACCCAAAAATTGGGAATTGTAACCCCAAAAATGGGGAATTTTCCACCCAAAAATTGGGAAATTTCACCCAAAAAAATGGGAATTTCCACCCTAAAAATTGGGGATTTTAACCCAAAAATTGGGAATTGTTCTGTCCAAAAATTAGGACTTTCCACCCAAAAATTGGGGATTGTAACCCCAAAAAAATGAGGATTTTCCACTCCAAAAATTGGGAATTTCCACTCAAAAATTTGGGACTATTAACCCCAAGAAATGGGGAATTTTCCACCCAAAAATTGGGATTATTCCACCCCAAAAATTGGGAATTTCCACCCCAAAAAATGAGATTTTTTCCACCAAAAAAATGGGATTTTTTCCACCCAAAAATTGGGAATTTTAACCCAAAAAATGGGAACTTCCAGCCTAAAAATTGGGGATTTTAACCCAAAAATTGAGGATTTTTCCACCCCAAAAATTGGGAATTTCCACCCCCAAAAATGAGATTTTTTTCCACCAAAAAATGGGATTTTTTTCCACCCGAAAATTAGGATTTTTCTGCCCAAAATTGGGGAATTTTCAAGTAAAAAATTTGGATTTTTCCACCCAAAAAAGGGATTTTTTCCACCCTAAAAATTGGGGATTTTAACCCAAAAATTGAGGATTTTTCCACCCCAAAAATTGGGATTTTTCTACCCCAAAAATTAGGAATTTCCACCCAAAAATTGGGGATTTTCCACCCAAAAAAATGAGGATTTTCGGCCCCAAAAATTGGGAATTTCCACTCAAAAATTTGGGACTTTTAACCCAAAGAAATGGGGAATTTTCCACCCAAAAATTGGGATTATTCCACCCCAAAAATTGGGAATTTCCACCCCAAAAAATGAGAATTTTTCCACCAAAAAAAAATGGGATTTTTTCCACCAAAAAATGGGAATTTCCACCCTAAAAATTGGGGATTTTAAACCAAAAATTGGGGATTTTTCTACCCAAAAATTGGGATTTTTCCACCCCAAAAATTGGGAATTTCCACTCCAAAAAATGAGATTTTTTTCCACCAAAAAAGGGGATTTTTTCCACCCAAAAATTGGGATTTTTCAGCCTCAAAATTGGGGATTTTCCACCCAAAAATTAGGAATTGTTTTGTCCAAAAATTGGGATTTTTCCAACCAAAAACTGGGAATTTTTCACCAATAAAATGGAGATTTTTTTTCACCAAAAAATGGGGATTTTTCCACCCAAAATTGGGAATTTTCCACCCAAAAATCAGAGATTTTCCACCCAAGAATCAGGATTTTTTAAATAAATAATTGAGGGTTTTCTGCCCAAAAATTGGGACTTTTACACCCAAAAATTGGGACTTTTACACCCAAAAATTGGGAATTTTACACCCAAAAATTGGGAATTTCTGCCAAAATTTCCACAAAATTTTCACGGAATTTTACTGAATTTCTGCATAAATTTTGTGCAATTTTTGTCGAATTTTTGAGGATTTTTTTCTGAATTTTTTGCCCATTTTTATTGGATTTTTTGTGGGATTTTTCACAGAATTTCCACCAAAAAATTCATTAATTTTTTCGTGGAAATTTTGCCTCGATTTCCATGTATTTTCACATATTTTGATGAATTTTTCAGCGATTTTGGCCAAATTTTAGCGTATTTTCACCAAAATTTTAGCGTATTTTCACCAAAATTTTAATTTTTTCCCACCTGGGTGGAAAATCCCAGAATTTCCCCCCCAAAAAAACCCCAATTTCCGCAGAATTTTTGCTGAATTGTCTCGGAATTTTCGTGAAATTTTCCTGGATTTTTTGTGGAAATTTTCCTGGAATTTTTTGTGGAATTTTCCTGGAATTTTTTGTGAAATTTTTGCTGAATTTCTGCCAGAATTTTTGCAGAATTTTCACTGAATTTTCACTGAATTTTCACTGAATTTTCACAGAATTTTCACTGAATTTCTGTGGATTTTTAAGGCAATTTTTGGGTGGAATTTTCATGAAATTTTCACAGGATTTTTACTGAATTTCTGCTGGAATTTTCACTAAATTTCCGTGGAACTTCTGCCAAAATTTTAGCTGAATTTCAGCTAAATTATCGCTAAATCTCTTCTGAATTTTTTGCCCGTTTTTGTAGGAATTTTAGTGGGATTTTTTCACAGAATTTCCACAAAAAATTTCATTACCTTTTCGTGGAAATTTTGCTTGAATTTCCATGGATTTTCACCAAATTTTCCCGTATTTTAATGGAATTTTCACTGAATTTCTGCTGGAATTTTAACAGATTTTTGGGTGGAATTTTCGCTTAATTTTCATTGAATTTTTTCTGAATTTTTTTCTGAATTTTCTTGCAAAAATTTAATGAAATTTTTGTGGAAATTTTGCTTAAATTTCCATGTATTTTCACCAAATTTTCGCTTATTTTGATGGAATTTTCACTGAATTTCTGCTGGAATTTTAGCGGATTTTTGGGTGGAATTTTCACTGAATTTTCACTGATTTTTTTTCAGTATTTCCCCTCAAATTTTTGTAAAAAATTTCATAAAATTTTTATAGAAATTTTACCTGAATTTCCATGTATTTTCACCAAATTTTCGCATATTTTGATGGAATTTTCACTGAATTTGTGCTGGAATTTTAGCAGATTTTTGGGTGGAATTTTTGCTGAATTTTCACTGAATTTTTTCCGAATTTCTTGCAAAAATTTAATGAAATTTTGGTGGGAATTTTGCTTGAATTTCCATGTATTTTCGCCAAATTTCCGCGTATTTTGACGGAATTTTCGCGTATTTTCACCAAATTTCTTTGCTTTTTGACCTAAAATTCTGGAATTTTTTCCCCGCAGTCTCGGCCCGTGCCCCGGATTTGTTCCCGCTGTCCCCGTGCGGCGCCAGCTCCCTGTTCTCCGTCGGCTGCGTCGCCGTCGGCTTCGTGCCGGAGCCAGTCGGCTTCGCCTGGAGCGACAGCCGGAACCAAAGCGTGGCCGGCGCCGCCTTCCCGGCGCTGCCGAGTTCCGGAACCTTCCTGGCGGCCTCGCGGCTGGGCATGGAGCTGGAGGAGGGGAAATCCCGGCAGCCCTTCCGCTGCCAGGCCCGGCACGCCAAGGGCAGCCGCAGCGTGGAGGTGTTTAACCCAGGTGAGAAGCCAGAAATGGGGGGGGAAAAGTGTGGAAAACGGCCCAAAAAAATGGTGCGGGTGTGCCCAGAAATGTCCCAAATGATGCCGTGAAAAATGGCCTGAATACCCTAAAAAATGTCCCCAAAAAATGTTCCACAAATTTTACAAAATTTTCACAAATTTCCCCCAAGTTTTCACAAATTTCCCCCAATTTTCACAAATTTTCCACAAATCTCCCCAAATTTCCCCAAAATTTTCACAAATTTCCCCGAATTTTCACAAATTTTCACAAATTTCCACAAATTTCCCCGAATTTTCACAAATTTCCCCCGAATTCTCACATATTTCGCAAAATGTTTCCCCAATCTCTCCAAATTTTCACAAATTTTACAAAATTGTCACAAATTTTCACAAATTTCCCCGAATTTTCCCAAAATTTCACAAATTCCCCCCAATTTCCCCAGATTTCCCCCAAATTTCCCCAAATTTCCCCAAAATTTCCCCCCAAATTTCCCCAAATTTTCAGAAATTTCCCCAAAGTTTCACAAATTTCACAAAATTTCCCCAAATTTCCCCCGAATTTTCACAAATTTCCCCAAATTTCACAAAATTTCCCCAAATCTCCCCAAATTTTCACAAATTTTACAAAATTTTCACAAATTTTCCCAAATTTTCACAATTTTTCCTAAATTTCCCTGAATTTTCACAAATTTTACAAATCTCCCAAACTTTTCACAAATATTACAAAATTTCTCCACATTTCCACAAATTTTCCCAAAATGTCCCCAAATTTTCACAAATTTCCACAAATTTCCACAAAATTTCACAAAATTTCCCCAAATTTTCACTAATTTCCCCAAATTTCCCCCAAATTTCTCCCAAATTTCACAAATTTCTCCAAATTTCCACAAATTTTCCCAAAATTCCCCCAAATGTCCTCAAATTTTCCCAAAATTTCACACATTTCCCCCAAATTTCCCCAAATTTTATCAAATTCTCACAAATTTTGCCAAATTCCCCCGAATTCACCCCAGTTTTCCCCCCGCAGGCCCCGGCGCCGCACCGCCCTCCTCGCCGTCCCTCACCCTGTTCCCGCCGTCCCGCGAGGAGTTCCAGGGCCCCTACCGCAACTCCACCCTCCTCTGCCAAATCCGCGGCTCCCGGCGCGGCCTCGGCTCCGCCCCCATCCGGTGGCGGCGCAACGGCGCCCCCGTCAGCGAGGGCGTGGCCCACGAGGGGCCGGTTCCGGAAGGTTCCGGCGTCTTCGTGGCCGGCAGCCGGGTGGTGGTGACGGAGGCCGAGTGGGAGAGCGGCGTCGTCTTCACCTGCCAGGCCGGGGAGGAGATGAGGAACACCAGCAAGGCCATGGAGTGCGGATGTGAGTTTTTTGGGGAGAAAATTGAAAAATTTGGGGTTTTGGGTCATTTCAGGGTGAAATTCCCGTAGAAATCGAGAAAAAAATGGGATTGGAGGAGGTTGAGTTGAGTTGAGTTGAGTTGAGTTGGGTTGAGTTGGTTGAGTTGAGTTGAGTTGAGTTGAATTGATTGGGTTGAGTTGAGTTGGGTTCAGTTGAGTTGAGTTGAATTGAATTGGTTGAGTTGGGTTGGGTTGAGTTTGTTGAGTTGAGTTGGGTTGAATTGATTGAGTTGGGTTGAGTTGAGTTGGGTTGAGTTGAGTTGGGTTGAGTTGAGTTGAATTGATTGAGTTGGGTTGGGTTGAGTTGGGTTGAGTTGAGATGATTGGGTTGATTGAGTTGGATTGAGTTGAGTTGGATTTGGTTGAGTTGAGTTCAGTTGAGTTGAGTTGAGTTGAGTTGAGTTGAGTTGAGTTGAATTGAATTTATTGAGTTGGGTTGAGTTGAGTTGAGTTGGGTTGAGTTGAGTTGAGTTGAGTTGAGTTGAGTTGAAGTGATTGAGTTGGGTTGGGTTGAGTTGAGTTGAGTTGAGTTGAGTTGAGTTGATTTGAATTGATTGAGTTGGGTTGGGTTGAGTTGGGTTGAGTTGAGTTGATTGGGTTGATTTAGTTGGATTGAGTTGAGTTGGATTTGGTTGAGTTGAGTTCAGTTGAGTTGAGTTGGGTTGAGTTGATTGAGTTGAGTTGAGTTGAGTTGAGTTGAGTTGGGTTGAGTTGATTGAGTTGAGTTGAGTTGAGTTGAGTTGAATTGAATTTATTGAGTTGGGTTGAGTTGAGTTGAGTTGAGTTGAGTTGAGTTGAGTTGAGTTGAATTGATTGAGTTGGGTTGAGTTGAGTTGGATTGAGTTGAGTTGGGTTGAATTGATTGAGTTGGGTTGAGTTGGGTTGGGTTGGGTTGAGTTGGGTTGAGTTGAGTTGGGTTGGGTTGAGTTGGGTTGGGTTGAACCAACCATTTCTCAACCCCAACACCCATTTTTGGGTAAAAACCACCCAAATCATCAAGAAGGGTCTTCCAATTGACAATGGTCAACACCAATGATTTTTTTTTTATAAAAACACCCAAAACCATCAAGAAGGGTCTTCCAGTTGACCCATACTCAACATCAATGATCGTTTTGGGTGGAAAAGACCCAAAACCATCAAGAAGGGTCTTCCAAATGACAATGGTCAACACCAATGGTCTTTTTGGGTGAAAAAGACCCAAAACATCAAGAAGGGTCTTCCAGTTGACCAATACTCAACCCCAACACTTATTTTTGGGTAAAAACCACCCAAACCATCAAGAAGGGTCTTCCAGTTGGCCAATACTCAACACCAATGATCGTTTTGGGTGGAAAAGACCCAAAACCATCAAGAAGGGTCTTCCAATTGACAATGGTCAACACCAATGGTCTTTTTGGGTGAAAAAGACCCAAAACATCAAGAAGGGTCTTCCAGTTGACCAATACTCAACACAAATGATTTTTTTTTATAAAAAACACCCAAATCATCAAGAAGGGTCTTCCAGTTGACCCATGCTCAACACCAATGATCGTTTGGGGTGGAAAAAACCCAAAACCATCAAGAAAACACTTCCAGTTGACCAATACTCAACCCCAACACTTATTTTTGGGTTAAAACCACCCAAACCATCAAGAAGGGTCTTCCAATTGACAATGGTCAACACCAATGGTCTTTTTGGGTGAAAAAGACCCAAAACATCAAGAAGGGTCTTCCAGTTGACCAATACTCAACACCAATGATTATTTTGGGTGGAAAAAACCCAAAACCATCAAGAAGGGTCTTCCAGTTGACCAATACTCAACCCCAAAACCCATTTTTGTGTAAAAACCACCCAAATCATCAAGAAGGGTCTTCCAGTTGACCAATACTCAACACAAATGATTTTTTTTGGATAAAAACCACCCAAACCATCAAGAAAACTCTTCCAGTTGACCCATGCTCAACACCAATGATCGTTTTGGGTGGAAAAAACCCAAAACCATCAAGAAAACTCTTCCAGTTGACCAATACTCAACCCCAACACTTATTTTTGGGTTAAAACCACCCAAACCATCAAGAAGGGTCTTCCAATTGACCCATGCTCAACATCAATGATCATTTTGGGTGGAAAAGACCCAAAACATCAAGAAGGGTCTTCCAGTTGACCAATACTCAACACCAATGATTGTTTTGGGTCAAAACCACCCAAAACCATCAAGAAGGGTCTTCCAAATGACAATGGTCAACACCAATGGTCTTTTTGGGTGAAAAACACCCAAAACATCAAGAAGGGTCTTCCAGTTGACCAATACTCAACACAAATGATTTTTTTTGGATAAAAACCACCCAAACCATCAAGAAGGGTCTTCCAGTTGACCCATGCTCAACACCAATGATCGTTTTGGGTGGAAAAGACCCAAAACCACCATCAAAACCCTTCCAGTTGACCCCCAACCCCTTCCCCCCGCCAGACGACGCGCCGCTGGCCGCCGGCGAGATCCGCGTGGAGCCGGTGCCGCCGCCCTTCGCCGACGTCTTCCGCGAGCGCTCGGCGCGCCTCACCTGCCGCGTCTCCAACCTGCCGGCGCCGGCTGAGGGGCTGGAGGTGACGTGGCTGGGGGAGGACGGCCGGGCCTTGGCCACGGCGACGTCGGCGCCGGCCATCCAGGCCAACGGGATGATGGCGGCCGAGGGCGTGGCCGCGGTGGCCACCGAGGCCTGGGAGTCCGGGCAGGTCTTCACGTGCCGCGTGTCGCACCCCGAGCTGCTCTACCCGCGGGAGGTGACCTTGAGGAAGGCCGCGGGTGAGTTTTGGGGGGAAAAGTTGCGAAATCGCGATTTTTTTGCTCGAAAATGTCGAAATTTAGGGGTTCTGGAGCGAAATTTGAGGTTTTTTACCTTAAAGTTATGGGATTTTGGAAGGAAATCCCAATTTTCGCCGCAGTTTTCCGATGTTTCGGCACAAAATCGGAAAATTTCGGCACAAAATTCAAAAATTCAAAAATTTCAGCTCAAAACTGAGCAATTTCAGCGCAAAATTCAAAAATTTCGGCACAAATTCAAAAATTCAAAAATTTCAGCTCAAAACTGAGCAATTTCAGCGCAAAATTCAAAAATTTCGGCACAAATTCAAAAATTCAAAAATTTCAGCTCAAAATTGAGCAATTTCAGCGCAAAATTCAAAAATTTCAGCTCAAAATCCCAAAAGTTCACATTTTCAGCCCGAAATTCAGAGTCTTACTCCAAAATCCTGGGATTTTAGACCAAAATTCTGAGATTTCAGCTCAAAATCCCAAAATTTCAGCACAAAATTCAAGAATTTTGTCGCAAAATTCAGAATTTCAGCACGAAGTCCCAAAAGTTCACATTTTCAGCCCAAAATTCAGATTCTTACCCCAAAATTGTGGGATTTCTGCCCAAAATCGCAATATTTCACCTCAAAATCCCAGGATTTCAGATCAAAATAGAACAATTTCAGCACAAAATTCAAAAATTTCAGCACAAAATCCCCGAAGTTCACATTTTTAGACTGAAATTCGGATTCTTACACCAAAATCCTGGGATTTCAGCTCAAAATTCCAAAAATTTCAGCAAGAAAGTCCCAAAATTTCAGCCTAAAATCATGATTTCCACCCCGAAATCCCAAAAGTTCATATTTTCAGCCCAAAATTCAGATTCTTACCTCAAAATCCCAAAATTTCAGCTCAAAATCCAAAATTTTGGCACAAAATTCAAAAATTTTGGTAAAAGCTTGAAAAATTTCAGCCCAAAATCCCCGAAGTTCAAATTTTCAGACCGAAATTCAGATTCTTACCCCAAAATCCCAAAATTTCAGCCAAAATCCCCCAATTTTCACCTCAAAATCCCAGAATTTCAGCTCAAAACCCCAAAAGTTCACATTTTCAGCCCAAAATTCGGATTCTTACTCCAAAATCCTGGGATTTCAGCCGAAATCCCCCAATTTTCACCTCGAAATCCCAAAATTCCAGCCCGAAATCCCAAAATTTCAGCTCAAAATTCTGATTTTCACACCAAAATCCCGAAAGTTCACTTTTTCAGCCCAAAATTCAGATTCTTACTCCAAAATCCTGGGATTTCAGCCGAAATCCCCCAATTTTCACCTCAAAATCACGGCATTTCACCTCAAAATTGCAAAATTTTAGCTCAAAATCCCAAAATTTCGGCACAAATTTCAAAAATTTCACCACAAAATCCCAAAAAATCTCATTTTCAGCCCAAAATCCCAGGATTTCAGCTCAAAATCCCCCAATTTTCACCTCAAAAATCCCAAAATTTTGGCTCAAACCCCCAAAATTTCGACCCAAAATCCAAAAATTTCAGCCCAAAATCCCACATTTATACCCCCAAAATCCCAAAACCCGTTGGGATTTTGGGGTGAAAAATGGGGAGATTTGGGGTGAAAAAAGTGGAGTTTTGGGGTGGAATTTTTTTGGGATTTTGGGGTAAATTTATTGGGATTTGGGATGGGGTTTTGGGGTGGAATTATTGGGAATTTTGGAGTGAAAAATGGGAGGTTTTGGGGTGGAATTTTTGGGGTGGAAAAAGTGGAGTTTTGGGGTGAAATTATTGGGGTTTTGGGGTGGTGTTATTGCAATTTTTGGGGTGAAAAATGGGAGGTTTTGGGGTGGAATTTTTGGGGATTTTGGGGTGGAATTATTGGAGATTTTGGGGTGGAATTTTTGGGGTGGAATTATTGGAGATTTTGGGGTGGAATTTTTGGGGATTTTGGGGTGGAATTATTGGGTTTTTTAGGGTGAAAAATGGGAGGTTTTGGGGTGGAATTATTGGGAATTTTAATGTTGAAAATAGGGGGTTTTGGGGTGGAATAATTGGGGTTTTTTGAGGCAAACAATGGGAGGTTTTGGGGTGGAATTTTTGGGGTGAAAAATGTGAGGTTTTGGGGTGGAATTATTGGGGATTTTGGGGTTGAAAATGGGGCATTTGGGGTGGAATAATTGGGGATTTTGGGGTCGAAAATGGGGCATTTGGGGGTAGAATTATTGGGGTTTTGGGGTGAAAAATGGGCGGTTTTGGGGTGGAATAATTTGGTTTTTTAGGGTGAAAAATGGGAGGTTTTGGGGTGGTATTATTGGAGTTTTTGGGGTGAAATAAATGGGGGGTTTTGGGGTAAAAATGGAGGTTTTGGGGTGGAAATTTTGAGTTTTTGGGGTGGAATTTTTGGAGATTTTGGGGTGGAATTATTCGAGATTTTGGGATGAAATTATTGGGGATTTTGGGGTGAAAAAATGGGAGTTTTTGGGGTGGAATTTTTGAGAATTTTGGGGTCGAAAATGGGAGGTTTTGGGGTGGAATTTTTGGGGATTTTGGGGTGGAAAATGGGCGGTTTTGGGGTGGAATAATTCGGTCTTTTAGGGTGAAAAATGGGAGGTTTTGTGGTGGGATTTTTGGGGTTTTTGGGGTGGAAAATGGGGAGCTTTGAAGTGAAAAAAAATGGAGTTTTGGGGTGAAATTATTGAGATTTTAGGGTGGAATTTTTGGGGCATTTTGAGGTGGAAAATGGGGAGCTTTGGGGTGAAATTATTGGGGGTTTTGGGGAGAAAAATGGGGGTTTTGGGATGGAATTATTGCGGCAAAACTAATAGGATTTTGGGTGAAAAACGCGTTTTTTTTGAGGAAAAAAACCCAAACCACTTTAATCCCAACTAAATTTCCTTTTCCTCACAGTCCCGGACGCGTCCCCGCCCTCCATCTACCTGCTGGCCCCGCCCCCCGAGCAGCTCCGCCTCCACACCTGGGCCACCCTCACCTGCCTGGTGCGCGACTTCAACCCGCCCGACCTCCTCGTCCAATGGCTGCAGGACGGCCGGCCCCTCCCACCGGGCCGCGCCATCACCTTCCGGCCACGCCCCGACAACGGCCACGCCCCTTCCGGCCACGCCCACCTGGCCGTCAGCACCTTGACGGTGCCGGCGCGGGATTGGGAGGGCGGCGGCGTCTTCACCTGCCTGGTGGGGCACGAGCGGCTGCCGCTGCGGCTGGCGCAGAGGTCGCTGGACAAGGCTGCCGGTAAACCCGCCAACGTCAACGTTTCCCTCATTTTCAGTGATGCCCTCAGCGGTTGTTACTGAAAATTGGGAGTTTTTCCCGAAAATTGCACTTTTTTAGCTTCGAAAATAAAGGTTTTGCAAAAAAAAATGGCGATTTTTCGCTCAAAAATGCGATTTTTTGACGTGGTTTTAACCCAAAAATCGAGATTTTGTAAAGAGTTTCGAGTGTGTTCCTAACAAAATGGGTTTGATGCAAAAAAATCGATTTTTTCCCAAAATTTGGATTTTTTCACTCAAAAAATGCCATTTCTACCATGTTTTCCCACCAAAAATGCGATTTTCCCCACCAAAAATACAATTTTTCTCAATATATCATTTTTTCCCAAGTTGACCAATATTTTCCCCAAAATTGCCATTTTTCCCCCCAAAAATCCCATTTTTCCCATCAAAAATTGCCAATTTTTCACAGAAGTGTTCCACTTTTTCTCAGAAACTCATTTTCCCCAACAGACCAATTTTTCCCCAAAAGTTGCCATTTTTTTCCCAAAATCGCCACTTTTTCACCCAAAACCACCAAAATTTCCTGCCAAAACTTGATCATTTTCAACCAAAAATCCAGTTTTTCTCAGAAACCAAATTTCCCCCTAAACCCACCAAAATCCCCCCAAAAATCCCCAATTTTTCCCAAAAAATCCCCACTTTTCCATTCAAAAAACCCATTTTTTCCCCAAAAAACCCATTTTTCCCCAAAAATCCCATTTTTCCCCAAAAAACCCCAATTTTTTCCCAATCTGGCCCCTTTTTGCCCCGATCCGGCCCCGTGTGGGGGCGCGAGCGGCGGCCGCTGGACAAGGCTGCCAGGAAACCCAAAAACCTCAAATTTTTCCTCATTTTCAGCCACGCCCTCAGTGGTTGTTACTGAAAATCCGATTTTTTTCCCCAAAAAAATGCACTTTGGTAGAGAAAAATAAAGGTTTTGCAAAAAAAAAGGGCGATTTTTCGCTCAAAAATGCGATTTTTTGACGTGGTTTTAACCCAAAAATCGAGATTTTGTAAAGAGTTTTGAGTGTGTTTCTAACAAAATGGGTTTGTTGCAAAGAAATTATTTTTTTACCAAAATTTGGATTTTTTCACTCAAAAAAATGCCATTTCTAGCATGTTTTCCCACCAAAAATGTGATTTTCCCCACCAAAAATAACATTTTTCTCAATATATCATTTTTTCCCCAAACTGACCAATTTTTCCCAAAAAGAACCGATTTTTTCCCAAAATCGCCACTTTTTCACCCAAAAAATTCGATTTTCCCCATCAAAAATCACGAAATTTTACCCAAAAATTTTCACTTTTTCTCAGAAATGAATTTTTCTCCAATAGACGAAATCTTTCCCCAAAATCTGAATTTTTTCACCCAAAATTCCTATTTTTACCCCCAAAATTTGTCGTTTTCCCCCCAAAAAATGCCATTTTCCCTACAAACCAAATTACCCCCAAAATTCCCAATTTTTCCCAAAAATTGCCGATTTTTCACCCAAAAAATCCCATTTTTCCCACAAAAAAATCCCCATTTTCACCAAAAAATCTGATTTTTCTCAGACTCACATTTTCCAAAAAAATCCTATTTTTTACCCCAAAATTTCCACTTTTTCACCAAAAAAATCCAAATTTTCTCACCAAAAATCCACATTTTCACCCCAAAAAATCTTGTTTTCATTAGAAAACAACTTTTCCCAAAAATCCCAATTTTCCCCCCAAAAATCCCAACTTTTCCCACCACAAAATGCTCAATTTTCACCCAAAAATTTCCCTTTTCCCCTGTTTTTCTCCCCAAAAAAATTCATCCTTTCCAATTCCAGACCCAAAATCCCCCAAAATTGCAAAAAATCGACAAAATTCCTCATTTTTTCCCCAAATCCAGCAAATTTCCCCCAATTTCCCCCCAAATCCCAATTTTTTGCCCCAAAATCCCAAATTCTTTCCCCAAAAATTACAAAAATTCCATAAAATTCCAAAATTTCCCAAAATTAAGGAAATTCCCCCAATTTCCCCCCAAAATCCCCAAATTTCTTCCCCCAAATTTCCATTTTTTTGCCCAAAAATGGGGAAATTTTGACCCCGAATTTTTGGGTCCAAAAGCGCCGATTTTGGGTCAATCCGGGAGGGGCGGCGGCCACCAGGGGGCGCTGCAGGGCGGGGGATTTTGGGGTAAAAAATCCCAAATTTTGGGTGAAAAAAATCCCAATTTTGGGTGTAAAAAAAATCCCAATTTTGGGGATAAAACCCCCAAATTTTTGGGGTGGAAAACTTGGGATTTGGGGGCTTAAATATCCCAAATTTTCGGGCAAAATTTTCAGGATTTTAGGGTAAAAAATCCCAAATTTTCGGTGGAAAAAAATATCAAGATTTTGGGTGTAAAAATCCCTTTTTTGGGGGGGGGGAAATCCCAAATTTTGGGGTAAAAAAGTGCGAATTTTGAGGATAAAACCTCTCAATTTTTGGGGTGGAAAACTCGGGATTTGGGGGCTTAAAAATCCCAAATTTTTGGGCAAAAATTTCAGGATTTTAGGGTAAAAAAATCCCAAATTTTGGGGTGGAAATTCAGGATTTTGGGGTAAAAAAATCCCAAATTTTAAGGTTAAAAAAAATCCCAAATTTTGGGGCAAAAAAATCGGGATTTGGGTGTTAAAAAAATCCAAATTTTGGGGCGAAAAATTCCTAAATTTTGCAATAAAAAAATCAGGATTTAGGGGGTTAAAAAATCCAAATTTTGGGGTGGAAAATCCTAAATTTTTCAATTAAAAAATCAAGATTTTGGGGCAAAAAATCCCAAATTTTGGGGCAAAAAAAATCGGGATTTGTGGGTTAAAAAATTAAAATTTTGGGGTGAAAAATCCTAAATTTTGGGGCAAAAAAATCAGGATTTGAGGGTTAAAAAAATCCCAAATTTGGGGGCAAAAAAAATACCGGGATTTGAGGGTTAAAAAATCTGAATTTTGGGGTGAAAAATCCAAAATTTTGGGGCAAAAAAAAATCAAGATTTTAGGGTTAAAACATCCAAATTTTGGGGCGAAAAAAATCTCAAATTTTGGGACAAAAAATATCAGGATTTGAGGGTAAAAAAAATCCAAATTTTCGGGCAAAAAATCTCAAATTTTGTGGCAAAACCCCCAGGATTTAGGGGTTAAAAAAACCAAATTTTGTGGCAAAAATATTGGGATTTGACGGTTTAAAAATCCAAATTTTGGGGCGAAAAACTCCTAAATTTTGCGATTAAAAAAATCAGGATTTAGGGGTTTAAAAATCCAAATTTTGGGGCGAAAAAAATCGAGATTTGGGGGTTAAAAAAATCCGAATCTTGGGGCTGAAAATCCTAAATTTTGGGGCAAAAAAATCAGGATTTGAGAGTCAAAAAATCCAAAATTTGGAGCAAAAAAATTGGGATTTGAGGGGTTAAAAAATCCCAAATTTTGGGTCAAAAAATCCCAAATTTAGCGGCGAAAAAATCCAAAATTTTACACCTTCAACACCCAAATTTTGCCTTAAAATCATGAATTTTTGGGTCAAAACCCCCCAATTTTTGTACTAACCCCTAAAATTCTATTTTTTTTCAAATTTTTAATGTTTTTTTTTCCCGTTTTTTCCCGTTTTCGCCCCATTTTGCAGCCCTGCTCGCCGGCGCCGCCCTGGAGGAGGACGAGGATCTGCGCAGCCTCTGGGCCACGGCCTCGACCTTCATCGTCCTCTTCATCCTCAGCCTCTTCTACAGCGCCACCGTCACCCTCATCAAGGTCAACTGCGCCAAAATCCCCCGATTTTCACCCAAAAATCGCTTCTGTCCCCGTGGATTTATCTCGAAAATTGAGGATTTTAGGGCAAAAAATCTGATTTTTTTTGGCCATTTTTCAGCCCAAAATTCCAATTTTTTGCCTGATTTTACACCCAAAATTCCAATTTTTTACCAGATTTTATACCCAAAATTTCGATTTTTCCCCCCAAAAATTTCAAATTTTTCTGCTGTTTTTCAGCCCAAAAATCCGATTTTTTATATGATTTTACACACAAAAATTCCAATTTTTTCCCAGATTTTACACCCAAAAATTCGAATTTTTTTTCCCTGATTTTACACCCAAAAATTCAAATTTTCCTCCCTGATTTTATGGACAAAATTTCCAATTTTTCCCCCAAAAAATCCAAATTTTTCTCCCATTTTACACCCAAAAATTCCAATTTTTACCTCATTTTATGCCCAAAAAACCCCAATTTTTTCTGCTCTTATTACCCAAAAATTCCAAATTTTCAGCCCAAAAAATTCAAATTTTTCTCCCATTTTAGAGCCCAAAAATTCCAATTTTTTTCCTATTTTTACATCCAAAAATTCAATTTTTTTCCCCTGGTTTTATGGCCCAAAAATCCCCTTTTTTTCACCCAAAAATCGCTTCTTCCCCCGCGCATTTAGCTCGAAAATTGACGATTTTAGGGAAAAAAAATCTGATTTTTTTGGCCATTTTTCAGCCCAAAAATTCCAATTTTTTATCTGGTTTTAACACCCAAAATTTCGGTATTTTCCCCCCAAAAATTCAAAATTTTCTGCTATTTTTCAGCCCAAAAATTCGATTTTTTTTCCCTGATTTTACACCCAAAAATTCCAATTTTTTTCTTGATTTTATGAACAAAAATTCCAATTTTTCCCCCAAAAAATCCAAATTTTTCTCCCATTTTTCAGCCCAAAAATTCCAATTTTTTCCCCTGATTTTACACCCAAAATTTCGATTTTTTTCCCCCTGATTTTATGGATAAAATTTCCGATTTTTTCCCCCTAAAAATTCCAATTTTTCTCCCATTTTTCAGCCCAAAAATCCAATTATTTTCCCATTTTTACCCCAAATAATCCAAATTTTTCACCCCATTTTTCCCCCAAAATTCCCATTTTTTTCCCTTTTTCCACCCAAAAAAATTCCGATTTTTAACCCTTAAATTTCAGGCAAAAATTCACATTTTTAGCTCCAAAAAATCCAATTTTTTTCTGTTTTTATAGCCCAAAAAATCCAATATTTTTCCCCATTTTTACATCCAAAAATTCAATTTTTTTTTCCTTGTTTCACACCCAAAAATCCCAATTTTTTTCCAGATTTTTCCCCCCAAAAACTCCCAAATTTTTTTTCCTTTTCCCACCCAAAAAAATTCCGATTTTTAACCCTTAAATTTCGGGCAAAAATTCACAATTTTACACTCAAAAAATCCAATTTTTTCCCCCATTTTTACATCCAAAAATTCAATTTTTTCCAGATTTTTCCACCAAAAAAAATCCCATTTTTTCCCCCAAAATTCCCAATTTTTTTTTCCCTTTTTCTACCCAAAAAATTCCGATTTTTAACCCTTAAATTTCGGGCAAAAATTCACATTTTTAGCTCAAAAAAATCCAATTTTTTTTGCTAAAAATTCTGATTTTTTCTTTTTTTCTCATTTCAGGTGAAATGACCCCAAACCCGGAAGTGCCGGAACCTTCTGGAATTTTCCCAAATTTCCCAAAATTTTCCCTTCCCCTCCCCCCACCCTTGTAAATATCCCCCAAAAACCCCAAAAAATAAAGAAAATTTTCATTTTTTTAACCAAAATTTTGTTGTTTTTTCTTTGGGATTTCGGGGAATTTTGGGGGGGAAAAATTTGGATTTTTTAAAAATAAATTTTGGGGGAAAATTTGGGGTTTTTTTAATAAATTTTTGGGTTTTGGGGGAAATTTTGGGGATTTTAGGGGAAATTTAGGGGTTTTAAAATAAATTTTTGAATTTTTGATGAAATTTTGGGGTAAATTTTGGGGTTTTTTTAATGGATTTTGGGGTAAATTTGGGGGTTTTTAAAAAAATATTTTTATTTTTGAGGAAATTTTGGGGGAATTTTTGGGTTTTTAATGCATTTTGGGGTAAAATTTGAAGTTTTTAAAACGGAATTTTGGGGTTTTTTGATGAATTTTGGGGTGAATTTTGGGTTTTTAAAATAAATTTTTGCATTTTCGAGGAAATTTTGGGGAAATTTTTTTTGTTTTTAATGAATTTTGGTGAATTTGGGGTAAAATGTTGGTTTTTGGGGTTTTTTTAAAATTTTTTTATTAAATTTTGGGAGAAAATTTGGGGTTTTTTAAATGAATTTTGGAGGATTTTAATAAATTTTGGGGGCTTTCAAATTAATTTTAATTTTTGGGGGGAGAAATTTGGGTTTTTAAAATAAAATTTTGGGGATTTGGAGGAAAATGTTTTTTGTTTTTTAAAATAAATTTAATTTCGGGGCAATTTTTTGGTTTTTAAAATGGATTTTTGGGGAAATTCGGGGGTTTTAAAAAGAATTTTTGCTGGGATTTTGTGGAAATTTTGGGGAAAAATTTGGGATTTTAAATGAAATTTTTTTGGGAAATTTTGGGGTTTTTTAATAAATTTTAGGGGGGAAATTTTGGGGTTTGAAAATAAAATTTCAGGATTTTGGGAGGAAATTTTGGGATTCTTAAAATAAATTTGGGGTGGTTTTAGTTTTAAAATAAAATTTATTAAAATTTATTTAAAATTTATTTAAAATTATTAAAATTTATTTTAATTTTTGGGAAATTTTGAGGGATTTTTAATTCATTTTTCGGCCACCAGGGGGCGCAAAATCCCCCAAAATTTGAGCCAAAAAACCCCCAAAATTGAACAAAAAAAAAAACTTCTAAAATTGGATTAAAATGACCAAAAATTTGGGGGAAAAAAGTCCCAAATTTGGGAAAAAATCAACGAAATTGAAACAAATTCTCACAAATTTGGGAAAAATCCAAATTCGATCAATTCCCCCAAAAATTGGTCCAAAAAGCCCCAAAAATTTTATTTTAAACCCCAAAATTCTGTCAAAATTTTAAAAAATCCCCAAAATTTGGGTAAAATCCCAAAATTTCAACGTTTTTCCCCAAAAATTTGGTGGAAAATCCCCAAAATTGAATCTTAAAACCTCAAAATTTGATCAAATCCCCCCAAAATTTTTCTCCAAACCCCAAAAAATTGAATCAAGACCCCAAAAATCCCCAAAAATCTCAAATTTTTATGGATTTTACCCCCAAATTTTCCATTTTTGGGGTCATTTTTTAACCAAAAATTCAATTTTTTTGGTCATTTCACCCCAAAAATCTCAAATTTTTGCTGAATTTTCCCTCAAATTTCCCAGTTTTTGCTCAAGTTTTTGACCCAAATTTCACTTTTTTGATCAATTTTTTACCAAAATTGAGATTTTTAAGGGGGGAATTTTGGGGTTTTTGTTTGATTTTTTTTTGAGGGGTTTTAGAGCCAAATTTTCCTCAAAATTCCCCAAAATTTTTCCCCAAAATATTTTTCAAGAAAATCCCAAAATTTTTCACCAAAATTTCCCTAAAAATCCCCAAATTTCCCCTAATTTAAAAAAAAATAATTCCAATTTTTTTCCTCAAAAAAAATCCCCAAAATTCATAAAATTCTCTCCAAAATTTCACAAAAAAATCCCCAAATTTTCCTTTAAAAATCTTAAATTTTTTTCTATTTTTTCCCTGATTTTTACCCAAAATTTTGTCTTTTTTTTTCTCAATTTTTAACCTTTTCCTTACCAATTCACGGGAACTTTTTGAGGCGAAACTCCAAAAATTTTGGGTTCGAGACAAACAGAAACCGCCCGGGGGAGGATTTGGGGTCAAAACCTCTCGGTTTGAGCAAATTTGGGTCAAAAAGCTCAAAAAAAGAAAAGAAAAAAAAAAAAACGAAAACAAAAAAAAAAAAAATAAAACCCAAAAAAAAATATAAATTTTTAGGGTAAAAAAGGGGAAGTTTGAGTGGGGGAGGGGAAAAGGCAGAAAATCGAATTTTGGGTCAATTTTGGGTGAATTTTGGATTTTGGGGGGGAGAAAAATTGAAGCGATTTTGGGGTAAAAATGTCAATTTTGGGGGGTTTTTTAAGTAAAAATTTGGGTAAAAATTGAGGATTTTGGGGGAAATTTTGGGGAAAAAATGGGGATTTTAGAAGGGAAAAATTGGAATTTTTTAAGGGAAAATTTGGTGATTTTTTTAGGCAAAAATTGGGAAAATTTTGGGGAATTTTGAAGGGAATTTTGGGGATTTTTTGTGAATTTTTGGGGAAGAGTTGTTGGGGTTTTTTAGGGAAAATTTTGAATTTTTGGGGAAAAAAATTGTGGGGAGTTTGAGGGATTTTTCTTTAGGAAAAAATTGGAAATTTGGGGATTTTTGGAGGAAAAATTTGGAATTTTGGGGGATTTTTTGGGGGGAAATTTTGGGGATTTTTTGGGGGGAAATTTTGGGGATTTTTTGGGAAAAAAAATGGGATTTTTTTAGGGAAAAATGTTGAGTTTTAAGATGAATTTTTTTAGGGGAAAATTGGGATTTTTGGGGGGAATTTTTTGGGAGAAAATTTGGAATTTTTGGGGGAATTTTTTGTGGATTTTTAAAATTATTTTTAAGGGAAAAGAATTTTAATTTTAAGGAAAATTTGGGGGATTCTTTTGGGTAAAAATTTGGAATTTTGGGGGGATTTTTAAAATTATTTTTAAGGGAAAAATTTTGAATTTTAAGGAAAATTTTGGGGATTTTTTTGGGGAAAAATTTGGGATTTTGGGGGTATTTTTGTGGATTTTTATAATTACTTTTAAGGGAAAATATTTGAATTTTAGGGGAAATTTTGGAGGATTTTTGGGAGGAAAATTTGGGATTTTTGGGGGAATTTCTCTCTGTTTTGGGGTCACAAATCTGTTAAAAAATTGGGAATTTTTATTAAAAACTGATTTTTTACAGAAAATCAAGAATTTGGACACAAAACACCCAAAATTTCATTTTATTGCCCCAAAACGCGACATCTTCTCTTCCAGCACCTCACAGCACCTGCAAAAAAACACCAAAATTGAATAAATTTGCATAAATTAACAATAATTGGCAATTGGGGAGAACAATTGGGGGTTTTTGGGAAAAAATTGGGATTTTGGGGGAAAATTGGGGGAAAAAAAGAAGATTTTTGGGGGGAAAATCTGAGGATTTTTGGGGATTTTTAGGTGAAAAATTTTGGGGAATTTTAGGGGAAAATTTGGGGAGAAATTGGAGAAAATTTGATGAAAAATTGGAGAAAATTTGAGGAGAAATTTGAGAATTTTTTGGGAAAAATTTTGGAGAAAATTCTGGGATTTTTTGGGGAGAAATTTGGGGAATTTTTGGATAAATTTTTGAGGAACATTTTGGGGTTTTTTGGGGAAAAAACTTGGGATTTTTTGAGGAAAATGTTGGGTCACAAACCCGTTAAAAATGGGATTTTAAAACCTAAAATTCCCATAAATTCGCATTAATCTGCATAAATTTGCATAACATTTTGTGGATTTGGGGAGATTTTGGGAGGAAAATTTGGGGGATTTTGGGGGGAAAATTGGAGTCACAAACTCACTTAAAAATGAAACTTTAAAATATAAATTTTGTGTAAATTTGCATAAATCTGCATAAATCTGAGTAGATTTGCATAAATGTGCGCAAAATTCTGGATTTTGGGGGAATTTTCTGGGGAAGATTTTGGGGGAAAATTGGAGTCATAAACCCATTAAAAATTCAATATTTAAACGCAAAATTTTGCACAAATTTGCATAAATTTACATAAATTTGCAGAAGTCTGAGTAAATTTATGGATTTTGGGGTGAGTTTTCTGGGGAAGATATTTTAGGAAAAATTGGAGTCATAAACCCATTGAAAATTGAATATTTAAACACAAAATTTGCATAAATCAGCATAAATCTACATAAATCTACATAAATTTGCATAAAATTTGCGCAGATTTGATTAAATTTGCAGGAGTTTGCCAAAAAAATCTGGATTTCGGGGGAAGATTTTCTGGGGAAGATTTTGAGGAAAAATTAGAGTGATAAACCCATTAAAATGGAATATTTCAATACAAATTTTGCTTAAATCTGGATAAATTTGCATAAATCTGCATAAATTTACACAAATTTGTGCAAAATTCTGGATTTGGGGGGATTTTCTGGAAAAGGTTTTGGAGGAAGATCTTGAGGAAAAACTGGAGTGATAAACCCATTAAAATTTGAATATTTAAACACAAAATTTGCTTAAATCTGGATAAATTTGCAAAAATCTGGATAAATTTGCATAAATTTGCATAAAATCTGCATAAATCTGAGTAAATTTGCACAAAATTTTGGATTTTGGGGTGGATTTTCCTGGGGAAGATGCTTTAGGAAAAATTTGAGTCATAAACCCATTAAAATTTGAATATTTAAAAGGAAAATTTGCTTAAAGCCGCATAAATTTACATAAATCTGCATAAATCTACATAAATTTGTGCAAAATTCTGCATTTGGTGGGATTTTCTGGGGAAGATTTTGAGGAAAAAATTTGAGTCATAAACCCATTAAAAACCGATTATTTAAACAGAAAAATCTGCATAGATTTGCATATATATCGATTTTTGTGCAGAAATTGACCAAAACCTGTTTTTTTTCGGGGAAAACGACCTTGAAGACGGTGACGCCGGTGCTGTAGAAGAGGCTGAGGAGGAAGAGGATGACGAAGGTGCCGAAGGTCCAGAGGTCGGAATCTTCCGGGTCGTGGTGGGGCTCGAGGCCGGGCGTGACCGCGACGCAGGCCGGGTGCAGATCTGGGGCGAAAAAAGGGGGAAATTGGGCAAAACGGGCAAAAAAATGTGAAAATGGTGTCAGAGTCGGCGAAAATCACCGAAACGTTGACGTTTTGTGGCCTGGCCATGGATTTGTCCAAGCTCCTCTGGATGAACTTCATGGCCACGCCCTCGTGCCCCGCCCTCTTGGGATGGACCCGGAACCTTCCGGAACCTTCCGGGAGCGACCGGAAACCCCCAGACAAAATGGCCGACTGAAATCCGCTTCTTTTTCTGCTAAAAATCCGCTTTTTTCCTCAAAAAATTGGCAATTTTTCCCTCCAAAAATTGAGATTTTTTTCCTTCCTCAAAATCAACACTTTTTCCTCAAGAAAATCCAATTTGTTACGCAAAATATTACAAATTTTTCTCTCAAAAATACATATTTTTTCCTCCTTAAAAATGCGCATTTTTCATGTTAAAAATCCATATTTTTCCTGCCTAAAAATTCACATTTTCACTCCTAACATCCACTTTTTCCCTAAAAAAAAATCACATTTCTCCTCCTAAAAAATCCACATTTTCCTCCAAAATTTGACGTTTTTCTTGCTAAAAATCCACATTTTTCCTTCCTAAAAAATCCACAATTTTCCTCTTAAAAATTGATATTTTTCACCTAAAAGTCCACATTTTTCCACCCCAAAATCCAAAATTTTCACACCAAAACTCAAAAATACCACACAGAAAAAATTTTAATTTACTGAAATTCACTTTATTTCACCCAAAATTAAACAATTTAATAACAAACGGTGTCGGAATCGGCCAAGATGACGGAAACGTTGACGTTGGCCGGCCTCGTCATGGATTTATCCAAGCTCCTCTGGATGAACTTCATGGCCACGCCCTCGTGCCCCGCCCTCTTGGGATGGACCCGGAACCTTCCGGAACCTTCCGGGAGCGACCGGAAACCCCCAGACAAAATGGCCGACTGAGATCCGCTTCTTTTTCTGCTTAAAATCTGATTTTTCCTTCTGAAAATTGGCATTTTTCATCCAAAATTTGACATATTTTTTCTTCCTAAAAATCAACACTTTTTCTCAAAAAAATTCACATTTTTCTTCTTAAAATCCACTTTTTTCTCCCAAAAATTGACATTTTTTACCTAAAAATTCACATTCTTCCTTCAAAAAATCGATTTCTTTCTCCAAAATTTTACCTGCAAAATCTGACATTTTTTCTGCTAAAAATTGACAATTTTCCTCCAAAATTTGGCATTTTTCCTGTTAAAAATTGATAATTTTCCTCCAAAATTTGACATTTTTCCTGCTAAAATTCCACTTTTTTTTCCCATAAAAATCCACATTTTACCTCATAAAAATCCACATTTTTCGTCCCAAAAACCCATTTTTTTTCCCAAAAAATGACAAAAATTCAATTTTAATTTCTGAAATTTCGTTTATTTCACCCAAAATTTAATAGCAAACAGTGTCGGAGTCGGCCAAGATGACGGAAACGTTGACGTTGGCCGGCCTCGTCATGGATTTATCCAAGCTCGTCTGGATGAACTTCATGGCCACGCCCTCGTGCCCCGCCCTCTTGGGATGGACCCGGAACCTTCCGGAACCTTCCGGGAGCGACCGGAAACCCCCAGACAAAATGGCCGACTGACATCCGCTTCTTTTTCTGCTTAAAATCTGATTTTTACTTCTGAAAATTGGCATTTTTCATCCAAAATTTGACGTATTTTTTCTTCCTAAAAATCCATATTTTTCCTCCAAAAAATCGACATTTTCCACCCAACAATCCACATTTTTCCTCCTAAAAATCCACTTTTTTCCTCCAAAAATTGCTATTTTTCCTCCAAAATTTGATCTTTTTTTCTTAAAAATCCACATATTTTCCTCCTAAAAATCCACATATTTTCCTCCTAAAAATCCACATTTTTCCTCCAAAAAATCCAATTTTTTTATCCAAAAATTGCTATTTTTCGTCCAAAATTAAACATTTTCCCTCCTAAGAAATCAACATTTTTCCTCTCTAAAAATCAATATTTTCCCCATAAAAATCCACATTTTTCATCCCGAAAACCCCATTTTTTCCCAAAAAAAAATCATAAAACCACGAATTTCCTGAAATTTCGTTTATTTCACCCAAAATTTAATAACAAACGGTGTCAGAGTCGGCCAAGATGACGGAAACGTTGACGTTGGCCGGCCTCGTCATGGATTTGTCCAAACTCCTCTGGATGAACTTCATGGCCACGCCCTCGTGCCCCACCACGCAGGCGAAGACGTCGCCGCGCCGCCACTCCTCCGCCCCGGCCGCCATCTTGGAGTAGACCGAGAACCTTCCGGAACCGCCGGCGTCCGGCTCCGGGCCCAGCACCGAGAAGCGGTCCGGCGCCACCGGCCGGTCCTGGTGCGTCCAGGCCACCAGGACGTCGCGCGGGAAGAAGCCGCTGGCCAGGCAGGTCAAGATGGCCGACTCGCCCAGCGCCAGATCCTCGGGCGGCGGCGGGAAGACGAAGACCTTGGGGGCCACGGCGGTGCCGCCTGGGGGGGAGGGGAGGTGGGCGTGGTCAGTGTGGGGGTGGGGCTTGGGGTGGAGGGACCAATCGCTGTTGGGTTCACCAGTTGGGAGAACCAATCCCAGTTGGGTCTCCCAGTTTGAAGAACCATTCCCGGTTGGGTTTCCCAGTTTGAAGAACCATTCCCAGTTGGGTCTCCCAGTTAGAAAGACCACTCCCAGTTTGGGTTTCCCAGTTGGAGGAACCATTCCCAGTTGGGTCTCCCAGTTAGAGGAACCAATCCCAGTTTGGGTTTCCCAGTTGGAAAGACCATTCCCAGTTGGGTTTCCCAGTTGGAGAATCCAATCCCAGTTGGGTTTCCCAGTTGGGTTCACCATTCCCAGTTTGGTTTCCCAGTTGGAAAGACCATTCCCAGTTGGGTTTCCCAGTTGGAGAATCCAATCCCAGTTGGGTTCCCAGTTGGGGGAACCAATCCCAGTTGGGTTTCCCAGTTGACCAAACCATTCCCAGTTGGGTTTCCCAGTTGGAGGAGCCATTCCCAGTTGGGTCTGCCAGTTAGAGGAGCCATTCCCAGTTTGGTTTCCCAGTTGGAGGAACCATTCCCAGTTGGGTTCCCAGTTGGGTTTCCCAGTTGACCAAACCATTCCCAGTTGGGTCTCCCAGTTGAAGAATCCATTCCCAGTTGGGTTCCCAGTTGGGGGAACCAATCCCAGTTGGGTTCCCAGTTGGGGGAACCAATCCCAGTTTGGGTTTCCCAGTTAGAAGAACCATTCCCAGTTGGGTTCCCAGTTGGAGGAACCATTCCCAGTTAGAGAAACCAATCCCAGTTTGGGTTTCCCAGTTTGAAGAACCGTTCCCAGTTGACCAAACCATTACCAGTTGGGTCTCCCAGTTAGAGGAGCCATTCCCAGTTGGGTTTCCCAGTTGGAGAAACCATTCCCAGTTTGGGTTTCCCAGTTGGAGGAACCATTCCCAGTTAGAGAAACCAATCCCAGTTTGGGTTTCCCAGTTTGAAGAACCATTCCCAGTTAGAGAAACCAATCCCAGTTTGGGTTTCCCAGTTGGAGAATCCAATCCCAGTTTGGGTTTCCCAGTTGGAAAGACCATAACCAGTTGGGTCTCCCAGTTGAAGAATCCATTCCCAGTTGGGTTCCCAGTTGGGGGAACCAATCCCAGTTTGGGTTTCCCAGTTGGAGAATCCAATCCCAGTTGGGTTTCCCAGTTAGAAGAACCATTCCCAGTTTGGGTTTCCCAGTTGGAGGAACCACTCCCAGTTAGAGAAACCAATCCCAGTTTGGGTTTCCCAGTTTGAAGAACCGTTCCCAGTTGACCAAACCATTCCCAGTTGGGTTCCCAGTTGGGTTTCCCAGTTAGAAGAACCATTCCCAGTTAGAGGAACCATTCCCAGTTTGGGTTCCCAGTTTGAAGAGCCATTCCCAGTTTGGGTTTCCCAGTTGGAGGAACCATTCCCAGTTTGGGTTCCCAGTTGGGTTTCCCAGTTTGAAGAACCATTCCCAGTTTGGGTTTCCCAGTTGGAGGAACCATTCCCAGTTAGAGAAACCAATCCCAGTTTGGGTTTCCCAGTTTGAAGAACCGTTCCCAGTTGACCAAACCATTCCCAGTTGGGTCTCCCAGTTAGAAGATCCAATCCCAGTTGGGTTTCCCAGTTAGAAGATCCATTCCCAGTTGGGTTTCCCAGTTTGAAGAGCCATTCCCAGTTGGGTTCCCAGTTGGGTTTCCCAGTTTGAAGAACCATTCCCAGTTTGAGTTTCCCAGTTTGAGGAACCATTCCCAGTTGGGTTTCCCAGTTAGAAGAACCATTCCCAGTTGGGTTTCCCAGTTAGAAGAACCATTCCCAGTTTGCGTTCCCAGTTTGCAGAACCATTCCCAGTTGGGTTACCAGTTTGAGGAACCATTCCCAGTTGAGTCTCCCAGTTTGAGGAGCCATTCCCAGTTTGGTTTCCCAGTTTGAGGAGCCATTCCCAGTTTGACCTCCCAGTATAGACTGGATCATTCCCAGTTTGACCAGTTGGCCCTTCCAGTATGGACCAGTTGGGTCTCTGAGATCCTCCCAGTATAGACCAGTGACCGACCAGTATAGACCAGTATGGACCAGTAACCGACCAGTATGGACAAGTATAGAGCAGGAACCTCCCAGTATGGACCAGTAACCGACCAGTATAGACCAGTATGGACCAGTGATCTCCCAGTATAGACCAGTATGGACCAGTAGCGTCCCAGTATAGACCAGTACAGACCAGTGACCTCCCAGTATAGACCAGTGACCTCCCAGTATGGACCAGTATGGATCAGTGACCTCCCAGTATAGACCAGTATAGTCCAGTAGCGTCCCAGTATAGACCAGTGACCTCCCAGTATGGACCAGTATAGACCAGTATGGACCAGTGACCTCCCAGTATAGACCAGTAACCAACCAGTATAGACCAGTATAAACCAGTAACACCCCAGCATAGACCAGTATGGACCAGTAACCTCCCAGTATGGACCAGTATGGGCCAGTGACCTCCCAGTATAGATCAGGAACCTCCCAGCAACCTCCCAGTATAGACCAGTAACCAACCAGTATAGACCAGTATGGACCAGTATGGACCAGTAACCTCCCAGTAACCTCCCAGTATGGACCAGTAACCTCCCAGTGATGTCCCAGTAGGACCCAGGTGACACCGACCCAGTCTTAAACTGGGAATTCCAGTCCTAAACTGGGAATCCTAAAACCAGGAAAAATCACCTTAAAACCCAAAAAAATCACTGAAAAATCAGAATTAGACTCCTAAAAATCAGAAAAAAAATCACTTAAAAATCAGAAAAAAATTACCTTAAAAACCTGGAAAAAAAATCACTGAAAAATCAGAAAAAATCACATAAAAATCAGAAAAAATCACCTAAAAACCAGAAAAAAATCACCTAAAAACCCAGAAAAAAATCACCTAAAAATCAGAAAATATCACCTATAAACCAGAAAAAAATCACTTAAAACCCAGAAAAAATCACGTAAAAACCAGAAAAAAATCACCTTAAAAACCTGGAAAAAATAACCTAAAAATCAGAAAAAATCACCTATAAACCAGAAAAAAATCACTTAAAAATCAGAAAAAAATCACCTAAAAACCCAGATAAAATCACCTAAAAATCAGAAAAAATAATCTTAAAAACCTGGAAAAAATAACCTAAAAATCAGAAAAAAATTACCTAAAAATCAGAAAAAAAAAATCACCTTAAATTCGGAAAAAAAATCACGTAAAAACCAGGATCAAAATCAGAAAAAATCAGAAAAAAATCACCTAAAACCCAGAATTAACCACCTAAAACCCAGAAAAAAATCACCTAAAAACCACCAAAAAAAAAAGTCACCTAAAAATCAGAAAATATCACCTTAAAACCCAGGAAAAAATCACCTAAAAACCAGAAAAAAATCATGTTAAAATAAGAAAAAAATCACTTAAAACCAGAAAAAAAATCCCCTAAAAACCAGAAAAAAATCACCTAAAAACCAGAAAAAATCACTGAAAAATCAGAAAAAATAATCTTAAAAATCTGGAAATAATCACCTAAAAACCAGAAAAAATCATCTAAAAACCAGAAAAAAATCACATAAAAACCAGGAAAAAAAATCACCGAAAAATCAGAAAAAATCACCATAAAAACCAGAATTATCCACCTAAAACCCAGAAAAAATCACCTAAAACCCAGAAAAAATCAACTTAAAACCAGGAAAAAAAATCACCTCAAAAACAGAAAAAAATCATCTAAAAACCAGAAAAAATCACCAAAAAACCAAAAAAAACCCACTGAAAAATCAGAAAAAAAATCACCTTAAAACCTGGAAAAAAATCCCCTAAAATCCATAAAAAATCACCTAAAAACCAGAAAAAATCGCATAAAAATCAGGGAAAATCACTTAAAAACCCCCAATTTTTTTCCTGAAAAAATCCACAAAAATCCCAAAATCCGCTTTTTTCACCCCAAAACCCACCTGTGTCCTTCCTGGCGCTGGCCGTCAGCGGCTCGGGCCCCAGCTCCTCCACGGCCACGGCGCAGGTGAAGGTGTCCCCGGAGTTCCAGTCCTCGGCGCAGATCCCCAGAAAGTTCCGGAGCTCGTAGAAGCCGTTGGGCAGGCGGAGGGCGGGGCCGGAAGTGGCCACGCCCACCGAGGCCCCGCCCCCGGGCGGGGAGCGGCTCCAGGTGAATTTGGCCTGCGGCGATTTCAGGTTGGTGGCCACGCAGGTGAGGTTGGGGCTGGTGGACAGGTAGAGGTCTTGCAGGGAGGGCGGCAGCACCGACACCGAGGGCGTGGGGACGGGAGCTGGGGGAAAAACGGGGAGAAAAATGGAGATTTTGGTAAAAAACTGCATTTTTTTACGAAAAAATGGGGATTTTTTGCGAAAAAATCGAATTTTTTTAGGGATTTTTGAGGGTATTTTCTGACAAAATTGGGATTTTCAGAGGAAATTGAGGTTGGAGATAAAATTGGGACTGGGAAAAAATTTGGGTGAAAAAACGGGAATTTTGGTAAAAAACCATGAATTTTTAGCGAAAAAATGGGATTTTTTAGGGATTTTTTGTGAAAAAATTGGGAATTTTTAAGGGATTTTTAGAGGATATTGCAGTTGGAGATGAAATTTAGGATGTGAAAAAAATTTGGGTAAAAATAGCAATTTTGGTAAAAAAAAAGTGATTTTTAGCTAAAAATTGGGATTTTTGGGGGATTTTTTGACAAAAAATTGGGATTTTCAGAGGATTTTTTAGAGGAAATTGAAGTTGGAGATGAAATTTGGGACTGGGAAAAAATTTGGGTGAAAAAAGTGGAATTTTGGTAAAATAATGGGATTTCTTAACTTAAAAAATGGAAATTTTGGGGTAAAAATTGGGATTTCATGGGGATTTTTTGAAGAGAATTGAGGTTGGAGGAGGATTTTATGTTGGAGAAAATAAAATGGGATATGGAAAAAAAATTTGGGTGAAAACCCCGTGATTTTAGTAAATAAAAAATTCCTGGGTGTTGTTTTTAAAATTAAAATTCTGTCTAATTTAAAAAATTGATATTTTTTAAAAATATCAAAATTTCTACAAATTCCCTTCATTTTCATTTTAAAAAAAACCTGAGAATTTCGTGAAATTTCACCCAAATCCCATCAATATTAAAAAAAAAAATCCTAATTTTTCATTAAAACCGCCCAAAAACCCCCAAAACCCCCCCAGTTCCCACTCACATTTACAGAAGGTGCTGATGTTGGCCTGCAGGGGCGTGTCCAGGTGGGCGTGGCTAACCTGGCAGGTGAAGGTGGCGCCCAACTCCCACAATTCCCGGCTGACGTTGGCGCGGCCGCTCAGCGTCACCTGGCCGGCCCCGCCCTCTTCGCAGCTGGAGGGCTTCTCCCCAATCTGGGCGACGTCACCGTTGACCAACCACGTGAGATGGGCGTCGCCGGCGCCATGCCCACGCACCTGGCACAGCAGGTGGACCTCGGGGTCCTCGGGGTGGGATTGGTTGGGGTCGCTCAGGAGGGACACGGAGAAGTTCGGGGTGTGGTTGCGGCACAGGGAGTCTGGTGGGGACAAGTGAGCACAAAAATCCCGTTCAGGTGACCCAAAAATCCCAGCAGAAAAACCAAAACAATTCTGACAGAAATCGAGCTAAAATGGCTGAAAATCTCATTGAAGATGGCTGAAAATCTCATTCAATATGGCTGAAAATCGGATCCAAAACAGCCCAAAATTGATCCAAAGTGGCCAATCCAAAAAGGCTGAAAATGGAGCCAAGACGGCTGACAATGGATCCAAAATGGCTGCCATTGGATCCAAGATGGCTGATCCAAAATGGCTGAAATTGGATCCAAGACAGTCAAAAAATGATCCAAAATGGCCAACCCAAAGTAGCTGAAATTGGATCCAAAATGGCTGATCCAAGATGGCTGAAATTGGATCAAAATGGCCAAAATTGGATCCAAAAATGGCTGAGATTAAATGCAAAATGACCAATCCAAGATGGTTGAAATTGGAGCCAAGATGGCCAATTCAAAATGGTCAAAATTGGATCCAAAATGGCTGATCCAAAATGGCTGAAATTGGAGCCAAGATGGCCGAAATGGATCCCAAATGGCCAACCCCAAATAGCTGAAATTGGAGCCAAAATGGTTGAAATTTGATCCAAAATGGATGACCAAAGATGGCTGAAATTTGATCCAAGATGGCTGAAATTGGATTCAAAATGGCTGAAATTAAATCCAAAATGGCTGAAATTTGACCCAAAATGGCTGAAATTGGATTCAAAATGGGCAAAATAAAATCCAGAATGGCTGAAAATGGATCAAAAATGGCGGAAATTTGTCCTGAATGGGCCCAAAACTCCCCCCAGGTGTGTCCCAGGTGTGTCCTCACCTCCCGTGATCTCCAGCTCCACATTCTTCCCATAATGCTCCACCTGGCACCGGAAGTCCCCCTCCTTGGCCTTGTCTGCGCTCGTGGTCACCTGGGAGCTCAGCCCGTAGCGGCCGCTGCCCGTCTGGACTTCCGGAAAGTTCCGGGCGGCGTCCGAGGCCACGCCCACCCAGGTGATCTGGGCGGGCTGCGGGAAGAAGCCGTCGGCCAGGCAGCCGAAGCTCACCTGGTCCTCGCAGTCGCCGTCGCAGGAGAGCAGCGGGAAAACGCTGGGGGAGCGGGCGGGGTCTGTGAAATTAGGGGGATTTGCATAGTTAGGCCACGCCCACGCTGGGGGAAAAAATCCCGCCCAAAATTGGATGAGAAACACCCAAAAACCCCCAAATTTTGCCATAAAATTTGATCCAAGATGGCCGAAAATCTGATCCAAGATGGCTGAAATCAGAGCCAAAATGGCGGACATTGGATCCAAAATAGCCGATCCAAGATGGCCAAAATTGGCCCCAAAATGGCTGAAAATGGGTCCAAGATGGCCGAAATTGGATCCAAAGTGACCAATCCAAGATGGCCGAAACTGGACCCAAAATGGCTGAAATTTGAGCCAAAATGACCAAAAATTGGATAAAAATTGGCCGATCCAAAATGGCTGAAATTGGACTCAAAATGGCCGATCCAAGATGGTGGAAATTGGACCCAAAATGGCTGAAATTAGATCCAAAATGGCCGATCCAAGATGGTGGAAATTGGATCAAAAATGGCCAAAATCGGACCAAAAATGGCCCAAAAATGGGTTGAAAATGGCCGATCCAAAATGGCCATAAATTGGATCCAAGATGGCCGACAAGGTATCCAAAATGGCCGGTCCAAAACGGCCGAAATTTGATCCAAAATGGCGGATCCAAGATGGCCAAAAATCTGATCCAAGATGGCCGACCAGGTATCCAAAATGGCGGAAATGGATCCAAAATGGCTGATCCAAGATGGCCAAAATTGGACCCAAAATGGCTGAAATTGACCCAAAATGGCGGATCCAAGATGGCTGAAACTGGATCCAAAATGGCGGATCCAAGATGGCCGACCAGGTATCCAAAATGGCAGACCCAAGATGGCCGACCAGGTATCCAAAATGGCGGATCCAAGATGGCGGAAATGGATCCAAAATGGAGGAAAATCCGATTCAAAATGGCCGACGCTGGATCCAAAATGGCCGAAAATTCCACGAGAAAATGGCGGGAAATTTCTGAGGGGAGTGGGCGTGGAAAAACACCCTAATTAGCATAAATAGGCCACGCCCACTTAGGAGAAAAAAAGAAAAGAAAATTAAAAACAAAAAAAAAAAAGAATAAATTTAAAAAAGAAAAAAAAAAACCAAAAAAATCGAATCCAAAATGGCCGAAAATGGCGGGAAAACCCCGCGGTGGGCGTGGCTTACCCATGATTGACCCCCCTCATTAGCATAGCCCCGCCCCCGCCCCCGTGAGAACCGAAACCCCCAAAAAACCACAAAAACCCCAAAAAAAGGAAACCGCGGTTTCCCATTGGCCCCGCCCCGTCTGGGAGTGACGTCACCGGTGACGTCACCAGGCCACACCCACCCCCCATAGGTGACAGCGCCGATCCCAGGTGGGGATTTGGGGCAAATTTGGGCGATTTTGGGCAATTTGGGGGCGATTTTCGCGGGGTTTTTTTTTTGTTTTTCCGATCTTTAGGCTCAGGTTTGGGGTGAATTCAAAGATTTTTGGGTTAAATCTCATTTTTAACAGAGCCTCGCCTTATTTGGACTCACCTGAGAAGATTTGGGGCAAATTTCTGTGATTTTGGGCAAATTTTGTCAATTTTAGTGATTTTTGGGCTGATTTTATAATTTTAAGCTCAGTTTTGGGTTGAGTTTAGAGGATTTTGGGTTTAAACTCAGTTTTAACAAAGCCTCACCTTATTTGGACTCACCTGAGAAGATTTGGGGCAAATTTCTTAAATTTTGGGCAATTTTGAGCAATTTTAGTGATTTTTAATTTTTTTTTTGCATTTTTTGGTTCTGTTTTGGGTTGAATTTAGTGGATTTTGGGTTTAAACTCATTTTCTACAAAGCCTCACCTTATTTGGACTCACCTGAGAAGATTTGGGGCAAATTTCTTAAATTTTGGGCAATTTTGAGCTATTTTTGTGATTTTTAAAAATTTTTTGAACTTTAAGCTCAGTTTTGGTTTGAATTTAGTGGATTTTGGGTTTAAACCCTTTTTTTACAAAGCCTCACCTTGCTTGAGTTCACCTGAGAAGATTTTGGGTGAGTTTTGTGATTTTTGGGGTGAATTTTGAGGATTTTGGGCAATTTTGGGCAATTTTGGCTGATTTTGGTACTTTTAGCTCTGTTTTGGGGTGAATTTGGGGTTTTTAGGGTTTAAACTTGGTTTTAACAGAACCTCACCTGGTTTAGGCTCACCTGAGAAGATTTTGGGTAAATTTTGCAATTTTTGGGGTGAATTTTGAGGATTTCAGCCAATTTTGGCTGATTTTAAAACTTTTGGCTCAGTTTTGGGGTGAATTTAGAGGATTTTGTGTTTAAACTCAGTTCTAACAGAGCCTCACCTGGTTTGAGCTCACCTGAGAAGATTTGGGGTAAGTTTTATGAATTTTGAGCAATTTTGGGGCAATTTTGGGCAATTTTAGCAATTTTTGGGCTGATTTTAGAATTTTAAGCTCAGTTTTGGGTTGAATTTGGAGGATTTTGGGTTTAAACTCATTTTTTACAAAGCCTCACCTGAGCTGAGCTCACCTGAGAAGATTTGGGGTAAGTTTTGTAAATTTTGGGCAATTTTGGGCAATTTTAGTGATTTTTGGGCTGATTTTAGAATTTTAAGCTCAGATTTGGGTTGAATTTGGAGGATTTTGGGTTTAAACTCATTTTTTACAAAGCCTCACCTGGGATGAGCTCACCTGAGAAGATTTTGGTTGAGTTTTGTAAATTTTGGGCAATTTTGGGCAATTTTAGTGATTTCTGGGCTGATTTCAGAATTTTCAGCTCAGTTTTGGGTTGAATTTAGTGGATTTTGGGTTTAAACTCATTTTTTACAAAGCCTCACCTGAGCTGGGCTCACCTGAGTGGATTTTGGGTAAATTCCTTAAAATTTGGGCAATTTTTTTCCATTTTAGTGATTTTTTGGCTGATTTTAGAATTTAAGCTCAGTTTTGGGTTGAATTTTGGGGATTTTGGGTTTAAACTCAGTTTTAACTAAAGCCTCACCTGAGCTGAGCTCACCTGAGCAAATTTGTTGCAAATTTCTTAAATTTGGGGCAATTTTGGGCAATTTTAGTGGTTTTCTTTTAATTTTTTGAACTTTAGGCTCCGTTTTGGGGTGAATTTAGAGGATTTTGGGTTTAAACTCAGTTTTGATGAAGCCTCACCTGAGCTGAGCTCACCTGAGAAGATTTGGGGTAAGTTTTGTAAATTTTGAACAATTTTGGGGCAATTTTTGTCAATTTTAGTGATTTTTGGGCTGATTTTAGAATTTTAAGCTCAGATTTGGGTTGAATTTAGATGATTTTGGGTTTAAACTCAATTTTTACAAAGCCTCACCTTGTTTGAGTTCACCTGAGAAGATTTTGTGTGAGTTTTGTGATTTTTGGGGTGAATTTTGAGGATTTTGGGCAATTTTGTGCAATTTTGGCTGATTTTGGTACTTTTAGCTCTGTTTTGGGTTGAATTTGGGGGTTTTTGGGTTTAAATTCGGTTTTATCAAAGCCTCACCTGGTTTAGGCTCACCTGAGAAGATTTTGGGTAAATTTTGCGAATTTTGGGGTGAATTTTGAGGATTTTAGCCAATTTTGGCTGATTTTAAAACTTTTGGCTCAGTTTTGGGGTGAATTTAGAGGATTTTGTGTTTAAACTCAGTTCTAACAGAGCCTCACCTGGTTTGAGCTCACCTGAGAAGATTTGGGGTAAGTTTTATGAATTTTGGGGTGAATTTCTTAAATTTTGGGCAATTTTGGGGCATTTTTTAATTTTTTTGAACTTTAAGCTCAGTTTTGGGTTGAATTTCGGGGATTTTGGGTTAAACTCGGTTTTAACCAAGCCCGGCCTGGATTTTGGGGGGAATTTGGGGATTTTGGGGGGAATTTGGGGAATTTTGGGCGCAAAAATCCCGAATTTGGGGAGGGGGGGGGCCGGGCCTGAAAACCTTCCCAGCAATCCCAGTTTAGACCAGTTTAAACCAGTCCAGACCAGTTTAGACCAGTCCCAGCTCCAGCATCCCCAGTTCGGACCAGTCCAGACCAGTTTAAACCAGTTTAGACCAGTTTGGACCAGTTTAAACCAGTCCAAACCAGTCCAGCCCAGCTTAAACCAGTAAAAACCAGTTTAGGACCAGTCCCAGCCCCAGCATTCCCAGTCCAAACCAGTTTAGACCAGTCCAGCCCTAGCTTAAACCAGTCAAAACCAGTTTAGACCAGTTTAGACCCATCCCAGCCCCAGCATTCCCAGTTTAGAACAGACCAGACCAGTTCAGACCAGTACAGCCCGGTTCAGACCAGTTTAGACCAGTTAGAACCAGTTCAAACCAGTCCAAACCAGTCCAGCCCAGCTTAAACCAGTCCAAACCAGTTTAGGACCGGTCCCAGCTCCAGCATTCCCAGTTTAGACCAGTCCAGACCAGTTTAGACCAGTTTAGACCAGTTTAGAACCAGTCCCAGTCCAGACCAGTTTAAACCAGTTCAGACCAGTTCAGACCAGTCCAGACCAGTAAAAACCAGTTTAGGACCAGTCCAGCCCCAGCATTTCCAGTCCAGACCAGTTCAGACCAGTTTAAACCAGTCCAAACCAGTCCAGCCCAGCTTAAACCAGTAAAAACCAGTTTAGGACCAGTCCCAGCCCCAGCATTCCCAGTTTAAACCAGTCCAGACCAGTTTAGACCAGTTTAGACCAGTTTAGACCAGTCCAGCCCAGCTTAAACCAGTTTAGACCAGTTTTCACCAGTTTAGACCAGTCCAAGCCAGTTTAGACCAGTCCAGCCCCACCATTCCCAGTCCAGACCAGTTTAGACCAGTCCAAACCAGTTTAGACCCATCCCATTCCCAGCATTCCCAGTTCAAACCAGTCCAGACCAGTTTAGACCAGTCAAAACCAGTTTAGACCAGTCCCAGCCCCAGCATTCCCAGTTCGGACCAGTCCAGACCAGTACAAACCAGTTCAGACCAGTCCCAGCCCCAGCATTCCCAGTCCAGACCAGTCCAGCCCAACTTAAACCAGTTTGGACCAGTCCAGACCAGTTAAAACCAGTCCAGACCAGTTAAAACCAGTTTAAACCAGTCCAGTCCAGCTTAAACCAGTTCAGACCAGTTTAGACCAGTCCAAACCAGTTTATACCAGTTTAGACCAGTCCCAGCCCCACCATTCCCAGTTCGGACCAGTCCAGACCAGTTCAGCCCAGTTCAGACCAGTTTAGACCAGTCCAAACCAGTTCAGACCAGTTCGACCGGTTCAGACCAGTTAAAACCAGTTTAAACCGGTCCAGACCAGTCCAGCCCAGCTTAAACCAGTCCAAACCAGTTCAGGACCAGTCCCAGCCCCAGCATTCCCAGTTTAAACCAGTCCAGACCAGTTTAGACCAGTCCAGACCAGTTTAGACCAGTCCAGCCCAGCTTAAACCAGTTTAGACCAGTCCAGACCAGTCCAAACCAGTCCAGACCAGTCCAAACCAGTTCAGACCAGTCCAGCCCCAGCATTCCCAGTTCAGACCAGTTTAGACCAGTCCAGACCAGTCCAAACCAGTTTAGACCCATCCCATTCCCAGCATTCCCAGTTTAGTCCAGTCCAGACCAGTCCAGACCAGTTTAAACCAGTCCAGCCCAGCTTAAACCAGTAAAAACCAGTTTAGGACCAGTCCAAACCAGTTTAGACCCATCCCATTCCCAGCATTCCCAGTTCAAACCAGTCCAGACCAGTTTAGACCAGTCAAAACCAGTTTAGACCAGTCCCAGCCCCAGCATTCCCAGTTCGGACCAGTCCAGACCAGTTCAGACCAGTTTAGACCAGTTTGGACCAGTTAAAACCAGTTTAAACCGGTCCAAACCAGTCCAGCCCAGCTTAAACCAGTAAAAACCAGTTTAGGACCAGTCCCAGCCCCAGCATTCCCAGTTCAGACCAGTCCAGACCAGTTTAGACCAGTTCAAACCAGTTCAGCCCAGTCCCAGCTCCCAGATCCCAAAAACTCCCCAAAATTTCCCCAAAATTCCCGAAAATTTCCCTCAAAAATTCCAAAAAAATTCCCCAATTTCCCCCAAAAAATTTTTAAACATTCCCCCCAAAAAAAATCCAGAAAAAAACCCCAAAGATTTCCCCCAAAATTCACCCAAAAAAATTCATTAAAAATCCACAAAAAATTCCCTCAAAAATTCCCCCAAAATTTAAAAATTAAGACCCAAAAATTCCCGAAAAATTCCCCCAAAAAATCCCCAAAATTCTTCCCCAAAATTCACAAAAAAATCCCGTAAAATTCTCCCTCAAAACCCCCAAAAATTTCCCTCAAATTGCCCCAAAATTTTCCCAAAAAATCCCCCCAAAATTTTACCAAAATCCCCCGTAAAAAAATCCCAAAAATCCCCCAAAAATTTTCCCTCAAAATTCCCCAAAAAAAGCTCAAAAAAATCCCCAAAATTCCTAAAATTTTCTCCAAAATCCCCCCAAAAATTCCACCAAAATTCTCCCCAATTTTTCCTTAAAATTCCCCAAATATTTTGACCCAAAAATCCCAAAATATTTTCCCCAAAAAAAATCCAAAAATTCCCCCAATTTCCCCCAAAATTTTCCTCTCAAAATTCCCCAAAAAATTCCCCCAAAATACCCAAAAATTAAAAAAAAAATTAAAAATTAAAAAAAATTCAAAAAATGCCCCAAAATTCCCTCAAAACTCCCCAAAAAAATCCCAAAAATTCCCAAAAATTTCGCCAAAATTTTCTCAAAAATTCCCAAAAACTCCCCAAAAATTCCCAAAAAAATCCACAACTTTTTTTTAAAAATTCCCCAAAACCTCCCAAATTTTCCTTTTAAATTCCAAAAAAATCCCCAAAATTCTCCCCCAAATTCCCCAAAAATTCCCCCAAAACTTTTTCCAAAAATTCCCCCAAAAAAATTCCAAAAATTCCCAAAAAAATCCCCAAAAATTTCCCAAAATTAAAGAAAAATTCCCCAAAAATTCCCCTCAAAAACCCCAAATTTCACCAAAATCCCCTCAAACTTCCCCAAAAAAATCCCCAAAAAATCCCCAAAATTCCCCCCAAAAATTTCCCAAATTCCCCAAAATTTTCCCCAAAATTTTCCCCCCAAAAAATCCCCAAATTTCCCCCAAATTTCCCCCAAAATCCTGTTTTTTCCATCAGACGGCGCCCCCTGCTGGACAGAGGCTCCTGATTGGCTCCCGGCCGGATCCGCTCGCTCCTGATTGGCTCCCGCGTGGATCCCGCGGCTCCTGATTGGCTGCGGCTCTGGAGGGGGAAATTTGGGGTGAAAAGAGGGAAAAACGGGAAAATTGGGGGGGGAATAAAAATATGGGAATTTGGGGAGGAAACTTTGGGGGGAAATTGAAAATTTTGGGGGAATTTTGGGGGAAAAATGTCCAAAAATGGTAAAAAATGGTAAAAATTGGAATTTTGAGGGGAATTTGGGGGAAAAAAATAAAATTTGGGGGTTTTTGGGGAAATTTTGGGGGGAAATTGGGATAAAAGGATGAAAAAGTGGAAATTGGGGGGGAAATTGGGGTGAAAAGACCAAAAAATGGTTAAAAAATGGAATTTTGGGAAAAAAATGGAATTTGGGGGGAAATTTTGGGATAAAACGGTGAAAAATGGTAAAAAATGGAATTTTGGGAAAAAATTCAAATTTTGGGATGGAAATTTGGGGTAAAATGGGGGGAAAATGGGAAATTTGGGGTAAAATGTGGGGAAATAGGAATTTTGGGGTGAAATGGCCACAAAATGGTAAAAATTTGGGATTTTGGGGAGAATTTTGGAAAAAATGGTGAAAAATGGGAATTTGGGGAGGGAATTTTGGGGAAATTTAGGATAAAAGGCCTAAAATGGCTCCAAAATGTCCCAAAAATTGGAATTTTGGACAAAATGGTCCAAAAAAATGAGAATTTTGGGATGGACATTTGGGAGAAAATGGCCAAAAAAATGGTCCCAAAAATGGTGAAAAAAAGGGAATTTTGGGGGCAAAAAATTTCCAAAAATGGGAATTTTGAGATAAAACGGTCAAAAATATCCCAAGAATGTCCCCAAAAATGGAAAATTTGGGAAATTTGGGATAAAATGGCCCAAAAATTGTTCCAAAAAAGGAAATTTTGGGGTTAAAAATGGGAATTTTGGGAGGGAAAATTGGGGTTAAATGGACTAAAAAATGGCCCAAAATTGAGAAAAATTTGAATATTTGGGGAAAAAATTTAGATAAAGTTTTGAAAAATTGGAATTTTGGGAAGAGGAAAATTGGGAAAAATATGGCCCGAAAAAAGTGAAAAAATCGGAATTTTGGGGAGGGAAATTTGGGATGAAATGGCCAAAAATGGTCCAAAATTGCAAAAAAATTGAATATTTGAGAGGATTTTGGGGAAAATTTGGGATAAAATGGTGGAAAATGAGAATTTTTAGGTGGGGGTGGAAATTGAGGAAAAAATGACAAAAAAGGGGCCAAAAATTTGATTTTTTTTTTTGGAAATTTTTGGATTAAAAGGCCCAAAAATTGGAAATTTTTTTTGGAAATTTGGGATAAAATGGCTCCAAATCTGTCCCAAAAAAATTGGAATTTTGGGGCGAAATTTGGGATAAAAATGTCAAAAAAATTTGCCCCGAAATGGTGAAAATTTGGGATTTTGGGGGGAGGAAACTGGGAATAAAAAAAGGCCAAAAATGGCCAAAAATTGGAATTTTGGGAAGGAAAATTGGGGCCAAAAATGTCCCAAAAAAGGGGAAAATTTGGGGAAAAATGTCAAAAAATTTGGATTTTTGGGGTAAAATTTGGGATAAAAAAGCAAAAAAAAAAAATTGCACCAAAATGGTGAAAATTTGGGATTTTGGGGGGGAAATTTGGGAATTAAAAAAAAGGCCAAAAATCGGAAATTTTGGGGCAAAATTTGGGATTAAAAGGGCAAAAAAAATTGCCCCAAAATGGCCAAAATTTGGAATTTTGGGAAGGAAAATTGGGTCATAAACGGCCAAAAATGTCCCAACTAAGGGGAAAATTTGGGAAGAAAATGTCACAAAAATTGGAATTTTGGGAAGGAAAAATTGGGTCAAAATGACCAAAAATGTCCCAAAAAAAGTGAATTTTGGGGAAATTTGGGGATAAAACGTCCCAAAAATTGGAATTTTGGTCAAAACGCCCCCAAAAAAATTCGATTTTTGGGGTGGAATTTTTGGGGTGCAGTTCCCGGGTTCGGCCGCTAGGGGGCGCCCCGGGGCCGTTTTTTGGGGCCGAAAAAGGGAAATTTGGGGGTGGGGGAGGGGCGGGAAGGGGGAGGAGGGGCAGAGGAGCAGAAGGAGCCGCGTGAGGAGCAGGTGAGGAGGGGGAGGAATTTTGGGGGAAAATATGGGGAAAAATGGCAAAAAAAAAAGTCCCAAAAATGCGAATTTTGGGGGGAAAAAATTTGGGGTGAAAAAGGTTAAAAAATGGTTCAAAAAATGGGAATTTTCAGGGGGTGAAATTTGGGATTAAATGATGAAAAATGGGAATTTTTTGGGGGGAAAATTGGGATAAAATGATTTCCCAAAAAAAGGGAATTTAAGGGAAGAAATTTGGGGAAAAAATGGCAAAAAATGGGAAAAAATGGGGATTTTGGGGGGGAAATTTGGGGTAAAATGGCCCAAAAATGTCCCAAAAAAAGAGGGAATTTTAGGGGGAAAATTTGGGAGGAAAAGACCCAAAAAAAGGGAATTCTGTGGAGGAAATTTGGGGGGAAATTGAGAAAAAATTGGGCAAAAATGTCCCAATAAAAGGGGAATTTTGGGAAAAAGATTTTGGGATAAAATTACCCAAAAATGTCCCGAACGGGGAATTTTGGGGGAAAATTGGGGGAAAATGTCCCAAAAATGTCCCAAAAAAGGGGGAAATTTAGGGAGAAAATTTGGGATCAAATGACCCAAAAATGGTCCTAAAAGTGGGAATTTTGGGGGGGATTTTGGGATGAAATTGGGATAAAATGGCCAAAAAATATCCCAAAAAAAGGGGGAATTTTGGGGAGTAAATTTGGGATAAAAGGACCCAAAAATGGCCCGAAAATGGGAATTTTGGGGTGAAAAAGCCAAAAAAATGGTGAAAAATGGGAATTTTGGGGCAGATTTGGGATCTATGGGGCAGGACGGGATCTATGGGGCAGATTTGGGATCTGTGGGGCAGGGATCGCTATGGGGCAGGACGGGATCTATGGGGCAGATTTGGGATCTGTGGGGCAGGGGGTCCCCAAGCTGCACTGTAGGGTCCCTGTAGTGTAGGGGCGGTCGCTATAGGGCAGGGGGATCTATGGGGCACAGGATCCATGGGGCAGGATGGGTTCTATGGGGCAGGGCTCCCTCAGCTGTACTGTAGGGTCCCTATAGAGTAGGGGGATCTGTGGGGCAGGGATCGCTCTGGGGCAGGACGGGATCTATGGGGCAGGATTTGGGATCTGTGGGGCAGGGGTCCCTCACCTGCACTGTAGGGTCCCTATAGAGCAGGGGGATCTGTGGGGCAGGGATCGCTATGGGGCAGGACGGGATCTATGGGGCAGATTTGGGATCTATGGGGCAGGGGGTCCCCAAGCTGTACTGTAGGGTCCCTGTAGTGTAGGGGCGGTCGCTATAGGGCAGGGGGATCTATGGGGCACAGGGTCCATGGGGCAGGATGGGTTCTATGGGGCAGGGGCTCCCTCAGCTGTACTGTAGGGTCCCTATAGAGTAGGGGGATCTGTGGGGCAGGGATCGCTCTGGGGCAGGACGGGATCTATGGGGCAGATTTGGGATCTGTGGGGCAGGGATCGCTATGGGGCAGGATGGGATCTATGGGGCAGAACAGGATCTATGGGGCAGATTTGGGATCTGTGGGGCACATTTGGGATCTGTGGGGCACATTTGGGATCTGTGGGGCAGGGATCGCTATGGGGCAGAACAGGATCTATGGGGCAGATTTGGGATCTGTGGGGCACATTTGGGATCTGTGGGGCAGATTTGGGATCTGTGGGGCAGATTTGGGATCTGTGGGGCAGATTTGGGATCCGTGGGGCAGGATCTGGGATCTATGGGGCAGGGGGTCCCTCAGCTGTACTGTAGGGTCCCTATAGAGTAGGGGGATCTGTGGGGCAGGGATCGCTATGGGGCAGGACTGGATCTATGGGGCAGATTTGGGATCTGTGGGGCAGAACAGGATCTATGGGGCAGATTTGGGATCTATGGGGCAGGGATCGCTATGGGGCAGGACGGGATCTATGGGGCAGAACAGGATCTATGGGGCAGATTTGGGATCTGTGGGGCAGGGCTCCCTCAGCTGTACTGTAGGGTCCCTATAGAGTAGGGCGATCTGTGGGGCAGGGATCGCTCTGGGGCAGGATGGGATCTATGGGGCAGATTTAGGATCTATGGGGCAGGGGCTCCCTCAGCTGTACTGTAGGGTCCCTATAGAGCAGGAGCGGTCGCTATGGGGCAGGGGGATCTATGGGGCACAGGATCTATGGGGCAGATTTGGGATCTGTGGGGCAGGGCTCCCTCAGCTGTACTGTAGGGTCCCTATAGGGCAGGGGGGTTCGCTATGGGGCAGGAGGTTCCTGTAGGGCTGGGGGTCCCTAAACTGTTCCTATAGAGCAGGGGGATCTATGGGGCAGGACGGGATCTATGGGGCAGATCTGGGATCTGTGGGGCAGGACGGGATCTGTGGGGCAGATTTGGGATCTATGGGGCAGGGGGTTCCTAAGCTGTACTGTAGGGTCCCTATAGTGTAGGGGGATCTATAGGGCAGGACGGGATCTGTGGGGCAGGGATCGCTATGGGGCAGGGTGTCCCTAAACTGTTCCTATAGGGCAGGGGGATCTATGGGGCAGGACGGGATCTATGGGGCAGATTTGGGATCTGTGGGGCAGGACGGGATCTGTGGGGCAGATTTGGGATCTATGGGGCAGGGGGTTCCTAAGCTGTACTGTAGGGTCCCTATAGTGTAGGGGGATCTATAGGGCAGGACGGGATCTGTGGGGCAGGGATCGCTATGGGGCAGGGTGTCCCTAAACTGTTCCTATAGAGCAGGGGGATCTATGGGGCAGGACGGGATCTATGGGGCAGATTTGGGATCTGTGGGGCAGGGGTCCCCAAGCTGTACTGTAGGGGAATCTATGGGGCAGGGATCGCTATGGGGCAGGATGGGGTCTCTGAGGATCCATAGGGCAGGATGGGATCTATGGGGCAGGAGAACCCCTATAGGATTTCCTATGGGTCCGAGTGACCCTATGGGATTTTTTATGGGGCAGAGAGGTCCCTATAGGGCAGGAGAGGATCTATGGGGCAGGAGAGGATCTATGGGGCAGGAGAGTCCCTCTAGAAGTTTATAGGGGGCAGGGAGGTCCCTATAGGGCAAGCGGATCTATGGGGCAGGAGAGTTCCTTTGGGATTTTCTATGGGGCCAGGAGGACCTGTAGGGCAGGAGATCTATGGGGCAGGATGAGATCAATGGGGCAGGATGAGATCTATGGGGCAGGACGGGATCTATGGGGCAGGACGGGATCTATGGGGCAGGGGTGCCTGAACTGTTCCTAAAGAGCAGGACGATCTATGGGGCAGGAGAGCCCCTATAGGATTTTCTATGGGGCGGGGAGGTCTCTATAGGGCAGGAAGATCTATGGGGCAGGACGGGATCTATGGGGCAGAAGAACCCCTATAGGACAGAGAGATCTATGGGGCAGGGGGGGTTACTATAGGGCAGGAAGATCTATGGGGCAGGATGGAATCTATGGGTCAGATTTTAGATCTGTGGGGCAGGGATCGCTATGGGGCCAGATAGGATCTATGGGGCAGGAGAGTCCCTATAGGATTTTCTATGGGGCAGGGAGGTCCTTAAAGGACAGGGGGCTCTCTATGGGGCAGGAGATCTGTGGGGCAGGGATGGATCTATGGGGCAGGACGGGATCTATGGGTCCAAGTGACCCCTATGGGGCAGAGTAACTCCTATAGGATTTTCTATGGGGCAGGCGGATCTATGAAGCAGGATCGAATCTATGGGGCAGGAGAATCCTTCTGGAACTTTCTGTGGGGCAGGACAGGATCTATGGGGCAGGAAAATCCTTCTAGAACTTTCTATGGGTCCGAGAGCCCCTTCTAGAATTTTCTATGGGGCAGAATCGAATCTATGGGGCAGGAGAATCCTTCAAGAACATTCTATGGGGCAGGGAAAAATCTATGGGGCAGATTTGGGATCTATGGGGCAGGAAAACCCCTCTGGAACTTTCTATGGGTCCGAGAGCCCCTTCTAGAATTTTCTATGGGGCAGAATCGAATCTATGGGGCAGGATCGGATCTATGGGGGAGGATTTAAAATCTATGGGGCAGGAAAATCCTTCTAGAACATTCTATGGGTCCGAGCGCCCCTTCTAGAATTTTCTATGGGGCAGGATCGGATCTATGGGGCAGGAGAATCCTTCAAGAACATTCTATGGGGCAGGGAAAAATCTATGGGGCAGGATCGGATCTATGGGGCAGATTTGGGATCTATGGGGCAGGAAAATCCCTCTAGAACTTTCTATGGGTCCGAGAGCCCCTTCTAGAACTTTCTATGGGGCAGGATCGGATCTATGGGGCCGATTTGGGATCTATGGGGCAGGATCGGATCTATGGGGCAGGAAAATCCTTCCAGAACTTTCTATGGGGCAGGATCGAAACTATGGGGCACAGCGCCCCCTACGGGACCTTTTTCCCCTCCCCCACCTCTAACCCCGCCCCTTTTTTCTCTCTCCCCCCACCCCCAGCCCGGGCCACGCCCCCCGCCCTCTTCCCATTGGCCGCCTGCTCCGCCGGCTCCGCCCCCTCCCGCCCCATTGGCTGCCTGGCTTCCGGCTTCGTCCCCGCCCCCGTGGCCTTCAGCTGGGACCCCGCCCCCTCGCCGGGCCCCGCCCCCATCCCCCAGGTCTTCAGCCAATCGGGGCTCTTCAAGGCCGGCAGCCGGCTCCTCGTTCCGGAAGGTTCCGGAAGCTCCGGGAGCTTCACCTGCACGGCCCGGCACGCGGCCACGGCGACCACCAAGAGCGTCCAGGTCAAAGGTCGGTGAAAAGGGGGCGGGGTCTTGGGTTTGACCAAATTTTGGGGTTTTGGGGTCTCAAATTGATCAAATTTGGGGGTTTTGGGGTCTTGAGTTGAGTTTTAGGTCTTGGATTGACCAAATTTTGAGTTTTGGGGTCTTGAGTTGGGTTTTGGGGTCTTTGGGGTCTTCAAGTTGGGTTTTGGGGTCTTGGATTGACCAAATTTGGGGTTTTGGGGTCTCAAATTGATCAAATTTGGGGTTTTGGGGACTTTGAGATCCTCCAGTTGGGTTTTGGGTCTTCAAGTTGGGTTTTCAGTCTTTGGTTGACCAAATTTTGGATTTTGGGGTCTCCAGTTGGGTTTTGGGGTTTTCAAGGTCTTGGATTGACCCAAACTTGAGTTTTGGGGTCTTGGTTTGACCAAATTTTGAGGTTTTGGGTCTTCAAGATCCTCCAGTTGGGTTTTGGGGTCTTTGGTTGACCAAATTTTGGGGTTTTTGGTCTTTGAAGGTCTTGGAATGATCAAATTTTGGATTTTGGGGTCTTCAAGATCCTCCAGTTGGGTTTTGGGTCTTCAAGTTGGGTTTGGTTCTTGGTTTGACCAAATTTTGGGGTTTTGGGGTCTCAAATTGATCAAATTTGGGGTTTTGGGGTCTTGAGTTGAGTTTTGGGATCTTCAAGATCCTCCAGTTGGGTGTTTGGTCTTTGGGGTCTTGAGTTTGACCAAATTTTGGGGTTTTGGGGTATTTGGGGTCTTCATTTTGGGTTTTGGGGTCTTGAGTTGACCAAATTTGGGATTTTTGGCCTTTGAGGGTCTTGGAATGATCAAATTTTGAATTTTTGGGGTCTTCAAGATCCTCCAGTTGGGTTTTGGGGTCTTTGATGACCTTGGCTTGACCCCAAGTTGGGTTTTGGGGTCTTTGATGTCTTAGGTTGACCAAATTTTGGGATTTTTGGTCTTTGGGGTCTTGGATTGACCAAATTTTGGGATTTTGGGTCTTTGGGGTCTTGGATTGACCAAATTTTGGGATTTTGGGTCTTTGGGGTCTTGGTTTGACCAAATTTTGGGATTTTTGGTCTTTGGGGTCTTGGATTGACCAAATTTAGGGGTCCCCACCCCCCGACGTCCCCCAACCCCCGGCGGCGTCTCCGTAGGCTCCGCCCCCGCCACGCCCACCACGGCGCCCGCCCCAGGTAGGTCCTGGCCCCGCCCACCCAAAAAACCCCCCGAAATTTGCATACGGGGAAGGGGGGCGGAGCCTCCGAGCCTGACCCCGCCCCTGGATCTCCGTAGGCTCCGCCCCCTCCCGGGTCTCCAGCGCGACCCCAGGTAGGTCCCAAAAAAACCCAAAATCCCCCGATTTCAACCCAAAAATTTGGGGTTTTGGACTCGACGAAACCTTGAGGAACCCCAAAATTGTTGAGGTTCTCCAAAATTGCTGAAATTCTCCAAAAATTGTTGAAGTTCTGCAAGATTTTTGAGGTTTTTCTAAAAATCGGTGAGATTTTCCAAAAATTCTTGGATTTTCCCAAAATTCTTGAAATTCTCCAAAAGTTTTTGAGGTTCTCCAAAATTTTTTGGGGGTTCGTCAAGATTTTTGAGGTTTTCCAAAAAATTTTTGAGATTCTCCAAAAATTCTTGGATTTTTCCAATATTTTTGAGGTTCTCCAACCTTGAGGTTGTCCAAAAATGTTGAAATTCTCCAAAAACTGTTGAAGTTCTCCAAAAATTTTTGAGTTTCTCCAAAATTTTTGAGGTTCCCCAAAAATTCTTGAGGTTCTCAAAAAATATTGAGATTTTCCAAAATTGTTGAGTTTCTCCAAAAAATTCTTGGATTTTTCCAAAATTTTTGAGTTTCTCCAACATTTTTGAGGTTCTCCAACCTCGAGGTTCTCCAAAATATTTTGAATTTCTCCAAAATTTCTTGAATTTCTCAAAAATTCTTGAAATTCTCCAGAATTCTGGAGTTTCTCCAAAACTTTTTGAATTTTTCCCAAATTTTTGAGTTTGTCCAAGATTTTTGAAGTTCTCCAACTTCGAGGTTCTCCAAAATTTTTGAGATTTTCCAAAAATTCTTGAGTTTCTTGAAAAATTCTTGGAATTCTCCGAAATTTTTTAATTTCTCCACAAATTATTGAAATCCTCCAAAAATTCTTGATTTTCTCCGAAATTCTCGAGTTTCTCCACAAACTCTTGGATTTTTCCAAAATCCTTGAATTTCTCCAAAATTCTCGAGGTTCTCCAAAATTTTTGAGATTTTCCCAAAATTCTTGAGTTCCTCCAAAATTCTTGAATTTCTCCCCAAATTCTCGAATTTCTCCAAAATTCTTGAGTTTCTCCGAGATTTTCGAGGTTCTCCAACCTCGAGGTTCTCCAAAACTTTCGAGATTTTCCAAAAATCCTCAAATTTCTCCAAAATCCTCAAATTTCTCCCAAAAAACTCAAATTTCTCCAAAATTCCTCAAATTTCTCCCAAATTTCTCAAATTTCTCCAAAATTCCTCAAATTTCTCCCAAATTTCTCAAATTTCCCCAAAATCTCTCGGATTTCCCCCAAAATCTCGAGTTTCTCCCCGTTTCTTGAGGTCCTCCCACCTCGGCCTCCACCGTAGGCTCCGCCCCCTCCACCGCCACCGCCCCAGGTAGGTCCGAGCCCCTCCCCCTTTTGGCCACGCCCCCTTTTTATTGCATAATTATGACGTCATGTTTGTTTAATAGTTGACGGCTTGAAGCCCCGCCCACCGGTCGTCTCCGTCTTCCAATCCTGCGGCTCCTCCCACCTGGAGGTGGAGCTAATCTGCCTCATCACCGACCTGGCCCCGCCCACCGTCGCCGTGGATTGGCTGAAGGACGGCGAGCCGATGGCGGGGGGCCACGCCCACACGGAGGAGGCCACGCCCGGCCCCGCCCCCGGGACGTTCCGGGTGGTGTCGCGCCTCAACGTCTCCACGGCCGATTGGTGGGACGGGGCGTTCTCCTGCCGGGCGACGCACGCCGCGTCCGGCGTCGTCAGCGAGGCCACGGCCGGGCGCTGCTCGGGTGAGCGGGGCGGGGCCGGGCGGGGCTGGGGGTGGTCTTGGTTGAGTTTTGGGGGGTTTTGTTGGGTTTTGGGGTCTTGGGTTGAGTTTTGGGGTCTTCAAGATCCTCCAGTTGGGTTTTGGGGTCTTTGAGGTCTTGGGTTTGACCAAAGTTTGAGTTTTGGGGTCTTGGGTTGGGTTTTGAGGTCTTCGGTTGGGTTTTGGGGACTTTAGTTGGGTTTTGGGGTCTTTCGTTGGGTTTTGGGGTCTTCAAGACTCTCCAGTTGAGTTTTGGGGTCTTCAAGACCCCAAGTTGACCCCAAGTTGGGTTTTGGGGTCTTGGGTTGAGTTTTGTAGTCTTGGGTTGACCAAATTTTGAGTTTTGGGGTCTTTGAGGTCTTCAGTTGGGTTTTGAGGTCTTCAAGATCCTCCAGTTGGGTTTTGGGGTCTTGGTTGACCAAATTTTGGATTTTGGGGCCTTCTGTTGAGTTTTAGGGTCTTTGGTTGGGTTTTGGGGTCTTCAAGATCCTCCAGTTGGGTTTTGGGGTCTCCAGTTGAGTTTTGGGGTATCCAGTTGAGTTTTGGGGTCTTTAGTTGGGTTTTGGGGTCTTCAAGATCCTCCAGTTGGGTTTTGGGGTCTTCAGTTGAGCCCAAGTTGGGTTTTGGGGTCTTCAGTTGGGTTTTGAGGTCTCCCGTTGGGTTTTGGGGTCTTCAGTTGGGTTTTGGGGTCTTGGGTTGACCAAATTTTGAGTTTTGGGGTCTTTGAGGTTCTCCAGTTGGGTTTTGGGGTCTCCAGTTGAGTTTTGGGGTCTTTATTTGGGTTTTGGGGTCTTCAAGATCCTCCAGTTGGGTTTTGGGTTCTTTTGTTCAGTTTTGTAGTCTTGGGTTGACGAAATTTTGAGTTTTGGGGTCTTTGAGGTTCTCCAGTTGGGTTTTGGGGTCTCCAGTTGGGTTTTGGGGTCTTCAGTTTAGCCCAAGTTGGGTTTTGGGGTCTTCAAGATCCTCCAGTTGGGTTTTGGGGTCTTGGGTTGACCAAATTTTGGGTTTTGGGGTCTCCAGTTGAGTTTTGGGGTCTCCAGTTGAGTTTTGGGGTCTTCGAGGTCTTGGGTTTGACCAAATTTTGAGTTTTGGGGTCTTCAAGATCCTCCAGTTGGGTTTTGGGGTCTTGGTTGACCAAATTTTGGAGTTTTGAGGTCTTCAAGATCAACCCAACCCAATTCAACCCAACCCAACTCAACCAACCCAACTCAACCCAACCCAACCCAACCCAATCAATTCAACCCAACTCAACCCAACTCAACTCAACCCAACTCAACTCCAACTCAACTTCTTGGGTTTTCCAAGACCCCAAACCCAACCCAACTCAACCCAACCCAACCCAACTCAATCCAACTCAACCCAACCCAACCCAACTCAACCCAACCCAACCCAACCCAACTCAACTCAACTCAACCCAAACTCAACATTTGACTTCTCCAAGTCAACCCAACCCAACCCAACTCAACCCAACTCAACCCAACTCAACTCAACTCAACCCAACTCAACCCAACTCAACCCAACTCAACTCAACCCAAACTCAACATTTGACTTCTCCAAGTCAACCCAACTCAACCCAACCCAACTCAACCCAACCCAATCAATTCAACCCAACTCAACCCAACCCAACTCAACTCAACCCAACTCAACCCAACTCAACCCAACTCAACTCAACCCAAACTCAACATTTGACTTCTCCAAGTCAACCCAACTCAACCCAACCCAACTCAACCCAACCCAATCAATTCAACCCAACTCAACCCAACCCAACTCAACTCAACCCAACTCAACTCAACTCAACTCAACTCAACTCAACCCAACCCAACCCAAACTCAACTTTTGATGTTCTTCAACCCAACCCAACTCAACCCAACTCAACCCAACTCAACTCAACTCAACTCAACTCAACCCAACTCAACTCCAACTCAACTTCTTGGGTTTTCCAAGACCCCAAACCCAACCCAACCCAACCCAACCCCAATTTCCCCTCTCGCCCCCCAGCCCCCAGCTCCACGCCCATCTCCGTCTTCGCGCTGCCGCCGTCGCCCTCCGACCTCTTCATCACGCAGACGCCGCGGCTGCTGTGCCTGGTCACCAGCCTGCCCAGCGACGAGGGGCTCTCGGTCACCTGGAGCCGCGTGGGCGGCGGCCATCTTGGCCAGCCCCTCCCGCTGCGGCTGAGCCACCACTTCAACGGGACCTTCACGGCGGCCAGCGAGCTGCCGGTGGCCACCGGCGACTGGGAGGGCGGCGCCGCCTTCGTCTGCCGGGTGGGGCACGCCGAGCTGCCGGCGCCGCTGGAGAGGAGGGTGGAGAGGCGGCAAGGTAGGGGTTAAAGGGGGGGGGGGGGGATTTAAAAAAAAAATCGGGAAAAATTCGGGAAAAATTCGGGAAAAAATTCGGAAAAAAATAGGAAAAAATTAGGAAAAAATTAGGAAAAAATTAGGAATAAATTAGGGAAAAATTCGGAAAAAATTCGGAAAAAATTAGGAAAAATTCGGAAAAAATTCGGAAAAATTCGGAAAAAATCAGGAATAAATTAGGAAAAAATTAGGAAAAAATTAGGAAAAAATTAGGAAAAAATTCGGAAAAAATTCGGAAAAAATCGGGAAAATTCAGAAAAAATTCGGAAAAAATTAGGAAAAAAATTCAGAAAAAATTCGGAAAAAAACGGGAAAAATCGGGAAAAATTCGGGAAAATTCGGAAAAAATTCGGAAAAATTCAGAAAAAAATCGGAAAAATTTCGGAAAAAAATCGGAAAAAATTCAGAAAAAATTCGGAAAAAATTCGGAAAAATTCGGGAAAAAATCGGGAAAAATTCGTGAAAAAAAATCGGAAAAAATTTGGAAAAAAATTAGGAATAAATTAGGAAAAAATTCGGAAAAAAATTGGAAAAAATTTGGAAAAAAATTAGGAATAAATTAGGAAAAAATTCGGAAAAAATTAGGAAAAAATTCGGAAAAAATTCGGAAAAAATTCGGAAAAAATTAGGAATAAATTAGGAAAAATTCGGAAAAAATTCGGAAAAATATTGGAAAAAAAATCGGAAAAAAATCGAAAAAAAATTTGGAAGAATTCGGAAAAAATTAGGAAAAAATTCGGAAAAAAATTAGGAATAAATTAGGAAAAAATTAGGAACAAATTCGGAAAAAATTCGGAAAAAAATCGGAAAAAATCGGGAAAAATCGGAAAAAATTCGGAAAAAAATCTGAAAAAATTCGGAAAAAATTCAGAAAAAATTCGGAAAGAGTTCGGAAAAAATTAGGAAAAAATTCGGAAAAAAATTAGGAAAAAATTACGAAAAAATTCGGAAAAAAATCAGGAATAAATTAGGAAAAAATTAGGAAAAAATTCGGAAAAAATTAGGAAAAAATTAGGAAAAAATTCGGAAAAAAATAGGAAAAATTCGGAAAAATTCAGAAAAAATTCGGAAAAAAATTTTAAAAGATTTATAAAAAATCCAATAAAAAATGCAAAAGAGTTCCAAAAAATTACAAAAAGTTAAAAAAATTACAAAAAGATTCTAAAAAGTTCAAAAAAAAATTAAAAAAAAAAAAATAAAAAAATTCCAAAAAGATTCCAAAAAAATTTTTAAAAATTCCAAAAAAATTCGAAAAAAATTAAAAAAAAAAATTTTTTTCATCAAATTTCACCGGATTTTCACCGGATTTTTTCCCAATTTAACCAAAATTTTGGTTTTTCGCAGGAAAACGCTTCCCGCCCTCGGTCTACGTCTTCCCCCCTCCCCCGGAAGAACTCTCCTCCTCCCGCCCCACCCTGAGCCTCACCTGCCTCGGCCGCGGCTTCTCCCTGGACTTCATTGACCAATTTCACCCCAATTTCACCCCAAAATTCCTCTACAATTCCTCCAAAATTTCTCCAAAATTCACCCAAATTTTCCCAAAATTTTCCCCATTTTTCCCAATTTTTCCCAATTTTTCCCCAATTTTTGCCAATTTTTTCCCAATTTTTCCTCCGTTTTTCCTCCGATTTTCCCCAAACTTTCTCCAAATTTTCATCAAATTTTCCCAATTTTTTGCCCAAACTTTCCTCTAAATTTCAACAAGTTTTTCCCCAGTTTCTCCCAATTTCCCCCCAAATTTCACCTCATTTTCCCCAAACTTTCTCCGATTTTTTCCCCAATTTTTTCCCCAATTTTCCCCAAAATTTTGTGAAACTCTCCCCAAACTTTGCCCAAATTTACCCAAAATTTTCCCCAATTTCCTTCAAGCTTTCCCCAATCTTTCCCAATTTTCTCTCACATTTCCCATTAACTTTCTCCAAATTTTCGCACCTTTTTCCTCAAAATTTCCCAAAATTCCACAATTTTCCCAAAATTTTTGGCCCCATTTTCTCCCCTAATATTCTCATTTTTCCGCCATTTTGTGTCCATTTTTCACTGAATTTTTGCCAATTTTTCATCAAATTTTGACCGATTTTAACCGGGTTTTTTCCCAATTTAACCAAAATTTTGGTTTTTCGCAGGAAAACGCTTCCCGCCCTCGGTGTACGTCTTCCCCCCTCCCCCGGAAGAACTCTCCTCCTCCCGCCCCACCCTGAGCCTCACCTGCCTCGTCCGCGGCTTCTTCCCCGACTCCATCGACGTCCAGTGGCACAAGAACCAGGAGAACCTCCAAAAAACCCAAAACCCCCAAAATTTCGCGGTGGAGACGGGGCGGGCGCGGCGGGAGCTGGGGGGGGAGGGGCGCTTCTTCCTCTACAGCCGCCTGGAGGTGCCGCGGGAGGAGTGGGAGCGCGGCGCGGCCTTCGCCTGCGCCGTGGTGCACGAGGCGCTGCCCCTGCGCTTCCTGCAGCGCCCCGTGCCCAGAAACCCCGGTAATTAATGGAATTAATAATTATTAGCTCATTAAAAGTTGGTTATTAGTGAAAATTTGGCTTTTTTTGGCGGAAAAATGGGGTTTTTATGGTCGGAAATGGGATTTTGGGGTCGATTTTTGGGGTTGTGCCATGGTTTGATTCATAAAACAGTGGTTATTAGCCTTAATTAGTCATTATTAGCCGTTATTAGTTTATTAAAGTTGGTTATTAGTGAAAATGGGGTGTTTCTTCATAAAGTAATGGGGTTTTTAGGGTCGGAAATGGGATTTTGGGAGCCGTTTTTGGGGCTATGCCATGGTTTAATTCATAAAACAGTGGTTCTTAGTCTTAATTAGTCATTATTAGTGGTTATCAGTTTATTAAAAATCGATTATTAGTGAAAATTGGGTGTTTTTTGGAGAAAAAATGGGGTTTTTATGGTCGGAAATGGGATTTTCAGGGGTTATTTTGGGGTTATTCCATGGTTTAATTCATAAAACTGTGGTTATTAGTCTTAATTAGTCATTATTAGTGGTTATTAGTCTATTAAAAGGTGGTTATTAGTGAAAATTTGGCTTTTTTAGGTGGAAAAATGGGGTTTTTAGGGTCGGAAATGGGATTTTCAGGGGTTATTTTGGGGTTATTCCTTTATTTGGTTCATAAAACCACGGGAATTAGGTTAATTAGTCATTATTAGTGGTTATTAGTCTATTAAAAATCGATTATTGGTGAAAATTGGGTGTTTTTTGGCGAAAAAATGGGGTTTTTAGGGTCGAAAATGGGATTTTGGGAGCCATTTTTGGGGTTATTCCATGGTTCGGGTCATGAAAGATTGGTTATTAGGCTAATTAGTCATTATTAGTGGTTATTAGTCTATTAAAAATCGATTATTAGTGAAAATTTGGCTTTTTTGGTAAAATAATGGGGTTTTTAGGGTGGAAAATGGGATTTTCAGGGGTTATTTTGGGGTTATTCCATGGTTTGGGTCTCGAAACCATGGGAATTAGCTTCATTAGTCATTATTAGTAGTTATTAGTCTATAAAAGTTGGTTATTGGCGAAAATTTGGTGTTTTTTGGTGGAAAAATGGGGGTTTTATGGTCGGAAATGGGATTTTGGGGTCGATTTTTGGGGTTATGCCGTGGTTTAATTCATAAAACTGTGGTTATTAGTCTTAATTAGTCATTATTAGTGGTTATTAGTCTATTAAAAGTTGGTTATTAGGGGAAATTTGGCTTTTTTGGTAAAATAATGGGGTTTTTAGGGTCAGAAATGGGATTTTGGGAGCCGTTTTTGGGGTTCTTCCATGGTTTAATTCTTAAAACAGTGGTAATTAGTCTTAGTTAGTCATTATTAGTGGTTATTAGTCTATTAAAAGTTGGTTATTAGCGAAAATTTGGCTTTTTTAGGTGGAAAAATGGGGTTTTTATGGTCGGAAATGGGATTTTCAGGGGTTATTTTGGGTTTATTCCTTTATTTGGTTCATAAAACCACGGGAATTAGTTTAATTAGTCATTATTAGTGGTTATTAGTCTATTAAAAGTTGGTTATTCGCGAAAATTTGGCTTTTTTAGGTGGAAAAATGGGGTTTTTATGGTCGGAAATGGGATTTTGAGGTCGACTCTTGGGGTTATGCCATGGTTTAATTCATGAAACAGTGGTTATTAGCTTAATTAGTCATTATTAGTGGTTATTAGTCTATTAAAAGTTGGTTATTGGCGAAAATTGGGTGTTTTTTGGTGAAAAAATGGGGTTTTTAGGGTTGAAAATGGGATTTTGGGAACCATTTTTTGGGTTATTACTTGGTTCGGGTCATGAAAGATTGATTATTAGGTTAATTAGTCATTATTAGTGGTTATTAGTCTATTAAAAATCGATTATTAGTGAAAATTTGGCTTTTTTGGTAAAATAATGGGGTTTTTAGGGTGGAAAATGGGATTTTCAGGGGTTAATTTGGGTTTATTCCATGGTTTGGGTTCATGAAACGATGATAATTTGGTTAATTAGTCTTTATTAGTGGTTATTAGTCTATTAAAAGTTGGTTATTAGGGGAAATTGGGCTTTTTTTGGTGAAAAAATGGGGTTTTTATGGTCGGAAATGGGATTTTCAGGGGTTAATTTGGGTTCGTTCCATGGTTCTGGTCATGAAACTTTAATTATTAGGTTAATTAGTCTTTATTAGCCATTATTAGTCCATTAAACTTGGTTATTAGCGAAAATTGGGTGTTTTTTGGTGAGAAATGGGGTTTTTATGGTCGGAAATGGGATTTTCAGGGGTTATTTTGGGGTTATTCCTTGGTTTAATTCATAAAACAGTGGTTATTAGTCTTAATTAGTCATTATTAGTGGTTATTAGTCTATTAAAAGTTGGTAATTGGCAAAAATTCCGTGATTTTTGATAAAATATTGGGGTTTTTAGGGTTGAAAATGGGATTTCGGGAGCCATTTTTGGGGTTATTCCATGGTTTGGATCATGAAAGATTGGTTATTAGGCTAATTAGTCATTATTAGTAGTTATTAGTCTATTAAAAATCGATTATTAGCGAAAATTTGGCTTTTTTGGTAAAATAATGGGGTTTTTAGGGTGGAAAATGGGATTTTGGGGTCGATTTTTGGGTTTATTCCTGGGTTTGGGTCTCGAAACTTTAATTATTAGGTTAATTAGTCATTATTAGTGGTTATTAGTCCATTAAAAGTTGGTTATTGGCGAAAATTCCGTGATTTTTGGTGAAAAAATGGGGTTTTATACTGGGATGAACTGGGATTGAACTGGGATCAAACTGGGAGGGACTGGGGGAAACTGGGATGGGATTTGGGGGTTACTGGTTTGTACTGGTTTGTACTGGGATGAACTGGGATGAACTGGGATTGAACTGGGATGAACTGGGATGGGATTTGGGGTCACTGGTTTGTACTGGGAGGGGAACTGGGGGCACTGGTTTGTACTGGTTTGTACTGGGATGAACTGGGAGGGGATTGGGGGTTACTGGTTTGTACTGGGAGGGACTGGGATGGGATTTTGGGTTACTGGGATGAACTGGGATCGAACTGGGATGAACTGGGAGGGGATTTGGGGTCACTGGTTTGTACTGGTTTATACTGGGAAGGGGATTTGGGGTTACTGGGAGGCGACTGGGCCATACTGGGATGAACTGGGAGGGACTTGGGGGTCACTGGTTTATACTGGGAGGGGGTTTAGGGCTACTGGTTTGTACTGGGATGAACTGGGAGGGACTGGGATCAAACTGGGAGGGACTGGGGGGAACTGGGATGGGATTTAGGGTCACTGGTTTGTACTGGTTTATACTGGGAAGGGGACTCGGGGTTACTGGGAGGGAACTGGGACCAAACTGGGAGGGGGTTTGGGGTTACTGGTTTATACTGGGATCAAACTGGGATGAACTGGGAAGGACTTTGTGGTTACTGGTTTATACTGGGATGAACTGGGAGGGAACTGGGATCAAACTGGGAGGGGATTTTGGGTTACTGGTTTATACTGGGATGAACTGGGAGGGAACTGGGATCAAACTGGGATGAACTGGGATGAACTGGGAGGGACTTTGGAGGTTACTGGTTTATACTGGTTTATACTGAGAGGGGACTGGGATCAAACTGGGAGGGACTGGGGGGAACTGGGAGGGGATTTTGGGGTTACTGGTTTATACTGGTTTGTACTGGGATGAACTGGGATTGGGTTTAAAATGATTCAAACTGGTCCATACTGGTTTGTACTGGTCCATACTGGGATTTCATACTGGGAGAGGCGCCAAAATGGGGCAAAAATGGCCAAAAATGGTCAAAAATGGCTAAAATCGACCCGAATTTTTTCATACTGGTTTGTACTGGTTTGGACTGGTCCAAACTGGTCTATACTGGTTTATACTGGGATTTCACCCATGGGAGAGCAAGTGGGAGCAAAAAAATGGGTCAAAATGGGCAAAAATTGGTAAAAAATGGCCAAAAATAGGCAAAAATTGCTCAAATTGACTCGAATTTTTTTGTACTGGTTTGTACTGGTTCATACTGGTTTGTACTGGTCCAAACTGGGATTTTCTCCATGGGAGAGGCAAAAAAATGGGGCAAAAATGGCCAAAAATGGCCAAAAATTGCTTAAAAATGGCCAAAAATAGGCAAAAATGGCTCAAATCGACCCGAATTTTTTGTGCTGGTTTGTACTGGTTTATACTGGTCTGAACTGGTCCAAACTGGTCCAAACTGGTTTATACTGGGATTTTAACCATAGGAAAGGCACCATAATGGGCAAAAATTGGTAAAAAATGGGCAAAAATTGGTAAAAAATGGGCAAAAATGGCCAAAATCGACCCGAATTTTGTCATACTGGTTTATACTGGTTTGTACTGGTTCATACTGGTTTATACTGGTCCAAACTGGGATTTTCTCTATGAGAGAGGCAAAAAAATTGGTTCAAAATGGGCAAAAATAGGTAAAAAATGGCCAAAAATTGGTTAAAAATTGTTAAAAATGGGTCAAAACCAGCTCAAATCAGCTCAATTTTTTTGTACTGGTCTGTACTGGTTTATACTGGTCTGAACTGGGATTTTCTCCATGGGAGAGGCAAAAAAAATGGTTAAAAATGGGAAAAAAATTGGTGAAAAGTGGCCAGAAATGGGTCAAAAATGGGAAAAATTGGGCAAAAATGGGTCAAAAATGGCTCAAATCGACCCGAATTTTTTCGTACTGGTTTGAACTGGTTTATACTGGTCTGAACTGGGATTTCCCCCTCCCCCCCAGACCTGCAGCTGCCCCCCGACTTCTGCCAGGACGAGCCCGGGGGGGACCCCTGGGACACCCTGGGGGTCTTCATCACCCTCTTCCTCCTCAGCGTGGGCTACGGGGCCACCGTGACGCTCTGCAAGGTAAACTGGGGATACTGGTTTGTACTGGGAGGGACTGGGAGGGGGAAAATGGGGAGAAACGGTGAAAAACGGTGAAGAAATGGGCAAAAAAGGGTGAAAAATTGAAAATAAAGGGTTAAAATGAGGGGGAAAGGGGAAAAATGGGGTTCGAGGTTACTGGTTTGTACTGGTTTGTACTGGTTTGTACTGGGAGGGGACTGGGAGGGACTGGGAGGGGGGAAAATGGGGAGAAACGGTGAAAAAATGGTGGAAAATGGCGAAAAAATGGGGAAGAAAGGGTTAAACATGGGGGAAATGGGGTTTGGGGTTACTGGTTTGTACTGGTTTGGGACTGGGGGTTACTGGTTTGTACTGGGAGGGACTGGGAGGGGAAAAATGGTGAAAAAACGGCGAAAAAAGGGTTAAAAACGGGCTCAAAATGGCGGAGAAAGAGTTCAAAATGGCGGATTTGGGGTCACTGGTTTGGACTGGTTTGTACTGGTTTGGACTGGTCCATACTGGTCCAAACTGGTTTATACTGGTCCAAACTGGTTTGTACTGGTCCAAACTGGGATTTTCTCCATGGGAGAGGAGCCAAAATGGGGCAAAAATGGCCAAAAATGGTCAAAAATGGCCGAAATCGACCCGAATTTTTTCGTACTGGTTTGGACTGGTTTGTACTGGTCCAAACTGGTTTATACTGGTTTATACTGGTTTGTACTGGTCCATACAGGTTCAGTGGGTGCTGAGCTCCCTCCTGAGGCTGAGCGTCCAGCAGGGGGCGTGAGACTGGTTTGAACTGGTTTATACTGGTTTATACTGGTTTGGACTGGTTTGGACTGGGAGGGGGATTGTCGATTTTGGGGGGAAATTTGGGGATTTTTTGGGGTAAAAATGGGAAATTTGGGGGAAAAAATGGGGGATTTTGGGGTAAAAAAATGGGAAATTTGGGGTTGAAAATTGGGATTTTTTGGGTGAAAATTCGGGAATTTTGGGGAAAAAATTGGGGGGAAAATTGGGATTTTTGAGGGGGAAAATATTGGGAGTTTGGGGTAAAAAATGGGGATTTTGGGGAGGAAATTTGGGGGATTTTTAGGGGGAAATTGGGGGACTTTGGGGTTAAAAATTGGGAATTTTTGGGGGTAAAAAATTTGGGAATTTTGGGGTAAAAAATGGGAAATTTGGGGTTAAAATTTGGGATTTTTTAGGGGGAGAAAGTTGGGAATTTTGGGGAAAAATTGGGGGGAAAATTGGGAATTTGGGGGGGAAATTTGGGGGATTTTTGGGAGGGAATTTGGGGATTTTGGGGTTAAAAATTTGGGAAATTTGGGGTTAAAAATTTGGGATATTTTTGAGGGGAAATTTGGGAATTTTGGGGGAAAAACTGGGGGGAAATTTGGGATTTTTGAGGGGGAAATTTTGGGGGAAAAATTGGGAATTTGGGGTAAAAAATGGGGATTTTGGGGAGGAAAATTTGGGGGATTTTGGGGGGAAATTGGAGTAAAAAAAATTGAAATTTTGGGGGTGAAATTGGGGAAAAAATTGGGAATTTTTGGGGTTAAAAAATCGGGGATTTTTGGGTGGAAATGGGGAAATTTTGGGGTAAAAAAAGGGATTTTGGGGGTGGAAAATTGGGGGGAAAATTGAGAATTTTGGGGACGAAATTTGGGAACTTTTGGGGGGAAAATTGGGGGGAAATTGGGGAGCAAAATTTGGGGAATTTTGGGTAAAAAAAGGGATTTTTGGGGAGGGGAAATTGGGTTAAAATGGGATTTTTTGGGGGGAAAAATTGGGAATTATTGGGGGAAAATTTGGGGAATTTTTGGTAAAAAATTCGGGGATTTGGGGTGAAAATTGGGGGAAAATTTGGGGGGAAAATGGGGAATTTTGGGGTTAAATTTTGGGGTAAAAATCGGGAATTTTGGGGGGAAAAGTGGGGAAATCTTGGGGTGAAATGGGAATTTTTTGGGTTAAAAAATTGGGAATTTTGGGTGAAATTTGGGGATTTTTGTGTAAAAAATGGAATTTTTGTGATTTAATGGAAAAATGTTGAATTTTGCTGGAAGAAAATCCCCAATTTTGGGGCAATAAAAGCGAATTTTTAGTGAAAAAAGTGAATTTGAGTGGAATTTGTGGGGGGAAATGGAAAATTTTGGGGTAAAAAAAAGGAAATTTGGGAAAAATCCGATTTTTTTGAGGGTAAAAATGGAAATTTTGTGATAAAATTGGGATTTTGGGAGCTAAAAAGTGAAAATTTGGGTAAAAAATACAATTTTTGAGGTTAAAAGTGGGGATTTTGGGGCAAAAAATTGGAATTTTGAGGGTAAAAATTAAGAAATTTTTGGGGTAAAAAAATTGAATTTTCAGGCTCCAAAAATCCTCATTTTGAGCTGAATAAAATTCTGAATTTTTGAGGTCAAAAAATGCGATTTTAGGTCCAAAAAATCCGAATTTTTAGGTGAAAAAATCAGATTTTTGTGGGGGTGAAAAACGCGATTTTTGAGGCCCCAAAATCTTCGTTTTTCAGCTGCAAAATTCTCGGGTTTGGGGTGAAAAATGCAAATTTTGGGTGTTAAAAAAAGCCTCAAAATCCCCGCAGGGTTTTGGGTGCAAAAAAAGGCGATTTTAGGCAAATTTTGTGGTTTTGGGGTGGAAAAATTGAATTTTTTTAGGTTGAAGTTGAAGTTTGCTGCTGAAAACTCTGAAATTTGGGGTGAAAAAGAGAAATTTTGGGTAAAAATGTGAAAATTTGGGTGGAAAATTGAATTTTCAGGTGAAAAATGAAGATTTTTTTCTTAAAAAATGAGGATTTTGGGCAAAATTTAAAGAAAAAATAATTATTTTTGGAAAAAATATTTTTGGGGTAAAATTTTGGATTTTAGGGGAAAAAAAAATCTGAGTTTTTGGGATAAAAATCTGAAGTATTCAATAAAAAACTGTGATTTTAGGAGAAAAATCAAATTTAGGGCAAAATTTAAAGAAAAATTCACTTGTTAGGACAAAAATTTTGATTTTTTTTGAGTAAAAATTGGGATTTTAAGGAAAAAAAATCTGAATTTTAGGGGAAAAATCCCCAATTTTGAGAAAAATTTATGGTTTTAGGGGAATAAATCAATTTTAAGGCAAAATTTAAAGAAAAAATCAATTTTTAAGGGAAAATGGAATTATTTGAGTAAAGATTCAAATTTTTAGGAGGAAAACAATCTGAATTTTAGGGCAAAAATCCCAAATTTTGGGTAAAAAAATATGATTTTGGGAGAAAAAAATCAATTTTCGGGCAAAATTTAAAGATAAATTTGGTTTTGGGTAAAAATTTGGATTTTTGGAGTAAAAATTCGGAATTTTTGGGGAAAATCTTGATTTTTTGGGGGTAAAAAATTGGGATTTTTTAAGGAAAAATCTGAATTTTAGGGTAAAAATCTTAAATTTGGAGTAAAAATAATGATTTTTAGGAGCTAAAAATCAATTTTAGGGCAAAAAGTCCAATTTTAGAGTAAAATGTTTTGTTTTTTGAGGGAAAAATTGGAATTTTAAGAGAAAAATTCAGATTTTAGGGCCAAAATATCAAATTTCAGTTAAAATGTTGATTTTTAAAGAAAAATTAATTTTAGGGTAAAAAAAATAATTTTAAGGCAAAAAATTTGGGGGTTTGAGGCAAAAAAATAAATTTTTAGATAAAATTCTGATTTTTTATTGAAAATTTGGATTTTTTGGGGTAAAAAAATCCCCAATTTTGGGGTAAAAATTCTGAATTTTCTGGGTAAAAATTCAGGTTTAGGGCAAAAATCAAAATTTTAAGGTGAAAAAGCCAAAATCAGGCAAACAGCGCCAGAGCTGAGGGTGAAAAATGCAAATTTTAAATCCCGAAGGTTTTGGGGTAAAACCCGAAATTTACTGGTATGAAAAATGTAAAATTTGGGGTGTGAAATTTGCATCTTTTGGTTAAAAATAAATGAATTGAGTGGAAAGAAATCGATTTACGGGAAAAAAAAAAAAAGGAGAATTTTGGGGCAGAATTTAAAGTTTTTTGAGAAAAAGAAGAATAATTTTTAATGGAAAAAAATTGAATTTTTGGAGGGAAAAAAAAAATCCAAATTTTTGGGTGTTAAAAATGCAGAAATTTGGGGCAAAATGTCACTTTTTAAAAAGTAAAAAATTCATATTTTTTTAAAGCAAAAAATTTCGTATTTTTTGATGTAAAAAATTCACATTTTTGGATTTTAAAACTTCACATTTTCGGACTAAAAATAAATTCACACAGAAGTAAAAATTTATTAAAATTTATTCTGAAAAAAACACAAATTTTGAGGCGAAATTCAACATTTTAAGGTAAATTCTTTATTTCAGGGTAAAATTCTTCATTTTCAGAGCAAATTTTACAAATTTAAGGCAGAAAATTCACATTTTTTTAAGGCAAAATGCCACAATTTTAGACAAAAAAAATCACATTTTTACCATTTATTTCCCCTTTTTTTACCCCAAATTTCCCTTTTTTCCCCCCCAAATCCACCAAAAAAATCCCCCATTTTCACCTCGTTTTCCACCCCAAATTTCATTTTTTTGAGGAAAATCAGCGATTTTTGGTCCAAATTCACCTTAAATTCTTCATTTTTCTGCCCCCAAAATTGAATTTTTTCTACCTACTAAAATTCTTCACTTTCCCATCCCAAAATCTTCAGTTTTCACCCCAAAAATCCTCATTTTCCTACCTCAAAAACCTTCAATTTTTGAATAAAAATCACGAATTTTTTAACCCCAAAAATATCTTCATTTTCATGCTCAAAATTTTTTCTTTTTTTCTGCCCCAAAAAATTGCAATTTTCCACCCAAAAAATCTCCATTTTTTTTACCCCCAAAATTCCGATTTTTGAACCAAAAATTCTTCAATTTTCCACCCAAAAAATCTTCATTTTCAGGCTCCCAAAATCACAATTTTTTTTCTCACCCAAAAATCCTCTTTTTTCCTCTCCAAAAAAAGCCACTTTTCTGCCCAAAAGTCTCATTTTTACCCCTCAAAAAAAAAAAATCACAATTTTTCCACCCCCAAATCGCGGCTTTTTTCACCTCAAAATCGACCCTCACAAAAATCCTCAATTTTCACCTTAAAAATCTGCCCAAAAAAATCACGATTTTTCGACCCAAAAAATCTTCTTTTTTTTTTCATCCAAACATCTTCTTTTTTTCATGGTCTTTAAAATCGTGGATTTTTCACCCCCAGAAATCTTCATTTTAAAAGCTCCAAAAGTCACAATTTTTCTACCCCCAAAATCATCATTTTCCATCCCAAAATCTTCACTTTTTTTAACCAAAAAAATTCTCATTTTTCTGCCTTAAAAATCGACATTTTCAAAGCCCAAAAAATTGTGATTTTTTCCACCCAAAAATCTGAATTTTCCAGGTCAAAAAAATCTGAATTTTTAATTAAACCCCCACCCCCCCCCCCCCCCAAATGTTGACCCAAAATCTCCAGGTTTGGGTCAAAAAATCTTAATTTTTATTTTTGAAGAATTGCAATTTTGGGACCAAAAATCTTCATTTCTATTTCAAAAAAAATTCCAAATTTAGGTTAAAAATATCTTCATTTTTAGGTCCAAAAATCTCAATTTTACGTACAAAAATTGCAATTTTTATTTTATTAAATATCCCAATTTTAGGTGCAAAAAATTCCCAATTTTGGGTCAAAAAAATCCCAATTTTCACCCAAATTTCCTAATTTTGAGTCCAAAAATTGTCATTTTTTATTTCATTAAAAAAAAATCCAATTTCGGGTCCAAAAAATCTTCATTTTCCACCCCAAAAAAAATCCCAATTTTAGGTCAAAAAAATCCCAATTTTGGGTCAAAAACAGTCAAATTTGCATCCAAAAATTTTTCATTTTTATTTCATTAAAAAAATCCCAATTTTGGGTCCAGAAATTTTTATTTTTAATTCATTAAAATCCCGATTTTGGGTCAAAAATTCTTCATTTTCTGCCCCAAAAAACCCCAGTTTTAGGTCCGAAAGAATCCAAATTTTGCATCCGAATATCTTCATTTTTAGGTCAAAAAAAAAATCAAAATTTTAGGTCAAAAAATCCAAATTTGGGGAAAAAAACTCCCAACTTTTTGTCCCAAAATCTTCATTTTTAGTCCCAAAAAAATCCCCAATTTAGGTCCGAAAGAATCCAAATTTTGGGTCAAAAACCTCCAATTTTGGACCAAAAAAATCCAAATTCACCGTTTCTCCCCCAAAGCTCATTTTCCCACGCTCCCCTCATTTGCATTTTTGGCCCCTCCCACTTTTAACCCAAAAATCGCTGAATTCAGCCCCAAATTTTACCCTTGGGGCGCCCCCTTGTGGAAAAACACCAGAAATGCCTCAAAAAATCTCAAATTTGGGGGGCGGGGTCATCTGGAGGCCACGCCCACATAAGCCACGCCCATTTTCTACCAAACCACGCCCCTTCCAATAAACCACGCCCCCTTTTCTAAATTTCCTGCCTGAAATCCCAAAATTCCCACCAAAATTCTCATTTTTAACCCAATTTTTAAATATTTTAACCCAATTTCCCCCCATTTTCCCCACCAGAGCCACGCCCCCTTAAACCCCGCCCACTCCCCCTTAAGCCACGCCCCCTTTCCCTTAAAAGCCAAATTTTTACTCAGAAAAATCCAATTTTAACCCAAATTTTCTCAGATTTTTCCCCCGATTTTCCCCACAGAGCCACACCCCCTTAAACCCCGCCCACTCCCCCTTAAGCCCCGCCCACTCCCTTTAAGCCACGCCCCCTTTACCCCTTAAAAATCCGATTTTTTCTTTAAAAATCCAAATTTTTGCCAAATTTCCCCCTAAATTCCCCTCATTGCCACCCCGCCCTTTAAACCCCGCCCCCTTTCCCCTTTCACCCCATTTTCCCGCCAAATTTCCGCCATCTTGTTTCCAGTTTTTCATTGTTTCCCCCTCGTTTTTCTTTATTTTTTTCACGGATTTTTTTCCTTTTTTCTCATTGGCCGCGCCCCTCAGCCCCACCCCGGCGGCCCCGGTGACCACGCCCACCGGTACCACCCCCGGTAGGTGAGGGCCCAGGCGGCCCAGCCCAGGGCGGCGCCGGCGGCGTTGCGGGCCCAGGTGTGGCGGTAGGTGAGCGTCACCACCAGCAGGAGGTGCACGTGACCAGCAGGGCCACGGCCAGCAGGTACAGGATGGACAGGGCGGCGGGCGGGGCCACAAAATGGTCGCCGGTGTCGCCAACATGGCCGCCGGCAAGATGGCCGCCTTCAAATTGAGGAGAAGCGCTGAGAAAATGGCGGCCGGCGGGGTCAAAATGGCCGCCCGGGTGGTCAAAATGGCGGCCGGGGCGGTCAAAATGGCCGGCGGAATCAAAACGGCCGCCGTAGTCAAAATGGCCGCCTTCAAAATGGCCGAGGCTTCTTCCTTCAAAATGGCGGCCGGAATCAAAATGGCCGCCGGAATCAAAATGGCCGACGCTTCTTCCTTCAAAATGGCCGCCAAAATCAAAATGGCCGCCACTGCTCTCTTCAAAATGGCCGCCCCCGCCCCAAAATGGCCGCCCAAGATGGCCGCCGGCCCCGCCCCAGCCGTAGTGAGGAGGCCCCGCCCACTCGAAGCCGATTGGGCGAGGCGGCGGCGAGCCCGGCCGCCATGTTGGGCGTGGCCACGGGGCGGCCATCTTGGATCCTTCCTCCATCTTGTAGCGCGCCGCCATCTTGGATCCGGGCGCCATCTTGGATTCCTCCGCCATCTTGTATCCGGCGGCCATCTTGGATTCTTCACTCACATCATATCCGGCGGCCATCTTGTATCGCGCGGCCATCTTGGATTCTTCACTTCCGTCATACCCGGCGCCATCTTGGATTCTTCCCTCACGTCACGCCCGGCGGCCATCCTTGTACCAGGGAGCCATCTTGTACCAGGGCGCCATCTTGTACCAGGGCGCCATCTTGGATTCGGCGGCCATCTTGTACCCGGCGGCCATCTTGCACCCGGCGGCCATCTTGGCCGAACCGTCGGCCATCTTGGGCCCGTACAGGCTCCGCCCCAGCGCCGCCGCCTCCTCGGCCAATCCCAGCCCGCAGTGCACCAGCGCGAAGGCCTGGGGGGCGGGGCTAAACCCCTCCCACTTGTGCCCCGCCCCCCCGGCAGGCCGCGGGGTCTCCCAGGGGCACCAGGAGGGTCCCCAGCGGGGTGGGGGAGGTGCAGGCGCCCGTGGCCGCCTCCAGGGCGTGCCGAGGGCGTGGCCGGCCCGCGAGAGCGCCAGGCCGACGGCCAATCGGGCGAGGGCGCGGAGGGCGGAGCCCCAGGGGGGGCGGAGCCAGGGGTGGAGGCCACCAGCAGGGAGCCAATCAGGAGCCAGGTCCAGGCGGCGGCCGAGGAGGTCAGGCGGCTGAAAATTATTGATTAATTATCGATTATCGGTCATTAATTACCGATTATCAGCCATTAATCATCGATTATCAGCCATTAATCATCAATTATCAGCTATTAATAATCAATTATTAGGTATTAATGATCGCTTATTGGTTATTTATTTGTTATCAATGAATTATTTCTTGGTTATTTATCAATCATTATCAATTATCACCCATTAATCATCAATTATTAGCTATTAATAGTCAATTATTAGCTATTGATGATCGATTATTGGTTATTTGTTATTATTGAATTATTTCTTGGTTATTTATCAATCATTAATTATCGATTATCAGCCATTAATCATCAATTATTGGCTAATAATTATCGATTATTAGCTATTATCGATTATTGGTTATTTATTGGTTATTAATTAATTATTTCTTGGTTATTTATCAATCACTAATTATCAATTATCACCCATTAATTAATAAGCGATTATCACCCATTAATCATTAATTATTGGCTATTAATAATCAATTATTGCTTATTAATGATCGATTATTTGTTATTTATTAGTTATTAATTATTTATTGATTATTTATCAATAATTAATTATCTATTATCAGCCATTAATCATCAATTATTGCTATTAATGATTATTTGTTATTTATTGATTATTAATGAATTATTTCTTGGTTATCAATCATTAATTATCAATTATCACCCATTAATTAATCAGCGATTATCTGCTATTAATCATCAATTATTGTCTATTAATTATTGATTATTAGCTATTAATTATTGGTTATTTATTAGATATTAGTGAATTAGTTCTTGGTTATTTACCAGTCATTAATTATCGATTATCACCCAATTATTAATCATCAATTATCATCCATAAATCATCAATTATTGGCTATTAATTATCGATTATTTGTTATTTATTGGTTATTAATGAATTCTTTCTTGGTTATCAATCAGTGATTGATTGGTAATTGGTTACTGGCTGTTTATTGGTTATTGGTTAATTGGCAATTGAATAATTGGTTTTCAATTGATTACTGATTATGGAATATTGGTTATCGGTTATTTATTGGTTATTAATTGGTTATTTATTAGTTATTATTTACATATTGGCTATTTTTTATTAATTAATTGGTTATTGGTTATTTATTGGCTATTGGTTAATTGGCGATTGAATATTGGGTTTTATTTGGGTATTGATTATGGATTGATTATTAATTGGTATTTTATTAATTATTGATTATTGGCCTGGTTATTGATTCATTATTGGTTATTGATTGGTTATTGATTGGCATTTGGTTACTGTTTTATTTATTGATTGGTTATTGATTATTGATTAGTTTCTGATTATTGTTTGGTTATTGAATATTGTCTGTATTAATTGTTGATTGGTTATTGATTATTGTCTGTTTATTGATTATTGATTGGTTATTTATTATTGTCTGTTAATTATTGATTGGTTATTGGTTATGTATTGATTATTGATTGGTTATTATTTTCTGTTTATTATCGATTGGTTTATTGGTTGCTGTTTGCTCATTGATTAGTATTGAATCGCTTGCTGATTGGTTATTGATCGGCGATTGGTTACCTGATCACACACTGATAATCCCATGCATCACACTTTATTGATTATTGATTATCGATCGATCCATTGACAATCGATTGATCGATCGGTTCCCGCGCGGATTCAGCGTCGATTGATCGATCGATCGATCGATTGATCCCAGACACACAGATATTGATCCAGACACACAGATATCGATCCCTGCCCCACAGATATTGATCCCTGCCCCACAGATATTGATCCCAGCCCGATATTGATCCCTGCCCCACAGATCCCATTTTCAGCCCCATAACCACACCCCAAAAACCCCAAATCCCACCCCAAAAACGACCCAAAAACCCCAAATCCCACCCCAAAAACCCCAAATCCAACATCCCAAACCCCAAATCCCCGCCCCCACAGATGCCATTCCTGCCCCATAGATCCCATTTTCAGCCCCATAGCCACCCCAAAAACCCCAAATCCCGCCCCAAAAATGACCCCAAAACCCTAATCCAGCCCCATAGATCCCAAAATCCACCCTAAAAAACCCCAAAAAAAACCCAAATCCCACCCCAAAAACGACCCCAAAAACCCCAAATCTCACCCCAAAAACCCCAAATCCCGACCCATAACCTCCAAATCCTGCCCCAAAAAACCCCAAACCCCGCCCCATAGATCCCATTCCTGCCCCATAGATCCCATTTTCAGCCCCAAAACCACCCCAAAAACCCCAAAAACACCCCAAAAAAAACCCCCAAAAAAACCCCAAAAAAAACACAAAAATCCCATAAAAACCCCAAACCCCGACTCACGCCTCGAGGCGGTTGTGGGGCGAGGCCAGCACGCTGTGGGGGTCCCCGCGCCCCCTGAGCAGCGGCCCCAGCCCCTAGCAGCGCCCCCAGGAGCAGCGCTGTGGGCGCGGGGCCAGCGCGGGGCATCCCAAAAGCGCCGCCGCCCCCCGGCACGGCCCGCCCCATAGATCCCCCCCGACCCCATTGCCAGCCCCCCAAAGACCCCAAATCCGACCCAAAAACCCCAAATCCCGCCCCACAGATCCCGTTCCTGCCCCATAGATCCCATTGAGAGCGCCATGGCTGCCCCCAAAAACCCCAAATCCCGACCCAAAAATGACTCCAACACCCCAAATCCCGCCCATAGATCCCCCTGCCAGCCCCATAACCCCCAAATCTCGCCCCAAAAACGCCAAATTCCCCAAAATCCACCCCCAAAACCCCAAATCCCGCCCCATAGATCCCATTTTCAGCCCCAAAACCACCCCAAAAACCCCAAATCCCACCCAAAAATGCCCTCAAAACTCCCAAATCCTGACCCATAGATCCCAAATCCACCACCCTAAAAACCCCCAAAAAACCCCAATTCCATCCCAAAAACGACCCCCAAAACCCCAAATCCCACCCCAAAAACCCCAAATCCCACCCCATAGATCCATTTTCAGCCCCAAAACGACCCCAAAAACCCCAAATCCCACCCAAAAATGCCCCCAAACCCCAAATCTCGAACTCCAAACCCCAAATCCCGCCCCATAGATTGACCCACAGATCCTATTATCCACACCAAACCCCAAATCCTGCCCCATAGATCCCATTTTCAGCCCCAAAAACCATCCCAAAAACCCCAAAAAACCCCAAAAAACCCGAAAAAAAACCCAGAAAAAAAATCCCAAAAAAACCCAAAAACCCCAAAAACCCCAAATCCCACCCCAAAAACCCCCGGACTCACGCCTCGAGGCGGTTGTGGGGCGAGGCCAGCACGCTGTGGGGGTCCCCCGCGCCCCCTGAGCAGCGGCCCCAGCCCCAGCAGCGCCCCCAGGAGCAGCGTCGTGGGGCGCGGGGGCCGCGCGGGGCACCCCAAAAGCGCCGCCGCCCCCCGGCACGGCCCCGCCCCATAGATCCCCCCCGGACCCCATTGCCAGCCCCCCAAAGACCCCAAATCCCGACCCCAAAACGCCAAATCCCGACCCAAAACCCACCCCAAAAACCCCATTTCCAGCCCCCCAAAACCCCAAATCCCGACCCAAAAACCCCAAATCCCGCCCCAAAAATGACCCCAAAACCCCAAATCCCGCCCCATAGATCCCATTTTCAGCCCCATAACCACCCCAAAAACCCCAAATCCCACCGCAAAAAACCCCAAATCCGACCCCAAAAACCCCAAACCCCCGCCCCATAGATCCCATTTTCAGCCCCATAACCACCCCAAAAACCCCAAATCCCCACCAAAAATGCCCCCAAAACCCTAAATCCAGCCCCATAGATCCCAAATCTCACCCCAAAACCCCCCAAAAAACCCCAAATCCCACCCCAAAAACGACCCCAAAACCCCAAATCCCACCCCAAAAACGACCCCAAAAAGACCCCAAAAACCCCAAATCTCGAACCCCCAACCCCAAATCCCACCCCAAAACCCCCAAATCCCGCCCCATAGATCCCATTCCTGCCCCATAAATCCCATTTTCAGCCCCATAGCCACCCCCCAAAAACCCCAAATCCCACCCCCAAAAACCCCAAAACCGACCCCAAAAACCCCAAATCTCGGACCCCAAACCCCAAATCTCGAACCCCAAACCCCAAATCCTGCCCCATAGATCCCAAATCCCGCCCCATAACCACCCCAAAATCCCCAAATCCCACCCCCAAAAACCCCAAATCCCGCCCCATAGATCCCATTCCTGCCCCATAGATCCCAATTTCAGCCCCAAAACCACCCCCAAAGCACCCCAAAAACCCAAATCCCACCCCAAAAATGACCCACAAACCCCAAATCCCGCCCCATAGATCCCATTTTCAGCCCCAAAACCACCCCAAAAACCCCAAAAACACCCCAAAAAAATCCCCAAAAAACCCCCAAAAAAATCCCAAAAAAAACCCCAAAAATCCCAAAAGCGACCCCAAACCCCCGACTCACGCCTCGAGGCGGTTGTGGGGCGAGGCCAGCACGCTGTGGGGGTCCCCGCGCCCCCTGAGCAGCGGCCCCAGCCCCAGCAGCGCCCCCAGGAGCAGCGCGTGGGCGCGGGGCCGCGCGGGGCACCCAAAAGCGCCGCCGCCCCCCGGCACAGCGCGGCCAGCGCGGCCCCAAAGAGCCGCTGCCCCACGGCAAAGGCTCGCCCCATAGAGGCCATGGGGTTTTTTTTGGGTTTTGGGGGGTTTTTGGGGTTTTTTTGGGGTTTTTTTTGGGGGGTTTGGGAGGGAGGAGAGGACGCGGGGCAAGGGCGAAGGGGGGGAGGGGCGGGGATGGACGGGGACAGCTGGGGGGAGGGGCTTGGGATTTTTTGGGATTTTGGGGCGGGGTTTGGAGAGAAATTTGGGGGTTTTGGGGCGGGTTTTGGGGGTTTTTTGGGGTTTTTTTGGGGGGTTTTATGTGTTTTTTAGGGTTTTTTTTGAGGGTTTTTTGGGGATTTTTTAGGTTTTTTTGGGGGTTTTTTGTGGATTTTTTTGAGGGTTTTTTCGGGGTTTTTTGGGGTTTTTTGCGATTTTTTGGGGGTTTTTTGTGGATTTTTTTGGAGGGTTTTTTCGGGGTTTTTTTGGAGGGTTTTTTTGGGTTTTTTTCGTGGGTTTTTTGGGATTTTTAAGGGTTTTTTGAGGGTTTTTTTCGGGGTTGTTTTGGGGTTTTGGGGATTTTTTTGGCGGTTTTCTGGGTCGTTTTTTTTGTGGTTCTTTTTTCTGATTTTTTGGGATTTTTGGGGTTTTTTGGGGTTTTTTGGGGTTTTTTGGGGGGTTTGGGAGGGAGGAGAGGACGCGGGGCAAGGGCGAAGGGGGGGAGGGGCGGGGGGGCGGGGTTTGGGAGGGATATTTTGGGATTTTTGGGGCGGGGTTTGTAGTTTTGGGGGAGGGGTTTGGAAATTTTTTTTGGGATCTATGGGGCGGGATTTGGGGTTTTGGGGAATTTTTGGATTTTTTTGGGTCGGGATTTGGGGTTTTTTGGAGTGAAAATTGGGATTTTTGGGGTGGGATTTGGGGTTTTTGGGGCGGGATTTGGGATTTTTGGAGTGAAATTTTGGGATTTTTGGGACATTTTTGTGGTGGGATTTGCGGGTTTTGAAGCAGGATTTGGGGTTTTTTTGGGTTTTTTTTTGTTTGTTTGTTTTTCGGGATTTTTTGCGATTTTTTGCGATTTTTTGGGGTTTTTTGGAGGTTTTTTGGGTTTATTGGGGTGTTTTGGGGCTTTTTTTTGAGGTATTTTGGGGTTTTTTCGTGGGTTCTTTTCGTGGGTTTTTTGGGGTTTTTTGCGATTTTTGGGGGATTTTTTTGGGTTTTTTTGGGGGGGTGTTTTGGGGTTTTTGGGGGTTTGGGAGGGAGGAGAGGACGCGGGGCAAGGGCGAAGGGGGGAGGGGCGGGGATGGACGGGGACAGCTGGGGGGAGGGGCTTGGGGGAGGGGTTTTGGGGTTTTTTTTGGAGTTTTGGGGCGGGGTTTGGGATCTATGGGGCGGGGTTTGGGGGTTTTTTGAGGTTTTTTTTGGGATTTTTTTTGGTTTTTTGGGGGTTTTTATGGGATTTTTCGGGGTTTTTGGGGGTTTTTTTTGGTGTTTTTTGGGTTTTGTTTTTGGTTTTTTTTGGGGATTTTTGGGGATTTTTTTGGGTCGTTTTTTTATTTTTCTGGGTTTTTTGGGGGGTTTTGGGGATTTTTTTTGGTTTTTTTTTGAGGCGATTTTTGGAGTATTTTGGGGTTGTTTGGGTTTTTTGGGTTTTTTTTGGGGGTTTTTTTGGGGTTCTTTGGGGTTTTTTGGGTTTTTTTCTTGTTTTGGGGGGTTTTTTTTGGGATTTTTGGGGATTTTTTGCGTTTTTTTTTTGGTTTTTTTAAAAAAATTCTTCTGGGATTTTTTGGGGTTTTTTTGCGGGTTTTTGAGGGGTTTTGGGGGGTTTTTTGGGGTTTTTTTTTTTTGTTTTTTGGGGTTTTTTTGCGGATTTTTGGGGATTTTTTGCGATTTTTTTGGGGTGTTTTGGGATTTTTTGGAGGTTTTTTCCGGGATTTTTGCCATTTTTTGGGGGTTTTTTTGTGGATTTTTTTGAGGGTTTTTTTGGGGTTTTTTTTGAGGGTTTTTGGGGGTTTTTTATGGGTTTTTTCGTGGGTTTCTTGAGGGTTTTTTGGGATTTTCAAGGGTTTTTTGGGGTTTTTTTTGGGGTTTTTTGGGGGTTTTTTTGTGGATTTTTTTGGGTTTTTTGGGGGGTTTTTTTGAGGTTTTTTTTGGGGTTTTTCTTGGTTTTTTTTCTGGGATTTTTTGGGATTTTTGCGATTTTGGGGGGGATTTGGGGGTTTTTTGGGATTTTTGGAGGTTTTTTGGGTTTTTTGGGGTTTTTGGGGTTTTTTGGGGGTTTTTGTGGGTTTTTTTTGGTGGGTTTTTTTGGGGGGTTGTTTTGGTTTTTTCCGGGATTTTTGGGGGGATTTTTTTGAGATTTTTTGGGGTTTTTTGGGGGTTTTGGGAGGGAGGAGAGGACGCGGGGCAAGGGCGAAGGGGGGGAGGGGCGGGGATGGACGGGGACAGCTGGGGGGAGGGGCTTGGGATTTTTTTGGCCAATTTAGGGCGGGGTTTGGGATCTATGGGGCGGGACTTGGGGCTTTTTTTGAGGGTTTTCTGGGGGGTCTTTTGTGTTTTTGGGGTTTTTTTGGGGTTTTTTTAGGGTTTTTTTTTTGTTTTTAGGGGGGATTTTTGGGGTTTTTTGGTTTTTTTTTTGTGGATTTTTTTGGGGGATTTCTGGGTTTTTTGGGTTTTTCGGGGGTTTTTTGGGTGGTTTTTTTTGGTGGTTTTTTTTGGGTTTTGGGGTTTTTAGGGTTTTGCGGCTTTTTTGGGAGGCTTTTTGTTTGTTTTTTTTTGTTTGTTTTTTTCGTGGGGTCTTTTTGGGGTTTTTTGGGGTTTTTTGGGGATTTTTTTTTTCGGGGTTTTTGGGGATTCTTTGCGATTTTTTTGGGGTCTTTTATTTATTTTTCTGGTTTTTTGGGGGTTTTTTTGGGGTTTTTGGGGTTCTTTGGGGGTGTTTTTTTTGTTTTTTCTTTTTTGGTTTTTTTTTGGGGATTTTTTAGGATTTTTGGCGATTTTTCTTGGGGTTTTTTGAGGTTTTTTGGGGTTTTTTGGGGGGTTTGGGAGGGAGGAGAGGACGCGGGGCAAGGGCGAAGGGGGGGGAGGGGCGGGGATGGACGGGGACAGCTGGGGGGAGGGGCTTGGGATTTTTTGGGATTTTGGGGTGGGGTTTGGGGGTTTTTGATTTTTTTTTTTTGGGGGGGTTTTTTTCGGGTTTTTTTGCGATTTTTTGGGGTTTTTTGGGGGTTTTTGTGGGGTTTTTTTGGGGGTTGTTTTGGTTTTTTCCGGGATTTTTGGGGGGATTTTTTGAGGTTTTTTGGGGTTTTCTCGGTGGTTTTTTGGGGGGTTTTGGGGGCGTTTTTTGAGGTTTTTTTTGGTGTTTTTTTCATGGTTTTTTGGGGTTTTTTTTCATGGTTTTTTTTCCTGGGTTTTATTCGGGTTTTTTGGGGTTTTCTTGCGATTTTTTGGGGTTTTTTTGGGGATTTTTTGCGATTTTTTGGGTTTTTCTCGTGTTTATTGGGTTTTTTTTTTGTTTTTTGGGGGGTTTTTTGGGGTTTTTGGGGGTTTTTTGGGGGGTTTGGGGGTTTTTTTTTGCGGATTTTTTGGGATTTTTTGGGATGTTTTGCGATTTTTTGGGGTGTTTTGGGATTTTTTTGGAGGTTTTTTTCCGGGATTTTTGCCATTGTTTTGGGGTTTTTTTGTGGATTTTTTTTTGAGGGTTTTTTTGGGGTTTTTTTTGAGGGTTTTTGGGGGTTTTTTTATGGGTTTTTTCGTGGGTTTCTTGAGGGTTTTTTGGGATTTTCAAGGGTTTTGGGGGTTTTTTTGGGGTTTTTGGGGTTTTTTGGGGGGTTTTTGTGGGTTTTTTTGGTGGGTTTTTTTGGGGTTGTTTTGGTTTTTTCCGGGATTTTTGGGGGGATTTTTTGAGGTTTTTTTTGGGGTTTTTTGGGGGGTTTGGAGGGAGGAGAGGACGCGGGGCAAGGGCGAAGGGGGGGAGGGGCGGGGATGGACGGGGACAGCTGGGGGGAGGGGCTTGGGGGAGGGGCTTGGGATTTTTTTGGAATTTGGGGCGGGGTTTTGGGTCTATGGGGCGGGATTTGGGGTTTTTTCGGGTTTTTTGGGAGTTTTTGGGGTTTTTTCAGGGGGGGTTTTTGAGGTTTTTTTGGGTTTTTTTCGGGATTTTTTGGGATTTTTTTGCGAGTTTTTGGGGTTTTTTTGTGGATTTTTTGAGAGTTTTTTTGGGGTTTTTATGTTTTTTTTCCGGGGTTTTTTTTGGGGGTTTTTTTTGGTTTTTTGGGGGGTTTTTGTGGTTTTTTTTCGTGGGTTTTTTGGGGATTTTTGGGTGGTTTTTTTGGGTTTTGGGGTTTTTTGGGGGTTTTACGGCTTTTTTGGGAGGCTTTTTGGGGGTCTTTTTGGTTTTTTTTCATGGGTTTCTTTGGATTTTTTTTTGTGGGTTTTTTGGGGGTTTTTTGGGGTTTTTTTGGGGTTTTTTTTCGGGATTTTTGGGGATTTTTCGGGACTTTTTTGGGGTCTTTTTTTTATTTTTCTGTGGGTTTTTTTGGGGTTTTTGGGGTTTTTGGGGTTCTTTGGGTTTTTTTTTTGTTGTTTTTTCTTTTTCGTTTTTTTTTCCGGGATTTTTGGCGATTTTTGGCGATTTTTGGCGATTTTTCTTGGGGTTTTTTGAGGTTTTTGGGGGGTTTTGGGGCGGGATTTGGGATTTTTGGGGCAACCATCAATCTATGGGGCAGACCCCGCCCCTTTCCTGTTTAAACCCCGCCCCTTTCCCTTCTAAACCCCGCCCCTTTCTTCATTAAGCCCCGCCCCTTCCCCCATTAAAAAACCTCCAAAAAACCCCAAAATTTCCTTTTTTCCCCTCAATTCCACCGCGATTTTTGTGGGGGCGGAGCCACCCGGAAGCCACGCCCACACGAGCCACACCCACCACGTGACCACGCCCCACTTTCCCTCCCCGATTTTTTCCCAAAATCCCAAATTTTTTTGCCGATTTCCCCCCAAATTTTTTGGGGTTTTTTCCCCCCAAGCCACGCCCACTTTAGCCACGCCCATTCCCCCATTAAGCCACGCCCCCACCCCAATTAACCCCGCCCACAATGAAAAGGAGGCGGAGCCACGCTTCGCTCTTTATTCCAAGCCACGCCCCCCGCCGGCCCCGCCCCTCTTGCGGCGAGGCCCCGCCCCCTGTCGGCGAGGCCCCGCCCCCTCGGTGACGTCATCGCCGCCGTCCCGGTAATCCCAGAGCCGCACGGTGCCGTCCCACTGCGGGGGCGGGGCCGGCTCAGGCCACGCCCCCCCTCGGCCTGAAGCTACGCCCCTCCGCCTCACAAACCCCGCCCCTTGGAGTTTAACCACGCCCCTTTTGATTAAACCACGCCCCTTTCATTAAAGCCTTCCCTTTTCCCTTTAGGCCCCTCCCATTTCCACTTTAAGCTCCGCCCCTTTTCCCATTTAACCACTCCCCTTTCTCCTTTAAACCCCGCCCCTTTCTAATTTAAACCCCGCCCCCCTTCCCCTTTAAACCCCGCCCCTTTCGGCCTTTAAGCCCCTCCCATTTTTCACTTTAAGCCCCGCCCTTTCCCCATTTTAACCCCTCCCATTTCCCATTTAAGCCCCGCCCCTTTCATAATTTAAACCCCGCCCATTTCCCCTTTAAACCCCCGCCCCTTTTGGCCTTTAAGCCCCTCCCATTTTCCCTTTAAGCCCCGCCCCTTTCCCCTTTAAATTATTCTTTAAGCCCCTCCCCTTCTCAATTTAAGCCCCGCCCATTTCCCATTTAAACCCCGCCCATTTCCCCTTTAAACCCCACCCCTTTCCCCATTTAAGCTCCACCCCTTTCTCTTTTAAGCCCCGCCCCTTTCCCCCTTTAAGCCCCGCCCATTTCCCCATTTAAACCCCGCCCCTTTCCCCATTTAAACCCCTCCCCTTTCCCCTTTAAGCCCCGCCCCTCTCCCCGCCCAAGCCCCGCCCCTTCCCCCAGGCCCCGCCCACCGAGGCGCTGGCGAGCCACGCCCCCTCGGGGCTCCAGCTGACGTCGCGCACGCAGGCGCCGTGATTGGCCAGCCGCCGCAGGACACGCCCCGTGATGACGTCATAGACTGCGGGGGGACAGAAAGGGGGCGGGGCCAGCGAGCCCCGCCCAGTTCAAACCAGTTCAAACCAGTTCGTGTTTTTAACCCTTTTTAAAGCCGTTTTTTCGCCGTTTTTAACCCTTTTTTCGCCGTTTTTCGACCTTTTTTCCCTCCCAGTCCCCTCCCAGTACAAACCAGTACAAACCAGTATAAACCAGTTTGATTTTTAACCCTTTCCCCCCATTTTCCCCCATTTTTTACCATTTTTAACCCTTTTTTCACCATTTTTTCACTATTTTTCCCCATTTTCCCCCTCCCAGTCCCTCCCAGTGCCCCCCAAACCCCTCCCAGTCCCCCTCCCAGTACAAACCAGTAACCCCCAGTCCCCTCCCAGTACAAACCAGTAACCCCCAGTCCCAAACCAGTACAAACCAGTAACCCCAAACCCCATTTTTAACCCTTTTTTCCCCATATTTTCCCCATTTTTTCACCATTTTTCCCCATTTTTTCACCATTTCCCCCCTCCCAGTCCCTCCCAGTCCCCCCCAGTCCCCCCCAGCGCCCCCCAGCGCCCTCCCAGTCGCTCCCAGTTTACCCAGCACGCTCCCGTCGGCGCTGCCGGCGGCCAGGGCGGCGGCGCCCCCCGGCGGCGCCAGGCGGCAGCGCAGCAGCGTGTGCAGCACGGCGTGGCCCCGGAACGTCACCAGCGACGCGTCACCGGGCAGGGGCGGGGCCCGCCGCGCTGGGGGCGGGGCCACGGATTTGGGGAGAAACGGGGGGAAAACGGGGAAAAAAAACCCGGTGAAAATCGGGCGAGAAACGGCGGAATTAGAGCGAAATTAGAGCGAAATTGACCCAAAATGGCGGAAATTTGGCCCAAAATGGAGTCGAAAATTGGTCCAAAATTGACCCCAAAATTGGTCTAAAATTGGGAGAAATTGACCTAAAAATTTGCTGAAAATTGGAGTAAAAATGGGGAAAATTCAAACAAAATTTGACCAAAATTGACCAAAATGGCGGAAATTTCGCCCAAAATCCACTCAAAGTCGGACAAAAATTGACCCAAAATTGGCCAAAAATTGGAGATAATTCACCTAAAAATTGGCTCGAAATTGGAGTAAAAATGGGGGAAATTCAACCAAAAATCACATAAAATTGACCAAAATGAGGGAAATTTGACCCAAATTTGACTCAAAATTAGACCAAAATCTGGCCCCAAATTGACCCAAAATGGCGGAAATTCGGCCCAAAGTTGAGTCAAAAATTGGCCCGGAATTGGTCAAAAATTGACCCAAAACTGGGAGAAATTGACCTAAAAATTTGTTGAAAATTGGACCCAAAATGGGTGAAATTCAATCAAAATTTGACCAAAATGGACCAAAATAGTGGAAACTTGGCCCAAAATTGACTGAAAGTCGGACAAAAATTGACCCAAAATCGGCCAAATATTGGAGCAAATTCACCTAAAAATTGGCTGGAAATTGGAGTAAAAATGGGGGAAATTGAACCAAAATTTGAGCAAAATGGACCAAAATGGTGGAAATTCACCCCAAAATTGGCCCAAAATTGACCTAAAATTGGACTAATATTGAGGAAAAAATCACCCAAAAATTGGCTCAAAATTTGAGTAAAAATGGGCAAAATTCGCCCAAAATTTGCCTGAAATTGACCAAAATAGGGAAAATTTGGCCCAAAATTGACTCAAATTTGGACAAAAATTTGCTTAAAATTGGTCCAAAAATTGGCCCCAAAATGAGTGAAATGAGCCCAAAATCGACCCAAAAAATGGCCCCAAATTGATCTAAAATCGGCCCCAAAATTAGCCCAAAAATTGGCCAGAAATTGACCCAAAAATGGCGGAAATTCGGCCCAAAATGGAGTCGAAAATTGGTCCAGAATTGACCCAAAACTGGTCTAAATTTGGAGGAAATTCACCCAAAATTTGGTGAAAATTGGAGTAAAAATGAGTGAAATTCACACAAAATTCGCACAAAATTGACTAAAATGGTGGAAATTTGGCCCAAAATTCACTCAAAGTTGGACTGAAATTGACCCAAAATTGGCCAAAAATTGGAGGAAATTCACCTAAAAATTGGCTCGAAATTGGAGTGAAAATGGGGGAAATTCAACCAAAATTTGAGCAAAATGGACCAAAAGTTGAGAAATTCACCCCAAAATTGGCCCAAAATTGACCTAAAATGGGACTAAAATTGAGGGGAAAATCGCTCAAAATTGGCTCAAAATTGGTGTAAAAATGGAGAAAATTCACTCAAAATTTGACCAGAATGGACCAAAATGAGGAATATTTGGCCCAAAACTGACTCAAATTTCAACCAAAATTGGCTTAAAAATGGTCCAAAAATTGGCCCCAAAATGAGTGAAATGAGCCCAAAATTGACCCAAAAACTGGCCCCAAATTGACCTAAAATTGGCCCAAAAATTGGCACAAAAATTGGTCAGAAATTGACCCAAAAATGGCGGAAATTCGGCCCAAAATGGAGTCGAAAATTGGTCCAGAATTGACCCAAAACTGGTCTAAATTTGGAGGAAATTCACCCAAAATTTGGTGAAAATTGGAGTAAAAATGGGGAAAATTCACACAAAATTCGCACAAAATTGACTAAAATGGTGGAAATTTGGCCCAAAATTCACTCAAAGTTGGACCAAAATTGACCCAAAATTGGCCAAAAATTGGAGGAAATTCACCTAAAATTTGGCTGGAAATTGGAGTAAAAATGGGGGAAATTCAACCAAAATTTGAGGAAAATGGACCAAAATGGAGGAAATTCGGACCAAAATTGACCCAAAACTGACCTAAAATGGGACTAAAATTGAGGGGAAAATCGCTCAAAAATTGGCTCAAAATTGGTGTAAAAATGGAGAAAATTCACTCAAAATTTGACCAGAATGGACCAAAATGAGGAATATTTGGCCCAAAACTGACTCAAATTTCAACCAAAATTGGCTTAAAAATGGTCCAAAAATTGGCCCCAAAATGAGTGAAATGAGCCCAAAATTGACCCAAAAAATGGCCCCAAATTGATCTAAAATTGGCCCCAAAATTAGCCCAAAAATTGGCCAGAAATTGACCCAAAAATGGCGGAAATTCGGCCCAAAATGGAGTCGAAAATTGGTCCAGAATTGACCCAAAACTGGTCTAAATTTGGAGGAAATGCACCCAAAATTTGGTGAAAATTGGAGTAAAAATGGGTGAAATTCACACAAAATTCGCACAAAATTGACTAAAATGGTGGAAATTTGGCCCAAAATTCACTCAAAGTTGGACGAAAATTGACCCAAAATTGGCCAAAAATTGGAGGAAATTCACCTAAAAATTGGCTCGAAATTGGAGTAAAAATGGGCAAAATTCAGCCAAAATTTGCCTGAAATTGACCAAAATAGGGAAAATTTGACCCAAAATTGACTCAAAGTTGGATGAAAATTTGCCCAAAATTGAGGAAAAAAATCACCCAAAAATTGACTGGAAATTGGACTAAAATGGGGGAAATTGACCCAAAAATTGGCTTAAAAATGAGGGAAATGCACCCAAAAATTGGTTCAAAAACGGGGGGAAATTCTGTTAAAAATTCACCCAAAAACTGGCCCAAAATTGGCCAAAAAATGGGGGAAAATTCACCCAAAAAATTCATCAAAAATTGGCCCAAAATTGACCAAAAATTCGACCTTACATTGACCGAAAAATGAGGAAAATTCACTCAAAAATTGGCCCAAAAAGGGGGAAAATTCACCCAAAATTTGGCCATTAAATGCTCCAAAATTTACACAAAATTGGTCCGAAAATTGACCCAAAAATGGGGAAAATTCACCCAAAAATTCATCCAAAATTGCCCCAAAAATGCGAAAAATTCTTCCCGTTTTTAGCCCTTTTTTTGCCGTGTTTTCCCCATTTTTAACCCTTTTTTGGCCATTTTTTCACCGTTTTTTCACCTTTTTTCCCCATTTTCCCCCTCCCAGTCCCCTCCCAGTCCAAACCAGTCCCCTCCCAGTCCAAACCAGTCCAAACCAGTACAAACCAGTAACCCCAAACCCCATTTTAACCCATTTTTAACCCTATTTTCCCCATTTTCCCACCGTTTTTCGCCGTTTTTTTCACCGTTTTCCCCCCGTTTTTTCGCCTTTTCCCCCCCATTTCCCCCCCTCCCAGTCCAAACCAGTATAAACCAGTACCGTTCCGGGGCGCCCTCTGCCACCGGTAGTCCCAGCTCTGCCGCGCCACCGCCCGGCGCGCCGCCGCCAGCGCCGCGGGCCCCGAGGGCCGCCGCAGGTCCCAGAGCTTGGCCGACTGGTCCTTGGAGTTGGACACCACGTAGCGCCCGTCCCCCTGCCGGGAAAACCAGTACAAACCAGTTCAAACCAGTACAAACCAGTACGAAAAAATCCGGGTCGATTTCAGCCATTTTTGACCATTTTCCCCCCATTTTTGTCCAATTTTTTCCCATTTTTCGCTCATTTTCCCCCATTTTTTGTGCTTCCAGTTGCTCTCCCATGCATAAAATCCCAGTATAAACCAGTACAGACCAGTATAAACCAGTCCAAACCAGTCCAAACCAGTACGAAAAAATCCGGGTCGATTTCAGCCTTTTTTGACCCATTTTCGGCCATTTTTTGCCCATTTTTGGCCGTTTTTCCCCATTTTTTGTGCTCCCAGTTACATAAAATCCCAGTATAAACCAGTATAGACCAGTTTGGACCGGTACAAACCAGTTCAAACCAGTACAAACCAGTACGAAAAAATCCGGGTCGATTTCAGCCATTTTTGACCCATTTTCGGCCATTTTTTGCCCATTTTTGGCCATTTTCGGCCATTTTTCACCCATTTTGGCACCTCTCCCATGGAGAAAATCCCAGTTTGGACCAGTATAAACCAGTTTGGACCAGTATACACCAGTACAAACCAGTATGAGAAAATTCGAGTCAATTTGAGCCATTTTTGACCATTTTTGGCCATTTTTGACCCATTTTGTTGCCTCTCCAATGGAAAAAATCCCAGTTTGGACCAGTATAAACCAGTTTGGACCAGTTTGGACCAGTACAAACCAGTACAAACCAGTACAAACCAGTACGAAAAAATCCGGGTCGATTTGAGCCATTTTTGACCCATTTTCGGCCATTTTTTGCCCATTTTTTGGCCGTTTTTCCCCATTTTTGTGCTCCCAGTTACATAAAATCCCAGTATAAACCAGTATAGACCAGTTTGGACCAGTACAAACCAGTTCAAACCAGTACAAACCAGTATGAAAAAATCCGGGTCAATTTCAGCCATTTTTGACCCATTTTTTCCCCATTTTTGTGCAATTTTTTCCCATTTTTCGCTCATTTTCCCCCATTTTTTGTGCTTCCAGTTGCTCTCCCCTGCATAAAATCCCAGTATAAACCAGTACAGACCAGTATAAACCAGTCCAAACCAGTACAAACCAATACGAAAAAATCCGTGTGTTGATTTGAGCCATATTTGATCGTTTTTGACCAATTTTTGGCCATTTTACACCATTTTTTGTGCTCCCAGTTACTCTCCCGTGCATAAAATCCCAGTATAAACCAGTTTGGACCAGTCCAAACCAGTAGAAACCAGTATAAACCAGTACGAGAAAATTGGAGTCGATTTCGGCCATTTTTGACCATTTTGGGCCATTTTTTGCCAATTTTTCGCTCATTTTCCCCCATTTTTTGTGCTTCCAGTTGCTCTCCCATGCATAAAATCCCAGTTTGGACCAGTACAAACCAGTATAAACCAGTATAGACCAGTTTGGACCAGTACAAACCAGTACAAACCAGTACAAAAAAATTCGGGTCGATTTTGGCCATTTTTGACCATTTTTGGCCATTTTTGCCCCATTTTGGCGCCTCTCCCATGGAGAAAATCCCAGTTTGAACCAGTATAACTCAGTATAAACCAGTACAAACCAGTATAAACCAGTCCAAACCAGTATAAACCAGTCCAAACCAGTATAAACCAGTATAAAAGAATCCAGGTCTATTTTAGCCATTTTTGACCCATTTTTGGCCATTTTTGACCATTTTTGACCCATTTTTTGTGCTCCTACTTACATAAAATCCCAGTATAAACCAGTTTGCACCAGTTTGGACCAGTATAAACCAGTACAAACCAGTAAAAATCAGTTTGGACCAGTTCAAACCAGTACGAAAAAATTCGAGTCGATTTCGGCCATTTTGGACCCATTTTTGACCAATTTTTCGCTCATTTTCCCCATTTTTTGTGCTCCCAGTTGCTCTCCCATGCATAAAATCCCAGTTTGGACCAGTACAAACCAGTATAAACAGGTATAGACCAGTTTGGACCAGTCCAAACCAGTCCAAACCAGTATGAAAAAATTCAGGTCAATTTTGGCCATTTTTGACCATTTTTGGCCATTTTTGCCCCATTTTGGCGCCTCTCCATGGAGAAAATCCAGTTGGGACCAGTCCAAACCAGTACAAACCAGTCCAAACCAGTACAAACCAGTCCAAACCAGTACAAACCAGTCCAAACCAGTCCAAACCAGTCCAAACCAGTCCAAACCAGTACAAACCAGTCCAAACCAGTCCAAACCAGTACAAACCAGTACAAACCAGTCCAAACCAGTACAAACCAGTCCAAACCAGTGACCCCAAATCCGCCATTTTGAACTCTTTCTCCGCCATTTTGAGCCCGTTTTTAACCCTTTTTTCGCCGTTTTTTCCCCCATTTTTTCCCCTCCCAGTCCAAACCAGTAACCCCCAGCCCCAAACCAGTACAAACCAGTAACCCAATCCCCATTTCCCCCATTTTTAACCCTTTCTTCCCCACTTTTAACCCTTTTTTGCCCACTTTTACCCCTATTTTCGCCATTTTTCCACTTTTTCTCACCATTTTTTTGCCTCCCAGTCCCTCCCAGTCCCTCCCAGTACAAACCAGTAACCCCAGTTCCCATTTTAACCCTTTCTCCTCCATTTTTAACCCTTTACCCGCCATTTTTAACCCTTTCTTTGCCATTTCTCACCCATTTCTACTCCTATTTTCCCCGTTTTTTCGCCTCCCAGTCCCTCCCAGTACAAACCAGTACAAACCAGTAACCCCAGTTCCCATTTCCACCATTCCTAACCCTTTCTCCTCCATTTTAACCCTTTCTTTGCCATTTTTCAGCCACTTTTAACCCTTTCTTTGCCATTTCTCCCCCATTTTTACCCCTATTTTCCCCGTTTTTTCGCCTCCCAGTCCCTCCCAGTACAAACCAGTACAAACCAGTAACCCCAGTTCCCATTTTAACCCTTTATCCACCATTTCTAACCCTTTCTCCACCATTTTTAACCCTTTACCCGCCACTTTTAACCCTTTCTTTGCCATTTCCGACCCTATTTTCGCCGTTTTTCTGCCTTTTCTCCCCGTTTTTTCGCCTCCCAGTACAAACCAGTCCCTCCCAGTACAAACCAGTAACCCCAGTTCCCATTTCCTCCATCTTTAACCCTTTCTTTGCCCTTTTCCAGCAATTTTTAACCCCTTCTTTGCCATTTTTACCCCTATTTTCCCCATTTCTTCGCCTTTTCTCCCCGTTTTTTCCCTCCCACTCCCTCCCAGTACAAACCAGTAACCCCAGTTCCCACTTTAACCCTTTGTCAGCCATTTTTAACCCTTTATCCACCATTTTTAACCCTTTATTCCCCACTTCTCACCCACTTTTAACCCTTTCTTTGCCATTTCTCCCCCATTTTTACCCCTATTTTCGCCATTTTTCCACCATTTCCCCCCATTTTTCCCCTCCCAGTCCCTCCCAGTACAAACCAGTAACCCCAGTTCCCATTTTAACCCTTTATCCACCATTTTTAACCCTTTACCCGCCATTTTTAACCCCTTCTTTGCCATTTTTACCCCTATTTTCGCCGTTTTTTCACCTTTCCTCCCCGTTTTTTTCGCCTCCCAGTACAAACCAGTCCCTCCCAGTACAAACCAGTAACCCCAGTTCCCATTTCCTCCATCTTTAACCCTTTCTTTGCCCTTTTCCAGCAATTTTTAACCCCTTCTTTGCCATTTTTACCCCTATTTTCCCCATTTCTTCGCCTTTTCTCCCCGTTTTTTCCCTCCCAGTCCCTCCCAGTACAAACCAGTAACCCCAGTTCCCACTTTAACTCTTTGTCAGCCATTTTTAACCCTTTACCCGCCATTTTTAACCCTTTCTTTGCCATTTCTCACCCATTTCTACCCCTATTTTCCCCGTTTTTTCACCGTTTCTCCCCGTTCTTCTTCGCCTCCCAGTCCCTCCCAGTACAAACCAGTCCCTCCCAGTTGCTCACCCGCGCGTGCAGGAAGGTGAGGCCGTCGCGGTGCCCGGCCAGCGTGGCGGCCGGCCCCTCGGGCAGGCAGCGCCGGTCCCAGGCCCGGCCCACGCCGTCGTCGCCGCCCGAGAGCAGGAGCTGCCCCGAGGCGTCGGCCAGCGCCACCGCGTTGACGTCGTCCTCGTGGGCGGGGACCTGCCGGCGGGGCGGCGGGGGGTTACTGGTTTGTACTGGGAGGGGGACTGGGAGGCGAAGAAACGGGGAGAAACGGTGAAGAAACGGGGAAAATAGGTGGAAATATGGGGGAAATACATGGAAATATGGGAAGAAAGGGTTAAAAAGTGGGGAATAAAGGGTTAAAAATGGAGAGGAAAGGGTTAAAAAGGGGGTTTGGGGTTACTGGTTTGTACTGGGAGGGACTGGGAGGGGCTGGGAGGCGAAAAAATGGGGAGAAATGGGGAAAAAACAGGGAAAATAGGTGGAAAAATGGGGAAAATGGGGGGAAATGTGGGGAATAAAGGGTTAAAAGTGGAGAGGAAAGGGTTAAAAGTGGGGGAAATGGGGACTGGGGTTACTGGTTTGTACTGGGAGGGGACTGGGAGGGGGAAAAACGGGGAGAAACGGTGAAAAAACGGGGAAAATGGGAGAAAAAATAAGGGAAATACGGAAAATAGAGGGTTAAAATGGGGGAAATGGGAACTGGGGTTACTGGTTTGGACTGGTTTGGGACTGGGGGTTACTGGTTTGTACTGGGAGGGGACTGGGAGGTGAAAAAATGGGGACAAGCGGTGAAAAAACGGGGAAAATCGGTGAAAATACAGGGAAAATATGTAAAAATATGGGGGTAATAGGGCAAATAAAGGGTTTAAAAACGGAGAGGGAAGGGTTAAAAGTGGGGGGAATGGGAACTGGGGTTACTGGTTTGTACTGGGAGGGGACTGGGAGGGGGGAAAATGGGGAGAAACGGGGAAAAACAGTGAAAAAATGGGGGAAGTAGGTGAAAAAATGGGGAAAATGGGGGAAAATACGGGGAAGAAAGGGTTAAAAGTGGGGGGAAATGGGGTGTGGGGTTACTGGTTTGTACTGGTTGTACTGGGAGGGGACTGGGAGAGGACTGGGAGGGACTGGGAGGCGAAAAAACGGGGAGAAACGGGGAAAAAATGGGAAAATAGGTGAAAAATGGGGAAAATGGGGGGAAATGTGGGGAAAATTTGGTAAAGAAAGGGTTAAAAGTGGGAGAAATAGGGACTGGGGTTACTGGTTTGGACTGGTTTGGGACTGGAGGTTACTGGTTTGTACTGGGAGGGGCTGGGAGGGGCTGGGAGGGGGAAAATGGGGGAAAAAAGGTGAAAAAATGGGGAAAATAGGTGAAAATATGGGGAAGAAAGGGTTAAAAATGGGGGAAGTGGGGTTTAGGGTTACTGGTTTGGACTGGTTTGGGACTGGGGGTTACTGGTTTGTACTGGGAGGGACTGGGAGGGGGAAAAAACGGGCAGAAACGGTGAAAAAATGGGGAACATAGGTGGAAATATGGGGGAAATGTGGGGAAGAAAGGGTTAAAAGTGGAGAGGAAAGGTTTAAAAGTGGGGGGAAATGGGAACTGGGGTACTGGTTTGTACTGGTTTGGGACTGGGGGTTACTGGTTTGTACTGGGAGGGACTGGGAGGGGGCTGGGAGGGGCTGGGAGGCGAAAAAATGGGAGAGAAATGGTGGAAAAATGGGGAAAATAGGTGGAAATATGGGGGAAATGTGGCAAATAAAGGGTTAAAAGTGGAGAGGGAAGGGTTAAAAGTGGGGGGAAATGGGAACTGGGGGTTACTGGTTTGTACTGGGAGGGGACTGGGAGGGGGAAAATGGGGAGAAACGGGGGAAAAACAGTGAAAAAATGGGGGAAGTAGGTGAAAAAATGGGGAAAACGGGGGAAAATACGGGGAAGAAAGGGTTAAAAATGGGGGAAATGGGGTTTGGGGTTACTGGTTTGTACTGGTTTGGGACTGGGGGTTACTGGTTTGTACTGGGAGGGACTGGAGGGGGCTGGGAGGGGCTGGGAGGGCGAAAAAAATGGGAAGAAATGGTGGAAAAATGGGGAAAATAGGTGGAAATATGGGGGAAATGTGGCAAATAAAGGGTTAAAAATGGGGGAAATGGTAACTGGGGTTACTGGTTTGTACTGGGGGTTACTGGTTTGTACTGGGAGGGGACTGGGAGGGGGAGGAAATGGGGAGAAATGGTGAAAAAATGGGGAAAAAAATGGGGAAAAATGGGAGAAATAAGGGAAAAAAAGGGTTAAAAGTGGAGAGGGAAGGGTTAAAAGTGGGGGAAATGGGAACTGGGGTTACTGGTTTGTACTGGGAGGGACTGGGAGTTACTGGTTTGTACTGGGAGGGGGCTGGGAGGGGAAAAATGGGGAAAAAATGGGGAAAATAGCTGACAATATGGGGAAGAAAGGGTTAAAAGTTGGGAAAAAAACGGCCAAAAAAGGGTTAAAAACGGCGGGAAAAGGGTTCAAGATGGCCGCCAGCAGCCCCAAACTGGTCCGTACTGGTTTATACTGGGGAGGGAATGAAACAAAATGGCTGAAAACAGCAAAAAATTGTAAAAAAATTGTTAAAAATTGAAAAAAAAATGGAAAAAAAATTGGGAAAAAAAAGGCAAAAAAAGGGTTAAAAACGGCAGAAAAAAGGTTCAAAATGGCGGACATGGGTCCCAAACTGGTCCGAACTGGTTTATACTGGGAGGGACTGAAACAAAATGGCGGAAATTGGATAAACACCATTAAAAATTCTGAAAAAATGGTTGAAAACGGAGAAAAAAATGGAAAAAAAATGGCCAAAAAAGGGTTAAAAATGGCAGGAGAAGGGTCAAGATGGCCGCCATTGGTTTATACTGGTTTGAACTGGGAGGGACTGAGACAAAATGGCGGAAAATGTCAAAAAAACCCTTAAAAATTGACAAAAAAATGGTTAAAAATTAGGAAAAAATGGAAAAAAATTGGGAAAAAATGGCAGAAAAAAGGTTAAAAATGGCGGGAAAATGGCTCAAGATGGCGGCCAAACTGGTCTGAACTGGTTTTTTACTGGTCTCACCCTCTCGACGCGGCGCTGCGCCTCGCGGTCGTAGACGTAGACGCAGCCGTCGTTGGCCCCGCCCATCACGTCCCGCCCGTCCGGCCCCACGGCCAATGAGAAGACGGCGAAGCGCCGCTCGTCCGGCCTGGGGGCGGGGGACAGCGGGGGGACACGCCCCCCGGGTTAAATGAGGGGTCTAGGCCACGCCCACTTGGTTATATGGTGGTAATTTGGGGGTTTAAGCCACGCCCACTTGATAAATTTGGGTTAATTATGGGTTTTAAGCCACGCCCACCTCATAAATTTGGGTTAATTGTGGATTTAAGCCACGCCCACTTGATTATATGGTGGTAATTTGGGGGTTTAAGCCACGCCCACTCGATAAATTTGGGTTAATTATGGGTTTTAAGCCACGCCCACTTGATAAATTTGGGTTAATTATGGGTTTTAAGCCACGCCCACTTCATAAATTTGGGTTAATTATGGGTTTTAAGCCACGCCCACGTCATAAATTCGGGTTAATTATGGGTTTTAAGCCACGCCCACTTCATAAATTTGGGTTAATTATGGGTTTTAAGCCACGCCCACTTGATTATATTGGGTTAAATATGGACATTAATCCACGCCCACTTTTTATTTTATGGGGTTAATTATGTTTTTAGGCCACACCCACTTCATACTTCTCTGTTAATTATGGGTTTAAGCCACGCCCACTCCATAAATTCAGGTTAATTTTATGTTTAAGCCACGCCCACTTGATTATATTGGGTTAAAGCCACACCCACTTCATAAATTGGGTTAATTGTGGATTTAAGCCACGCCCACTTGCTTTTATTGGGGTAATTATGGGGTTTAAGCCACGCCCACTTTATTACATTGGGTTAATTGTGGATTTAAGCCACGCCCACTTGATTATATTGGGTTAAATATGGACATTAAGCCACGCCCACTTTTTATTTCATGGGGTTAATTATGTCTTTAGGCCACGCCCACTTCATAATTTTCGGTTAATTATGGGTTTTAAGCCACGCCCACATCATAAATTTGGGTTAATTATGGGTTTTAAGCCACGCCCACTTCATAAATTTGGGTTAATTATGGGTTTTAAGCCACGCCCACTTCATAAATTTGGGTTAATTATGGGTTTTAAGCCACGCCCACTTGATAAATTTGGGCTAATTACGGGTTTAGGCCACACCCACTTGATTATATTGGGTTAAATATGGACATTAAGCCACGCCCACTTTTTATTTTATGGGGTTAATTATGTCTTTAGGCCACGCCCACTTCATAATTCTCGGTTAATTATGGGTTTAAGCCACGCCCACTCCATAAATTTGGGTAAATTAGCAGTTTAAGCCACGCCCACTTTATGATATTGGGTTCAATTCTGGTTTTAAGCCACGCCCACTTCATAATTTGGGGTTAATGATGGGTTTTAGCCACGCCCACTTTATTATATTGGGTTAATTATGGGTTTAAGCCACGCCCACATCAGTACACCAACCTAATTATGCAATCAAGCCACGCCCACTTCCATTTAATTGAACCCCAGCCCGTTTAAGCCACCGCCCACCACGTTTTAGCCACGCCCCTTCCTTCACAGCCACACCCACAAATGCAAATTAACCCCAGGACCCCAAGCCACGCCCCCAAACAGCAAAGCCACGCCCCTTAAAGCAACAAAACCACCAAAGCCACGCCCCCAAATGCAAATGAGGAGCAAAAAAACACCCAAGCCACGCCCCCTAGATGGAAGCCACGCCCCCAAATGGAGAAGCCCGCCCCCAGGGTGAAGCCACGCCCCCCACCTGAAGTCCAGGGCCGTGTGGGCGTCGCCCTCTCCATGCAAATCAAAGACGTGTGACTGGAAAGGGGCGGGGCCGGCTCAGGCCACCGCCCCCTTTTCATTGTTTTTTTGACAGATTTTTGTCGTTTTTCAACATTTTTTGGCCCTTTTTTTCGCCGATTTTCCACCGGTTTTTCACCTCCCGGTCGCTCCCAGTCCCCTCCCAGTCCCCTCCCAGTCCAAACCAGTAACACCAAGCCCCATTTCCGCCATTTTTAACCCTTTCTTCCCCATTTCCCCCCATTTTTATCCCTTTTTTTTACCATTTTCAGCCCAATTTTTACCATTTTTTCACCATTTTCCCCCCTCCCTGGTCCCTCCCAGTCCAAACCAGTAACCCCCAGTTCCCTCCCAGTACAAACCAGTACAAACCAGTAACCCCAAACCCCATTATTAACCCTTTCCCCCCCATTTTTAACCTTTTCTTCCCCATTTTTAACCCTTTTTTCGTCTTTTTTGTCCATTTTCCCCCATTTTTTTCCCCTCCCCAGTCCCCCTCCCAGTCCAAACCAGTAACCCCCAGTCCCAAACCAGTACAAACCAGTAACCCCAAACCCCATTTTTACCCCATTTTAACCCTTTCTTCCCCATTTCCCCCCATATTTCCCCCATTTTTTCCCCCATTTTCCCCCTCCCGGCCCCCTCCCAGTCCAAACCAGTAACCCCCAGTCCCAAACCAGTACAAACCAGTACAAACCAGTAACCCCAAGCCCCATTTTCCCCATTTTAACCCTTTTTTCCCCACATTTTCGCCATTTTCCCACCGGATTTTCCCCATTTTTTCACCGTTTTCCCCCGTTTTTTCCCCATTTCCCCCCTCCCAGTCCAAACCAGTAACCCCCAGTCCCAAACCAGTACAAACCAGTAACCCCAAGCCCCATTTTAACCCTTTTTTCCCCCATATTTTGGCCATTTTCCCACCGATTTTCCCCATTTTCCCACCGTTTTCCCCCATTTTTTCACCGTTTTCCCCCGTTTTTTTCCCCATTTTCCCCCTCCCGGCCCCCCTCCCAGTATAAACCAGTATCCCCCAGTCCCAAACCAGTACAAACCAGTAACCCCAAACCCCATTTTTCCCCATTTTTAACCCTTTTTTCCCCACATTTTCGCCATTTTCCCACCATTTTTCACCATTTTTTCACCGTTTTCCCCCGTTTTTTCCCCGTTTCCCCCCTCCCGGCCCCCTCCCAGTCCAAACCAGTATCCCCCAGTCCCAAACCAGTACAAACCAGTAACCCCAAACCCCATTTTCCCCATTTTTAACCCTTTACTCCCCACATTTTGCCCATTTTTAACCATTTTTATCCCAATTTTGGCCATTTTCCCACCGATTTTCCCCATTTTTTCACCGTTTTTCCCCGTTTTTTTCCCCGTTTCTCTGCATTTCCCCCCTCCCAGTATAAACCAGTAACCCCCAGTCCCCAACCAGTACAAACCAGTACAAACCAGTAACCCCAAACCCCCATTTTAACCCTTTTTTCCCCATATTTTGGCCATTTTCCCACCGATTTTCCCCATTTTCCCACCGATTTTCCCCATTTTTTCACCGTTTTCCCCCGTTTTTTCCCCGTTTCCCCCCTCCCGGCCCCCCTCCCAGTCCAAACCAGTAACCCCCAGTCCCAAACCAGTACAAACCAGTACAAACCAGTAACCCCAAACCCCACTTTTACCCCATTTTAACCCTTTTTTCCCCACATTTTCGCCATTTTCCCACCAGATTTTCCCCATTTTTTCACCGTTTTTTCCCCGTTTTTTCCCCGTTTTCCCCCTCCCGGCCCCCCTCCCAGTATAAACCAGTATCCCCCAGTCACCGCAGCTGGACCAGGAGCAGTAGAGGGCCTGGCTCCCGTCGGGGCTGAAGGCGACGTCCAGCACGCTCCAGCCCACCTGGCGCCCCCCTGGTGGCCCGGAGGAGCCGCAGCCCCTCCCCCGACACCTCGAACAGCCGCAGGGTGTGGTCTGGGTTTGGGGCAAAAAACGGGGATTTTGGTCAAAACCGGGTTAAAATTGGGAATTTTGGGGGTTTTGGGTGAAATTTCTGGAATTTTCTGTGAAAATTCGGGGGTTTTGTTTCAAAATTTAGGTTTTTGGTGCTCAAAATTGGGAAAATTTGCTTCAAAATTTAAGGATTTTGGGGAATTTTGGGTGAAAATTTGAAGATTTAGGGTCGGAATTGGGAAATTTGTGGATTTCGGGTCAAAATTTGGGAGATTTAGGTGAAAATTTGGGAGTTTTAAGAGAAAATTCAGGAATTTGGTGTCAGAATTTTCCAGTCTAAATTGAGATATTTTTGGATTTTTTTGGCTGAAAATGTGACAAATTTGGGTCAAAAACCAGATATTTTGGGCAATTTCAAGTCCAGAATTGGGAACCTGATGATTTTGGGTCAAAATTTGGGAATTTTTAGTCAAAATTTAGGAGTTTTAGGGCAAAATTTGGGGATTTTGGGTTAAAAATCAGAAGGTTTTGGGTTCAAAATTTGGGGGGGGTTGGGGATTTTGGGTGAAAATTCGGAATTTTCGGCTCCAGCTCCGGGGGGTTTGGGGCAGTTTTGGGCGGAAGTTTGGACGTTTTGGGGTGAAATTCGGGGATTTTGGGGCTGAAGGCCACGGCCACCTGGCGCCCCCTGGTGGCCCGGAGGAGCCGCAGCCCCTCCCCCGACACCTCGAACAGCCGCAGGGTGTGGTCTGCGTTTGGGGCAAAAAAACGGGGATTTTGGTCAAAACCGGGTTAAAATTGGGAATTTTAAGGATTTTTACTGAAAATTCCGTGTTTTTCTGTGAAAATTTGGGGATTTTGTGTCAAAATTTGGGATTTTGGGTGCCCAAAATTGGCAAAATTTGCCCAAAAATCTAAAAATTTTGGGTGAAAAGTTGAAGATTTAGCACCAGAAATTGGAAATTTTTGGGATTTTGGGTGAGAATTTGGGATTTTTCAGTAAAAACTTGACAATTTTGTGCCAAATTTTAGGATTTTGGTGCTCAAAATCGGCAAAATTTGCCTGAAAATTTAGGAATTTTTGGCGATTTTGGGTGAAAATTTGGGGATTTAAAAGCAGAAATTGGAAATTTGGGGATTTTGGGTCAAAATTTGGGGATTTTGTGTAAAACATCTGGAGTTTCAGGCCGATATTTGGGGATTTTGTGTCAAAATTCAGGTTTTTTATGCCAAAATTAGCGAATTTTGCCTGAAAATTTAAAAAAAAAATTGGGTGAAAATTTGGGAATTTAGAACCAGAAATTGGAAATTTTTGGGGATTTTGGGTGAAAATTTGGGATTTTTCAGTCAAAATTCGGGGATTTTGTGTCAAAACTTAGGTTTTTGGTGTTGAAAATTGGCAAAATTTGCCTCAAAATGTAAGAATTTCTGGAAATTTTGAGTTGGAATTTGAGGATTTAGAAGCAAAAATGGGAAATTTTGGGAATTTTGGGAGAAAATTTGGGATTTTTAGGTGAAAATTTGGGAGTTTTAAGAGAAAATTCAGGGATTTGGTGTCAGAATTTTCAAGCCTAAATTCAGATGTTTTTGGTGAAAATTTGGGATTTTTTGGGTGGAATTTTGGGTTCAAGTTGGGAGTTTTGGGGGTTTTGGGTAAAAATTTAGGATTTTTCAGTCAAAATTTGGGGATTTTGTGTCAAAATTCAGGTTTTTTGGTGTCAAATTTAACAATTTATGGGAAATTTTGGGTCAAAATTTGGAGATTTAGGGTCGGAAATGGGAAATTTGGGGATTTGGGGTCAGAATTTGGGAGTTTTAGGTGAAAATTCAGGGATTTGGTGTCGGAATTTTTCAGTCTAAATTGAGACATTTTCGGTGAAAACTTGGAATTTTTTTGGTCAAAATTTGGGAATTTTGGGTCAAAAATCCGGAGATTTCGGGTAATTTCAGGTCCGAAATTGGGAACCTGAGGATTTTGGGTCAAACTCTGGGAATTTTGAGTGAAAATATTGGAATTTTAGGGCAAAATGTGGGGATTTTGGGTCAAAAATCAAGAGTTTTTGGGTCAGAATTTGGGGGATTTTGGGTCAAAATTTGGGAATTTAGAACCAGAAATTGGAAATTTGGAGGATTTTGGGTGAAAATTCGGGAATTTTAGGTGAACATTTAAGGCTTTTATGTCGGAAGTTTTTGGTCTAAATTTGGGGATTTTTTGGTGAAATTTTGGGTGAAAATCCAGGGATTTTAGGGCGAAATTTGAGAATTTTCAGTCAAAAGCTCGGAGGGGTTTTTGGGAGTTTTCAGAAAATTTCAGGAATTTTTTATGAATTCTGAACATTTTTGGAAATCCCCACCCCCACCCTGCCACCCAAAAATCCCCAAAAAACCAAATTTAATCTCAAAAAAATTCCATTTTTCCCCAAATTTTCGCGATTTTTCCCCAAATGTTTTTAGGAATCCCCTCCAAAATTTCCTAAAATGCTCCCAAAAGCCCCAAAACCCCTGGAATTTCCCCCAAATTTCGCCATTTCCCACAACCCCAGCACCCAAATCTCGCAAAAAAATCACATTAAAAATCTAAAGAACCGCAAAAAATTCCCATTTTTCCCCAAATTTTCACCATTTCCCCCCCAAATTTTTTACAGATTCCCCCCAAAATCTCCCGATTTTTTCCCAAAATCCCAGAAATTCCCCAAAATTCGCCATTTTACACCAACCCAACACCCAAAAACCCCCTAAAAATCACATTAAAAATTAAAAAAAAAAAAAAAAAATCTGAATTTTCCCCAAATTTTCTCCATTTTTCCCCAGATTTTTTTTAGGAATCCCCCCCACATTTCCTAAAATTTTCCCCAAAGCACCAAAATCCCCGGAATTCCCCCCAAATTTTGATGTCTTCCTATCCCAACACCCCAAAACCCCCCAAAAAATCAAATTTAATCCCAAAAAAAAACCCCAAAAAAATAAAATTTTACCCAAATTTTCGCAATTTTTTCCCCAGATTTTTTTAGGAATTCCCCCCAAAATCTCCCGAATTTTCCCCAAAGCCCCAAAATCCCCGGAATTCGCCCCAAATTTTGGCATTTTCCACCCATCCTGGCACCCCAAAAATCCCACAAAAAAACCAAATTTAATCCCAAAAGATTTCCCATTTTCCCCCAAATTTTCGCCATTTTCCCCCAAATTTTTTAGAGATTCCCCCCCAAAATGTTCCCAAAAGCCCCAAAATCCCCGGAATTTCCCCCAAATTTTGTGTTTTCCACCAACCCTGGCACCCAAAAATCCCCTAAAAATCACATTAAAAATAAAAAAAAATCCCAAAAAATTCCCTATTTCCCCCCAAATTTTCGCGATTTTTCCCCAAATTTTTTTAGAATTCCCTCCAAAATTTACTAAAATTTCCCCCAAAGCCCCAAAACCCGCGGAATTCGCCCCAAATTCTGGGTTCTGCACCCACCCTGGCAGGCGGTGAGGAGCCTCCGGCCGCTCTGGGCGAAGACGGCGCAGAAAACCTTCTGGGGGTGGGGCTCCAGCGCCGCCGCGTGATTGGGCAGGAAGCTGCGGGGGGCGGGGGCCTCAGGGGCGGGGCCTGCGCCGGGCCACGCCCACCCGGGACCCGCCCGCCGCGGTTTGAATTGGGTTTAAATGGTGAAAAATCCGTTAAAAATGGGGGAAAAAAGTGGAAAATATGGAAATGAGGGGGGCGGGGCTTGAGGGGTGGAAATTAGCAGAGGCCACGCCCACCCGGGACCCGCCCATGAGGGTTTTAATTAGATTAAAATGGGGAAAAATTGGGTTAAAATGGTAAAAAATTGGTTAAAAATGGGACAAAAAAGTAAAATATTGAAATGAAGGGGCGGGGCTTGAGGGGTGGAAATTAGGAGAGGCCACGCCCACCCAGGACTCGCCCACGGGGGTTTAAATTGGGTTAAAATGGTCAAAAATCCGTTAAAAAATGGGTGAAAATCGATTTAAAATGGCAAAAAAAGGTGGGAAATATGGAAATGAGGGGGCGGGGCTTGAGGGGAGGGGCTTGTGAGAGGCCACGCCCACCTGGAATCTGCTATGGGGGTTTAAATTGGGGGTAAAATGGGTAAAAACCAAAAAAAAAAATCTCATTTTTAAATGGTGAAAAATCGGTTAAAAATGGGGAAAAAGTGGAAAATATGGAAATGAAGGGGCGGGGCTTGAGGGGAGGGGCTTGGTAGAGGCCACGCCCACCTGGGATCTGCCTATGGGGGTTTAAATTGGTTTAAAATGGGTAAAAAACAACAACAAAAAAAGTTAAAGTTGGTCAAAAATTGGTTAAAAATGGGGGAAAAAGGGTGAAATATGGAAATGAGGGGGCGTGGCTTCATGGGTGGGGTTTATAAGAGGCCACGCCCACCTGGGACCCGCCCTCGGGGGTTTAAATTGGGTTAAAATGGGTAAAAAACGACAAAAAAAAGGTTAAAATTGGTCAAAAATTGGTTAAAAATGAGGGGAAAAGGGTGGAATATGGAAATGAGGGGGCGTGGCTTGAGGGTTGGAAATTAGGAGAGGCCCACGCCCCACCCGGGACCCGCCCACGTGGGTTTAAATTGGGTTAAAATGGTCAAAAATCCGTTAAAAAATGAGTGAAAATCGATTTAAAATGGCAAAAAAAGGAGGGAAATATGGAAATGAGGGGGTGTGGCTTGAGGGGAGTGGCTTGGGAAAGGCCACGCCCACCCAGGACCCACCCACGGGGGTTTAAATTGGTTTAAAATGGGTAAAAAACAACCAAAAAAAAAAGGTTAAAATTGGTCAAAAATTGGTTAAAAATGGGAAAAAAAAGTAAAATATGGAAATGAGGGGGGCGTGGCTTGAGCGTTGGAAATTAGGAGAGGCCACGCCCACGCAGGACCTGCTCATGAGGGTTTAAATTGGGGTGAAATGGGGGAAAATTGGGTTAAAACGGTAAAAAATTGGTTAAAAATGGGACAAAAAAGTGAAATATTGAAATGAGGGGGCGTGGCTTGAGGGGTGGAAATTAGGAGAGGCCACGCCCCACCTGGGATCTGCCTATGGGGGTTTAAATTGGGATAAAATGGGGAAAAACAACAAAAAAAATCTCATTTTTAAATGGTGAAAAATCGGTTAAAATTGGGGGAAAAAAAGTAAAATATGGAAATGAGGGGGCGTGGCTTGAGGGGTGGGGCCTGGGAGAGGCCACGCCCACCCAGGGACACACCCACAGGAAATTAAACCAGTAAAAACCAGTTAAAAACCAGTATAAAACCAGTATAGACCACTAAAAACCAGTAAAAACCAGTTTAAAATGGTTAAAACCAGTATAAACCAGTATAAACCAGTATAAACAGTATAAACCAGTTTAAACCAGTAAAAACCAGTACAAACCAGTATAAACCAGTTCAGACTAAAACCCCTCCCAGCCCCTCCTGGTCCAAACCAGTATAAACCAGTTTGAAATGGTTAAAACCAGTACAAACCAGTACAAACCAGTATAAATGGTTAAAACCAGTATAAACCAGTATAAACCAGTATAAACCAGTTTAAACCACCTCAAACCAGTTCAAACCAGTAAGACCCAACCCCCCCTCCCAGTTCAGACCAGTATAAACCAGTTTAAAATGGTTTAAACCAGTATAAACCAGTAAGACCAGTTCAAACCAGTATAAACCAGTTCAAACCAGTACAGACCAGTACAAACCAGTTCCTTACTGGGATCGCAGCTGGGATCGCTCCTCCCGGGTGAAGCTCCGCCCCCATTCGCGCTGGGAGGGGAAAGGGGCGGGGTCAGCTCCCAGTACAAACCAGTACAAACCAGTATGGACCAGTACGGACCAGTACGGACCAGTATGGACCAGTATGGACCAGTACGGACCAGTATGGACCAGTACGGACCAGTATGGACCAGTATGGACCAGTATGGACCAGTATGGACCAGTACGGACCAGTACGGACCAGTACGGACCAGTATGGACCAGTATGGACCAGTACGGACCAGTATGGACCAGTATAAACCAGTAAGGACCAGTATGGACCAGTACAGACCAGTACAAACCAGTACGGACCAGTATAAACCAGTATGGACCAGTAAAAACCAGTAAAAATCAGGAAAAACCAGTATAAACCAGTAGGGACCAGTATAAACCAGTCTGAGCCATTTCTAACCCAATCCCAGTTCAAACCAGTAGAAACCAGTATGGCCCCGCCCCCTCCCAGTACAAACCAGTGCCCCCAGTTCCCCTCCCAGTACAAACCAGTGCCCCCCGAGCCCCTCCCAGTACAAACCAGTACAAACCAGTTCCCACCTGCCGCAGCAGCCGGGGCAGGCTCCGCTCGGGGCCCCGCCCCCGCCCCGCCCCCTCCAAGCTCCGCCCTCAGCTCCAGGAGGGCGGGGCCTGATGGGGGGAGGGGGCGGCTGTGAGGGGAAAAAAACAAAAAGGGGGCGGGGCTTAGAAAAAACCACGCCCACAATACTCAAACCACTCCCATTTTAAGCAAAGCCACGCCCACTTGTGCTGTTGGCCCCTCCCCTCCCACTTAACCCCCCCTCCCACCCCCCTCCCTCCTTCTTTAAGCCACTCCCACTCCACAATTTAAGCTCCTCCCCCTCAATTTAAGCCCCTCCCACTCCATTTAAGCCCCTCCCCTTTTCACACTTCAATTTTAAGGCCCTCCCTCATGAATTAAGCCACGCCCCTTCACTTTAAGCCCCGCCCCCACCTTCCGGCGCTTCCGGGGCCCGCCCCCTTCCTCCTCCTCGTCCTCCTCGTCCTCTTCCGGCCCCACTTCCGGGTCCGAGCTCACTTCCGGTTCGGAGTCCACTTCCGGTTCCGCTTCCGGGTCGGGGCCGGCGCCGTCCCGCCGGGGCCTGAGGGGAAAATCCCGAAAATGGCGGAAAATGACCCAAAAACGGGACAAAAACGGCACCAAAAGGGTCCTAAAAACGCCCGGAAAAGCCCCAAAAGTTTCTGTGGGAATTTAAAAAAAATTTTAGAAAATGTTCAGGAGAATTTCACAAAAAATTCCGGGAAAAATTATTAAAAAATTTACCAAAAAATGGCAAAACAAAAATTATAAAAAATGGCTGAAAATTGATACAAAAACGGAACAAAAATTGAAGAAAAAGTGGTGAAAATATTCAGGGAAATTTCGGGAAATTTTACGGAAATATTTGTGAATAATTTTTAAAAATTTCCTCAAAAATTCCGTAAATGTAACGGAAAAATTCCCAAAAATTTCCCAAAAATTCTCTTTTAAAAAACACCAAAATTTCCTTAAAATTCACTGAAAATTCCCCCCAAAATCCCGGAAATATTCCCGAAATATCCTAGAAAAAATCCCAAAAATTCCCCCCAAAAATTCCCCCAAAGTTTCCTAAAAATCCCCAAAATTCCCCTGAAAAATTCCCGCCAAAAATTCCTCAAGAATTGAACAAAATTACCCAAAAATTCCCCCCAAAAATTCCCCCCAAAATTTCCTTAAATTCTCCCCAAAATTGACTGAAATTCCCCAAAAATTTCCCAAAAAAATTCCTCAAAAATTGACCAAAATTACCCAAGAATTCCCAATAACTTCTCCTAAAAATTGACAAAAATCCCCAAAATAACCAAAAAAATCCCCAAAATTCTCCAAAACTCCACAAAAATTTCCCCAAAATTCCTCAAAATTCCCCCCCAAAAATTCACAAAAAACCCCAAAATTCCCCCAAAAACTGACCAAAAAATTCTCCCCAAGAATTCCCCAAAATTCCTCCAAAAATTTTCAAAAAATTGACCAAAACTCCCCAAAATTCCTTAAAGAATTCCCCAAAATTCCACAAAAAATTCCCCCAAATTCTCCAAAAAATTCCCCAAAATTCCTGCAAATTCCCCCCAAAATTTCCTAAAAATCCTCAAAATTCTGCCAAAAATTCCGCAAAGAATTGACCAAAATTACCCAAAAATTCCGCAAAATTCCGAAAAACTTCCCCTAAAAATTGACCAAAATTCCCTAAAATTCCCCCGAAAATTTTCCCCAAAATCCTCCAAATTTCCCCCCAAAATTCTCCCAAAAATTGGACCAAAATTCCCCAAAGAATTCCCGAAAAAAATTCCCCAAAATACCCCCCCAAAAACCCCCAAAATTCCTCAAAAATTCCCCAGAAAATTTCTCAAAAATTACCCAAAAATTTTCCGAAAAATTCCCCCCAAAAATTTCTCAAATTCCCCAGAAAAATTTCCCCAAAATCCCCGAAATTCCCCCCAAAAAAATTTCACCAAAAAAAACCCCCCAAAATTCCTCCCAAAAAAAAAAAACAAAAACAAAAAGCCCCAAAACCGCCCCAATTTCCCCCAAACCCGCCCCTCCCCCACTCGGGAACCCCCAAATCCCCTCAGTTTCCCCTCCCCCACCCCAAATTTCCTCAGTTTTCCCCCTCCCCCACCCCAAATTCCCCCCCTAAATCGCCCCTCCCCCGCCCGGGGCCCCTCCCCCACCCCAGTTTCCCCTCAGTTCCCCCCTCCCCCACCCCCGGATTTCCCGCCAAAACCCCCCCCCTCAGACCCGCCCCTCCCCCCTCACCTCCCCCGCCGCTCGCGCAGCTCCGGCAGCTCCAGCCCCGCCCCCGGCCACGCCCACCCCGCTGCGGGACACGCCCACTCCCCCCAAAGCCCCGCCCACCGCCCCCCTCCCCCTCACCTGTCGCCCATTCCCCGAAATCCGGCACTTCCGGGTTAGGCCACGCCCACTTGGTGTTCCGCCAATCGCCGCCCGCCCAAAGGGGTTCGGGCCAATGAGGGTGAGGAGGGGGGGGAGGCCACGCCCACCGCGGGTTGTTTACGGGGAGAGGAGGGCGGGGATTGGGCAACGGGGTCACGTGGGGGGGAAACGCGGTTTTGATTGGGTGAGGGGCGGGGATTGAGGAAAGGACGATTCTGATTGGATGAGGGGCGGGGCTTGGGGGAATCCGGGTTTGTGGTTGGCTGAGGGGCGGGGCTTGGGTTCCGGAGTGATTCTGATTGGCTGAGGGGCGGGATTTCGGCGAAAGAGCGATTCTGATTGGCTGGAGGGCGGGGCTTAAAGGAAATCCGGGTTTTTGATTGGCTGAGGGGGCGGGGCTTGAAGAAAACGACGATTCTGATTGGCTGAGGGGCGGGGATTGGAAAACATCGGCGATTCTGATTGGTTAAGGGGCGGAGCTTGCAGGAAATGGAGTTTTTGATTGGCTGAGGGGCGGGGCTTAGGGAAATGATCGATTCTGATTGGCTGGAGGGCGGGGCTTAAAGGAAACCTCGATTCTGATTGGCTGAGAGGGGAAAGGGCGGAAGTGGAGCCGAGACCGGCCCGGATTGGGGGGAAAAGGGAAAATTTGGGGGAAAAAGGAAAATTTTGGATAAAAGAATTGAATTTTGAGTGGAAAAATTGGGGAGAAAAGGGAAAAATTTTGGGGGAAAAAAATTGAATTTTGAGTGGAAGTATTTGGTCCAAAAACAGGGAAAAATTTTGGGGAAAAAACCTGAATTTTAATGCAAAAATTTGGTCCAAAAAAGGGAAATTATGAAGAAGAAATTGGACTAAAAAAGTTTGGTGCAAAAAAAGGGAAATTTGCAAAAAAAAAAAAAGTGAATTTTTAATGGAAAATTTGGGGGCTAAAAGTGACAAATTTGGGGAAAAAAATTTGAATTTTCAGTGGAAAATTTAGGTCCAAAAAATGGAAATTTTGGGGAAAAAAAAATATTGAATTTTGAATGGAAAATTTGGTCCAAAACCGAGAAAATTTGGGGGGAAAAAAATTGAATTTTGAGTGGAAAATTTAGTTTAAAATGGAGAAATTTTGGGGGGAAAAAATGGAGTGAAAAATTGGGTCCAAAAAAAGGGAAAATTTGCGAAAAAAATATTGAATTTTGAATGGAAAATTTTGGGAAAAAAAGGGAGACATTTGGGGAAAAAAATTCAATTTTAAGCGGAAAATTTGGTCTAAAAAAAGGAAAAAATTTTGGGGGAAAAAAAGTGAATTTGAAGTGGGAAAATTTGGTTCAAAATCGGGAAAATTTGGGGGGAAAAATGAATTTTGAGTGGAAAAATTTGGTCCAATAAAGGGGAAATTTTGGGGAAAAAAATTGAATTTGGACTAGAAAATTTGGTCCAAAAAAAATCAAAATTTGGGAAAAAAGTGAATTTTGAGTGAAAATTTAGTTCAAAATTGGGAAAATTTGGGGGAAAAAATTGGAATTGGAGTGGAAAATTTTATGCAAAAAGGGAGAAATTATGGGGAAAAAAATTTGAATTTTTAATGGAGAAATTTGGTCCAAAAAAAGGGAGAAAATTGGGGAAAAAAATTTGAATTTTGAGTGGAAAATTTGGTGCAAAAAGTGGAAATTTGGGGAAAAAAAATTGGAGCGAAAAATTCGGTCCAAAAAAGGGAAAATTGGGGAAAATAAATGAATTTTGATTGGAAAATTTGGGGGGGAAAAATTGAATTTTGAGCAGAAAATTTTATCCAAAAACGGAAATTTGGAGGAAAAAATTGGAGTGAAAAAATTGCTCCAAAAAAGGGGAAATTTGGGGAAAAATAAAAGGAAATTTGAGTGGAAAATTTGGAGTAAAAAATGGGAAAATTTAGGAAAAAATTGGGAGTGAAAAATTCAGTCCAAAAAAGGGAAAATTGGGGGAAAAAAAAAAGGAAATTTGAGTGGAAAATTGGGGAAAAAAAATTGAATTTTGAGGGGAAAAATTTGGTCCAAAACCAGGAAAATTTGGGGAAAAAACCCCTGAAATTGGAGTGGAAAATTTGATCCAAAAAAAGGGAAATTTGGGGAAAATAAATGAATTTTAAGAGAAAAATTTGGTGCAAAAATAGAAATTTTGGGAAAAAAATTGAATTTTGAGTGGGAAAATTTGAGGGGAAAAATTGAATTTTGAGTGAAAAATTTTGTCCAAAAAGGGAAAATTTGGGGGAAAAAATATGAAATTT